>NC_063224.1:6537884-6840769 GCF_020740725.1 Corvus hawaiiensis
TACAGCCCAGGCGTTCGGGGAATGGGATACCAACCACAGGGGACCGGGCACGGTTTGGAGTGGGCTCGGCTCCAGCAGCTCGGCTGAGCGAGGGCAGGAAGAGGCCGGAGCCGGCGCCGCGGTTGCCACGGCAGCGCTCCCACAGCGCCGTCGCCCGGGAAGTGGATCCGGGGCCGCCCAAAGTAGTTCCTCGGTGACGGCGGCGGCGCGGCGCGGAGGGATCCGCCGTGTCCTGGCAGAGCGGCGGCCGCGGCCCGGCCCGGCCCGCCCGGCCCCGGCATGTTCAAGAACACCTTCCAGAGCGGCTTCCTCTCGGTGCTCTACAGCATCGGCAGCAAACCGCTCCAGATCTGGGACAAGAAGGTGAGGCGGCGGGCGTGGGCGGCGGCGCGGCCCGGGAAGCGGCGTGGCCGCTCGGCTCGGCCTCCCGGGGCAGGCCCGAGGCCGCCGGGAACCCCCGGGGCACTGCGGACACCTGTGGGGCAGCTCTGGGCCGCCCGCCGGGGCCGGAGCTGCAGCGGTCGGGATACCGGGACCCCCGGCAACGGGATAGCCGGATCTCTCGGGAACTGGTTACCGGCACCCCCCGGGGCCGGGGTACTGGGGCCCCCGGGGTGTTTCTGAGGGGAATGTGTTATTATGAGATTTTCTGCCTTTGCTGGGCAGAAGAGCCCGCCCGGCATCAGGAGCTGCAGCACTGTGGGAAAGCTGCAAAAGTGTCCAGCACTGGCCGTAGGCAACGGGATGCCCAAGGCCCCGTGGCCATTGCTGGGGCTGAGGTGGGGGTCTCCTCTGGTGCGTGACCCACCTTTCAAACAGCCTTGCCAAAGGCATGCAAAGGAGGGCTGTGTGGCGGCTTGTAAGGTGTAGGAGAATCGTGAATATCTCATCACTTTGTTTCTCCGTCCTGTCAGTTTTCAGAGTGGTTCTGCTCAGGGCCCCGTGCCTTCTCCCGGGTATCTTGCATCAAGGAGCCCTCCTCAGGATGTTTAGAGATGTTGAGCTGTGCTGCTTCCCCGCGTCACAGACCACCCGTGGTTTAGTGATTCTGCAAAGTGCTTGTTATAACCTCTGAGACCAAGGCTACGACCTGTGTTTGGTTGCTTGTGCATGAGTCTTAGCTGAATTTCTTGTGGTTTCAGCAGGAACAAAAACCTTCAGGGCAGTTCAGACAGCAGAGATGTTTGACATGAGTGGGCATTTACAAGTTGTGAGATGGGGGACAGGAAGCAGAGACCCATTCTGTTTCCCATCAGTGGGGTACCCATGTAGCTCTGTGAAGAACTGGGATGTCTCACGCTGCCCGCGTGTGTGTCTGTGTTTTGCACAAATATTCATGACTTTAAAAAAGGATCAACAGCTTATTTGGAGGACAGGACGCATTAAAGACTCTTAGACAAAGGGATGTAGCGTGCTGCCAGACTGCGTAAGCCATGAGCAGGCTGGACGGACCGTGCTTGGAGGTGAAGGTTGGACTGGAGACCTCTTGAGGCACCTTCCCACATGAATTGTCCTGTTCAGGGTGATGCTGTTATGATTGTGTGGCCCATGAATGGCCAGCAGGAGCTCTGCTTGCAGGGTGGATGTCAGCAGTGGTCCTTTCAACTGCAATAGTCTTGCAATAGTTGCTCTTCCTGTCCTGAAGAAGCACGGCCAGCCTGGGTGTGCTTGTTGTGAGGATTGCCCTGCTGTCTTCAGCGGAGCATGAAATGTCCCTGTCATTTTGGTGAGAATTGGAAATAGTATTTGACATTCTCCCATGTCCTAGGTGCATGCCCTAGATTACTGGGTTCATAGCTGTCCTAATGTAGACTTTCATGTCTTTACAAAAAGAACCAGCAGGCTGTGATTTCTGCTTTTTTGTAGGTCTTAAGGAATATCTCAAGCTTTTGTGACATGGGGAAAACCATATATTTTTCAGCCTTTGTAGGATGTGTACTGCTTGTGCTGGCGGAGAGAGTGTGTGTGAGTGTGTAAGGATGTGCAAGAGTGTGTGTGTGTAGGGGTGTGCAAGTTTGTGTGTGAGAAAGTGTGTCAGAGTGTGTGCAAGGGTGTTCATGAGGGTGTCTGTGTCTGAGTGTGTGTGTGAGAGTCCAGCCCTTCCCTAGAGGCAGTCAGCCATGCCCAGCAGTATAGATCAAGTTCCCTTGGTGACCAGTGGCTGGCTGGTGGCTCCTTTGTATTGCTTGTCCTTGTTTTTACCCCTTAGTCCACTCAAGTTTGATCCTTGCTCTTTTATGTTTGTTTATTTGGGCCTTGGACATGAAGCTTGAGTCCCTTGTGTTCACTGTAGCGTATTTTGATAGATGGAAGTCTTGCACTCAGCGTATGTGCAGCATGCTGGGCCATAAACTCTTGCTGGCACTCTAGGGCAGTGATCAAAGCCTTGGAAACAGCGAGGTCCAGGAGAGTAGGAGCCAAGTGAATGTAGATGGGTCCTCCTGGGGTCTTTTTCCTTCTCCTAATGGAGCGCATGTGCCTCTTTTTTCTCTCTCAGTAAAGTCTGTGCTGTCTGCCCCACTTTTGTTCCAGGTGCGCAATGGCCACATCAAGCGAATCACGGACAATGACATTCAGTCACTGGTGCTGGAGATTGAAGGAACAAATGTCAGGTAGGAGAAGGGCTCTTCTGCTGCTCTGGGGGGACAGGACTCTGCCCTGGAGCAGAGTGAAAGATCGGTGCCCAGCAGACATCATCTTCAAACTCTACTGCAGTGTGATGGCAATGCCTTTGTCAATAAATTGAAGAATCTGGGGTCAGATCACTGATACTGCTCTGTGGCAGTGTACTGGGCCTTTCCCTGGATGTGTTTGTAGAGCGCTCTCTCTCTTCCTCAATGAGGCTAAGGGATAAAAATAAATTCCCATTATTTTTCCATCACTTGAAGGGAAGAAAAGCAATATTTAATACCCAGCACTGCCAGTCACTGAAAAAGCAACACTGTCTGCTGCTTATTCTATTGTCTTGGGCCTGTTCTCCTCACGTGACAGCTGCTCTCCCTACAGCAGGAAGATCAAAGGGAGATTTATGAGGGGAGTTGCTTATGGAGCTTCTCTTAGCAACCTTGTCTCCATCGCCCCAGGAGACAGACGCCAGCTCCGTGAGCGGGCTCAGGGTCTCCAAGGCTTCTCCAGGGGTGATTCAGAGCAGGGCGCTCCTTATAAGGGCAGCGGAGAGTCCTCTCCTGCAGACAGAGCCAATGCTTCTCTTCCTCCAAGAAGTGTTGATACAGAACTTGCCAGGCGTGACGTGTACTTCTAGGGCTCATGACCTCTGTTTTCCCAGCCATATAGAGCACACAGGGTCTCTGCTGTGCTCTGGAGGGCTCTACCTGTTCAGTCAAGGGTAGGAGGAGGTTGTGTTGAGAAACAGCACTGACATGGCCTTGAAATTGGGGAGGTGAAACTGTCAGGAAGGTGTTTCATGCCATGGGTGAGAAAAGTGGGATTTGAGAAGCATTCTTTGTGCCTTTTATCTTTTTCTGCCTGCAGCTACCTCTGAAACTCTCCCTGCTGTTACAGGAAGCCCTGGTTGTTGCTGATCACAGTTATCCATTTCTGCCTGTCCTCCAAGCCTGTACTGGGCCAAGGGAGAGACTTGGGTTGCCTCGGGCTGTGCACTTTCTGCTGTGTGAGATCCTAAAATGTTTTTCTCTCACCTCTCAGTACCACGTACATCACGTGCCCTGCTGACCCAAAGAAGACCCTGGGCATCAAACTACCTTTCCTAGTGATGATCATCAAGAACCTGAAAAAATACTTCACTTTTGAAGTGCAGGTGAGGAGTGTGCAGTGGGGAGGCCCCTCCAGGGACCACTGAGGAAGGCGCCAGAGAGCCTGCAGTCTTGTGTTGGAACTTGTCCCAGGCAGTGAGTGATCCCCAAAACAGTTTTGCTTTCTTGGCCATGTGGTGTGTCAGGTCTTCTGGTATGGGGGCATCAGTCAGCTCACAAATACATCATTGCTATTACTGAAAATGGGTCTGTTGCCTGTGTTAAAATTACTTCTGCTGTGGAACAGAGGGCTGGGAGTAGAGAGCCCTCTTGGAGATGGGTAGCACTGTCCTGGGGAGTTGGGGGCCCTGACGCCTGGGTGAGTAGCCTGCCTTCCTTGCCCAGGTGCTGGATGATAAGAACGTCCGTCGGCGTTTCCGGGCCAGCAACTACCAGAGCACGACTCGGGTGAAGCCCTTCATCTGCACCATGCCCATGCGGCTGGACGACGGCTGGAACCAGATCCAGTTCAACCTGTCCGACTTCACGCGCCGCGCGTACGGCACCAACTACATCGAGACCCTGAGAGTGCAGGTGAGAGGCAGGCATGACCTGCCCTGGGAAACCAGCAGCTGGTGATGTTCTTGCTCATTGGGACAGCAGCATGGGAATCTGGGTTTATCCCTGCGTGGATTCTTTGCCAGCCCTGCTCTTTGCAGAGCACTGTGGAAGGAGAGCAAAGGCCCGACTGAGGCCTCACTTTACTTGACTAGACTGGGATGAAGGAGCCCATTTCCATCTTGTTTCTCTGGCTGGCTGTTGGTTAGGGTGAGAGTTGCAGTTCCCTGTGGCATGCTGTGAAGGTGGAGCTCTGCTGGGAATTAGGTGTGTGCTGCCTTACTGTCCAGATAGGCTGGACAGTGGTTGGCTGAATGGGAGCCTGGATGGGAAAGACTCAAGGTGTACAGACCATTCGTATCCCTGGTCAAGCTTGTTTCCTAGTGGTAGTGGAGTGACCCTGCCCTCACTGAGACCCTTGTAAGAGAGCTGATGCAGTGTTTGTTCTTGCTGAGGACATGGAATTTGTTTCATATGCTAGGGAGTCATGTTCACAGTGTCCAGTGGTGTGTGTTATTTTGAGGAATGCCTGTGCGTGGAGCATGCCTGTTCTTAGTGTGAGGGGAGTGCTGCAGTTCCTTGCAGGACTGCCCCGAGTCAGTCAGCTGAGAGTTGTATCTCACATACCCATGAGGGGGACCAGAGCAACTCCTTTGCTGCCAGCTGATAGTGGAGGCAGCACAGACTGGACAGGCTCATTCCTGACCTCAGGGAGGCCCTGAAGTGGGCGTGTTAAAAATGCAGCAGGCTGAGGCTGTGGGTGTTCTGGCAAATGCTGATACCAGCAAAGCGGAGGTGGGTTCACAGTAGAGAATCCCCTTAGCAACTGAGACAGATCTCAGTTGGCAGAGGTGCCAGAGCTTGGCAAATCTTTTGTGTGAGTATTCATCACTGAGAGAGCATCTTACACAAAGCAGAGGGCACAGACCAACATTTCTCTGCTGGCCTGTCAGAAAAGCAAGACAGTGAGGTAGATCTCCAGCTGCTGAGCCAAAGAATCCATGTTGCAGCATGACACCAAAGCTGCATGTGGAAAGAGCATATGGAAAACGGCCTGACTCTTTGTTTTGACTCTCAGATCCATGCCAATTGTCGCATCCGACGGGTGTATTTCTCTGACCGGCTGTACTCAGAGGATGAGCTCCCAGCCGAGTTCAAGCTGTACCTGCCTGTCCAGAACAAGGCCAAGGTGAGCTAGATGTGGGAAGGAGGGTGGGAGAACAGTGAGCCAGGCTAGCATTCCTCTTCCTCCTCCTGCTGCCTTCACGACCTGGAGTTTCTTCTGGTAGCAGAGCTCTTGCCAGCTTTGGCTGCCAGCCAGGGAGCACCCTCTCTGTTGCCAGGGTGAGCAGTCTGTCTGGGGTGCTTTGTTGAGTAGCTTTCCTGCCAAAACACATGGAAATTGTCATTCCCATCTAGGAGCAGGGTGA
Organism: Corvus hawaiiensis; assembly: GCF_020740725.1. Taxonomy (NCBI): domain Eukaryota; kingdom Metazoa; phylum Chordata; class Aves; order Passeriformes; family Corvidae; genus Corvus; species Corvus hawaiiensis. The sequence continues at coordinate 6,543,646 of NC_063224.1, forward strand.
GCTGTTCAGCTGCTCCCCGTGTCCTCCCTGTTTGTGTTGAAGGACTCTGGGCAGTTGCAGCCTCCCGGCATCTCTCCAGAGCTTTCATCCATGACTCAGCTCAGCAACTTTGCTCTTCAGAGCAGCTGCAGCTCCACATTAGTCTTCCAGGAGAGATGCTGTTTGTGTCCCTCTAGCCCAAAATGAGTCCCCTGTGATCTTTTCCCCGCCCATGGTGGTGCCATGAGGGGGCAAGGAGACACCATGGCTGCCCAAAGGAGGAGATGCCAAGCTCTGCTCCTGCAGTGATGGGAGAGGAGTGAACATGCTGGCACATTGAGAAATCTTGAGCAACATGCAGCAATTTTGAGGCTTGTGAGGAAGCACCTTCTTTGTCAGGGCCAGCCTGTCCCAATGCAGACACTTCTTTTAGCAGAGACGATTTCTGGGCAAAATTTCAAGCTGCAGAGGGAGGATGTTGGGGGCTGATCGTAGTGGGTGGTAGAAGGCAGTGTTAACTGTAGGTAACACCTCTGGGGAACCTGTCACTGCCTTCTGGGCTGTAGCAGAGGTATCTGGGGAGTGCTTGGAGCCCTCCCAGTACCGTTGTCTTGTGCTGCCAAGTCTTGTAAGTGTCTCCTTTCTTCTCCCTGCTCTGTCCAGCAATAACACCACGTTGGGAAGAGATGTTGTTGGCGTGCAAATTGTACAGAGTCGGAGTTTTCCTGGCTGCTCCTAATGTGTTGAGCCTAAACACTGCAGGTGGCCTGGTACCCAGTCTTGTCTTGCTCAAAGTGGCCATTGTGCCTCCAAAGAAGGGATTCAGCAGGAATTGTGGAGTTAAGTGTATCCTCTTGAAATTAACAATTTTATTTTTTATTTCCTTGTTTTCCATCTCTTATATATGCTCTAAATATGGATGTAATACTTGTTCTTGAAAAGTTATTAAACATTTGGCTCTGTAAATCTGCTTCTGTCTTCTTCCTCCTTTGATGGATACTTAACTTGCACATTTTAGTGCTTCAGAAAGTGCCAGAGAATTTATTTGAGAACCCAGATGTTAGAATTTGCCTCTGAACTTGACTTTGATCAGCACCCACACTGTTTAAAGGAGAGCACAGATGTGAACAGCAGCAATCTGGTGAGAGGAAAATTAGTGAGGTTTCCACAGAGAAGACAGAATCTGTCTCCAATCCGTGAAGTTTGTGGTACTATGACAAAAACTCATGCTGTTCATGGAAATGGGTTTTTCATTCTCTTTTTCCTTGAAGCCATTTTTCCCAGCGGTGACAAATCAGGTTTCCCTGCCTGTTAGGGCACAGTTTTGTTGGCTGTGTAGTTACCAACTCTCTCCAGCTCCCAGCCAAGCCTTTAGCAGCTGCTTACAGCACAAGGCACACAATAGCCTTCCAGCTGCCAAATTGTCCCTTTCCCCAAGGATCAAAGGGGAGGTTTAGCAAAGCAACGTAACAGGAGCGGAAGTCTTTTCCTGTGCTGAAGCTGCCCTTCCCTGCCTCAAGCCAATCTGCCTTTGTTGTAGAAAGGCTTGCGAAGGGGAGGCCAGAGACTCCATCAGTAACGGGGTGAGTCTGGGAGTAGCTGTTGCCTTTCCTCCCCGGGGCCAAGCCCCCCACGGATACTCTGGAGGGCAGGTACCAAAGGCTGGGACTGATCCTTCCCTGTGCTGTGCAGTGAGTGGGGAAGACTTCACTTCTGTTACTGCTCTGTAGAATAAAGCTGGTCCCTCCCAGGAGGAGGAGAGCCTGCTGAGAGACATCTGCCTTAAATTCTGGGTTTAATCCTGTCCACGGAGTCCCCACCTGGTTTAAAGATTTGGCATGCCTGTGCACCCTCTCTCTGCACCTCTGTGGCAAAGCTCTCAGGACACCTGTAATGGAGCTGCCTCACCTGCACCTTTAGAGCTGCTGGGCTTTGAACTGGAGGTGCTGCTACGTGGGGCTGGATTGCACCTGCAGAAGGCTTTCTGGAGAAGACCTTTGCAATTCTTCTAGCAGCTGAACAGCTTGGTAGCTCTAAGGAGACCAGCCAAGGAAGCACACATGAGAAAGTACCGTTCATCTTGCATTGACATATGTCAAGGCTTGGCTGGACTTGATTTGTTAAGTGGAATCGCACTGGATCGTGTGCCAAGGGTTGGCCTTAATGAAGTCCACGGTGAGGCTTTCTCCATCTTTGCAAAGCTTGCCAGAGCTGGAGGAGCTGCTGAGCGGATCCATCAGACCCCAGCAGGGTAAAATGTGCATCCTTTCCCGCAAGCCCTTGCTCAACACCATGTGTTTTGGGCAGTCTTTGGCAGCTGAACACTCAGCAGGAGCTGCTGCTGCCTTTCCCTGCCCTGCTGAAGCCTGTGCTGGAGTTGCCCCTGGTCCTTGAGGAGTTGAGCTCACTCTGAGTGACTGGTCTTAATGCATTAAGAGGGGCTGGGCTCCCCTGGGCCCCAAGCTGGCTACCTCTGCAGAGATCAGATGGGCCCTGCTGCCAATTCCTGCTCGACCTCTAGGAGCTGTGCCAGTGGATTTGCTGGAATAAACTCCCAGCCACAAACCCTTACATCCATATGGACCTTCTGTGTACTTTTTAATACGAAACAAAATACTGAATCTTCCTGTTTACTTGCTGCACAAAGTGGAGCATCATCAGATACTGGCTCTTTCCTTTATGGCCAGATGCTTGGTGATCTACACAGTGTTCTTCCAAAACCTTTCTCTTTAATCCCTCTCTCCCATCAGAACTTTAACCATCTCACTAAAGGTGGGTGAAGTTGGATGCTCTCCCTGTGGGAGAAGAGGATGCTGCTGGCAAATGGGCGAGAATGTCAGAGCATCCTGACAGCAGCCATTTCCTAAATGTCTACAACCAAAACTCCTGTGATGGAGCACCCAGTTTCTTACTGCTTTGGTTATGGCTTTTAATCTGGCTGGGATGCAACATCATCCTACGTGGAAAGAGTGGAGGAATGCAGGAAGGAGGTGGGGGCAGAGATGGGAGTCAAGGATGGCTACTGCCTACCTGCTGCCAGGGCAGCCCCAGCTGGGTCTGAGGGGTGGGCACAGGGGAGTCCCAGTTCAGTGCAGGCAGCCTGTGGAGAAAAGATCTTAAATATCTCCTCGTTCACCTTTGTGTGGGTGGCCTGCACCTTCCTTCCTGCATAATTCCTTGTTGCAGTTCATGTCTAGTGGGAGAGAAAAGAATCTTTGTGGGGAGCCCTGGTTTCAAACCGAGGCAGTTTTCCTTCCCTGCACCAGCTTTTCACCTTTGTGTTCCATTGGCTGGGGCAAGGTCCTGCACTTGGGCACTTTGATCAGGACCTCAGTGCTGGGAGCTGCTTTCTACATGAAAGGCAAAGCTTCCCTTTGAAAGCGTGGGTGCTGAAGTACGGTGAGTGCACAGGCTGCAGCTCCTCGGAGCAAGGGACACTCCCTGGGCTGGGCCAGGCGGCAGCAGGCTGGGGCTGGAGCAGCTGGCAGTCACTGTGGTGCGAGCCAAGGCTGGGACATCCCGTGGCTCCGGTGGCTCTGCCTGGGCAGGTGGCAGCTGCTGGCAAGGCAAGCAGGCAATAGGACTTTCCAGAAAGCTTTCTCCGTTTGCTCTGCTGCCGGGGCAGAAGAATCCTGTGTGAGTGTCCAGCCCAGCAGAGTGGCAGGACACTGGTACAGGCTTCTGTCCCAGCCTGTGCTTGTCCCCTTGCACTTTGTCACCCTCCTGTCAAGTGGGTCCTGACACAGAAGCACAGAGCTGTGATCATGGAGGTGATAAGCAGGAATAAAAAAAAACTGGGCCAAACTCTGCTTCTTGTCCATTCTGCATCTCCCTGGATGTCTTGGGCCAAGTGTTGTCATCTTTATAGAGGGATTACACCTCCAGGGCGACGTTAATCCTCTGCAGCTGTTGTCTCATGTGGGGCAGGCAGTGCTGGAGGCAAGGGAAATATTTATTTTGAGTTTTACCACTGGCCACCGCCCAGGAAAACCGAGTGACGGTACTGGGGACTTTGGCCACTTTGCATGCAGAGAGAGCTGATGTTCCTGCCCTGCTGGTGCCTGCAGGAGAGGGGTGAGAGCTTCCCCTGGCAGGCTGCAAAATGGGACCACCCAAGCACAATTTTATTTGGATATGGGAGCAATTGAGCTTCCCTGGGATGCAGTGGGAAAAGCCTCAGAGGCGCTAGAGGTGAGAAGATGATGGATGCCAAGTAGTGCTGAAGCATGACCTGCAGCCCATCTGCTTCACCATCACTTCATGTGTTGCCCTTGCAGCCCCAGAAATGACTTTCTGTGAGATGAGGCGTCCCAGCACCCCACAGAGCAGGCTGGGGGCTGCCCGGTGGCTGTGAGGGGAGGCGAGGGGCATGAGCCCCACACACATGTGCCGAGCTCAGTGTGGTTGGTGGGTGCATCCCACCCTCAGTGGGGCTGTGCTGGTACCGACCCCTCCCCAGGCAGCACCCAGAGCCTCTGCCCTGCCTGCAGCATATCCAGCAGCAGGTTCAACCCCTCCCGGGGCCCCGCAGCCCTTCCCTCCATCCCCAGCATTGCTTCCTCCGACCTTGAGCTGGCCGGTGGCCGCTTGCTGTATCCCAGCCCCAGTTCTTCCTCTGCACTGAGCCCGGCTTCCTCTGTGTTTTCCGGGTCCTTTCCTCAGCGCTGCACAGGGGATCGTGCCCAGGCTTGCAGAGGAAGAGGAGGATTCTCCTGAGATGGTGCCAATCAGGCAGAGAGCCCCTGCCAGCCCTGGTCACCCCCTCACTCACACCCCAGCACAGCAGGGCCTGGAGGACACTGAGCTCCCAGGGTCTTTTCCAGGTCAGGCTTCTCCAACCTATTTTTGGGAAGCAGGGAGCTGCCTGGTGGGAGTGGATCCTGCCAGGGCTGTTCGGTGCCTGCCAGGGCCAGGTTCAGCGCCTGCCAGGGCCAGGTTCAGCGCCAGGGCCAGGGCCAGGTTCAGCTGGACTCACACTCCCCCGTGCTCCCAACAGCCCTGGCCCTTATAGCAGGTGCCTGCCTGCCCTCCCTGTGGCCAGAGGTGAGCTGACCCCACTGTGGGTGTGCAGGGCAGCACGGGAGCCTCCGACAGAGCCTGGGCGCTGTTGAAATGCTGAGCTTTGTCTCCAGCGGGGTGCCTTACTGCTGTCCATGAGCGTTTCCAGATGGCCCGGGGCTCCTGGCACCAGCCCTGCTGCAGCATCCGGGGAAAAGCGGGAGGGGGTGGGAAGTGCTGTCCCAGCTCACTAAGCGTGGTGGCCTGGGCCTCTGCTCCCAGCATCCCTAATTCCCGCTGGAGAATTGCTCCCAGCCCCTGTCCCACCCTGAATCAGCAAGGAGGGCCCTCCCCTGCCATGGCGGGGATACCATGAGCTGCTGGCCCTGGGCATCTTTGTCCAGCTCTAGCTTTCCCTGCAAGCCAGGCGGCCTTCCAGGTACCAGGCTCTGGGGTCCCAGCCCTGCACCCCGTCGAGCCCTCTGTACCCCCAAGAGAGAAGGGAAACACTGCTGCCGTGGGAAATACATCTGTTGTCGGAAGTGCATCTGCCCCAGGAAGTGCATCCAGTGTGGGAAATGCATCTGCCGTGGGAAATGCATCTGCGCTGGCCTCTGGAGCAGTCTCTGCGGGGGTGGAAAGAGTGAATCCCAGCCATGCTTTCCTCCTGCCTCGCCTTTTGGCCAGGTTCATGGCTTTTGGCAGCTCCTGGTGCCAGTCTGGCCCCAGTTCAGGGCAGGCTGGAGTGTCGAGCTGCCCCATGGCCAGGCTCCTAGCTCAACAGAATTGTGGGTCCTCCCTCAGCTCTGGGGAAGACCCACACAAGCACAAATCTGGGCAAAATGGTCAAAACCGAACTGAAAGTTAAAAGCCAAGGAATGTGACCCAGCAAGGCCTGGCTGATGGAATACAACAGCCCTGAGCCACTTGGAGACCTTTTTCCACCCACTCCCCCCAATTCCTCAGGGGTTTTCTGTTCCTGATTTTGACTTCTCGCTTGGCTGCAGCGATGTGCTGAGTCTGAGCCAAGCGTGTTTTCCAGGGAATCGGCTCATGGCTGGAAATCACTGCCCAGTGTGGGCAGGGATGGAGGCTGGGGCAGGGGATGGGTGACTCAGGCCACAGGGTTCCCCCCCAGCACCAGGAAAGCGGGTGAGAGCCAGCATCAGTCCTTCCCTTTTACAGTAATTAGTGCCTGATGAGTGGCTGGGCAGCTCAGGGTAATTCAGTGCTGGGAAGTGGTTGTAGCAGTTGGGAACTGAGCCAGCAGCTCTGGGCCCTGGGGAGGGGGAAGGATGGGGGAAGCACAAAGGCTTCATATCCTCATCCATGAAGTAGAGAAACCCTCCCACCAGGGCTGGCAGGAGGGGATGAGGGCAAAGGAGCAGCTGGAGCACCAGGGCAAGGGGAGCAGGTCAGGGGTGCATCAAGACAGAGGTGCCTGGGGGAATGAGGCAAGGCACAGGTGCTGGCACAGTGCTGGCCCTGGTCCTGCTGCAGGGGAGGCTGGAGGAAGCAAGGATGATGGCTGGAGTCAATTCCCACATGGGGACGCTCCCCAGTTCCATAGGATTGTCCGCACAGGGATGGGTCAGGCTCACACAACCCCCTTGCCCAGGACAGCACAACCAGCCTCCCCACCAGGGCAGCAACTGTGCCAGCCTCTGCTGCCCACCCCAAGGCTGCACCTGCAGCTGCAGAGCAAACCTGGCTCTGGCTGCCACCCCTGTGATCATCACATCACCAGCAGAGGCAGGGACACCAGGTTACCTCCATCGCTGCCTCTGTGGTTTGGTTTTTCTTCCCATTAACAGCTGAGCAACATTTTTCCCCAGATAAAGCCAGTTTCCTACCCCTGAAGTCTAATCTTTCCCACTCCCATGATTATTTCCCTGATCTCTGCAGCAGTTGTGACTCCTCCCACCTTCCTCTACCGAGACAGCAGTGCTGAGACAGGATATGGCCACCCCTTCCCCCCAGGAAGCTCACCAGGGCCGTGTGGGGACAGGGAGCTGAAGCACCCTATGAAGAGGCTCCGGGAGGGTCCCCCAGCTGCTGGCAGCCCCTGCCCGGGGAAGGGAGGTGGCCGCCCAGGGCTGAAGCGCGGTGCTGGCTGGGGGAGAACAAGGCACCCTGTGTTCCCAGCGAGGCCCTTGTCACTGCCATGGGAGCTGCTGAAAGGCTGCTCTGTCCACTGGTGGGGGTGGGGGGGTTGCTTTAGCTGACCCCCCCAAAGTGGCAGCCCCAGGGCAGGGACTGCTGCAGGGACATCACTGGCCATGCTGGCCCCTTCCCTACATCCCCTAACATGGCACCCGGTCCCCTGGGGGTGCCAAGCAGGGCGACCCCCCAGACAAGCCCCGGTACCAGGAAATCTGCCCAGTCTCTCCCAGGACACCCCCGCGGCAGGAAGGATGACGGCACCACAGCTCTCCACACACCCGACCCGTTTAATGGACATACAAGGCGGCAGTGCCCACTGCCCTGCCCACAGGGCCACGTGCCCCAGGGCTCCGTCCCACCGTGGCAACAGCAGGGCCCGGACTGAGCTGAGCACCAGCAGGGTGGAAAGGTGGCACCTCCCAACTCACGCTTTAGGCACCACATCCCTGTATCCCCGTGGTTCAACAGGAAACACAGCCACGAGCTCAGCCCTCCCTTCCCCACCACTGCAGGTGCCAGCGGCTGAGACCCGCCAGCCCGCAGCACTTGTGAGCAGCCCCCAGCCCGCTCACTGCCCCAGCTGCAGCAGGCTTGCAGAGGAGGAAGGGACCCTGCAGGGACCCCATGGCAGAGGCAGGCACGTGATGGGTGGCAGCCTGAGGGTCACGGCTGGGGGGACGCACAGGCGCTGGGGACAAGGCAGGGCCTGGATGCCCTCCAGCCCCCCCATGACCATCCCCGGTCCCAGCCCGGCTGCCCTGGAGGGGCTGGGGGGGTTGGGCATCCCCCCTTTTCTGAGGCTGGAGCCATCAAGCAACAATGGGGTAGAGGGACCAAGGCCGCGGTGAGGGACAAGGGGAGGGGGTGTCAGGTCCATCTTAGCACCATGGTGGTGGGGGCAGTTGGGGGAGGGAGCCAGGGTCAGACCCACTCCTGCAAGGAGCGCTTGCAGTACAAGAGCATTCGGGGTGCGCCCTTCCTCTGCATCTGGACGATGACGTAGATGAGACCCAGGATGCAGAGCAGCAGCACCAGCAGCACCAGCACCATGACCACGCTCATGGTGCGCGTGTACTCATCGATCTGCACCACCACGTCCACGTCCCTGCCTGGCTGGCCATCTCCCTCGCTGTAATCCTCATCTTCCTCCTCCTCCTCCTCACCTTCAGTCCCCCCATCCCCATCAGGGTTGAAGGGGGGTCGGTCCACATCAGGCCAGCGGGGATTGGGGTCTGGGACCAGCTCTGTGTGACAGCCCATGAAGTCCCGTAGGATGGATTTGGGATAGCCTGGCTCTGTCTTGAGACGCTCATTGTCAAATTTCCAGTACTTTGTGCCTCTGTAGAAGTAGGTGGAGGCTGGGGGAGAGAAGATGGAGACAAGGGGTAAGTAGGTGGGCACAGGACCCTGCAGAACCTGGGCACCCCTGCAGATGCCCAAGACAGCAGGTTTTGCTCAAGGACTGGTGAAACCCTTCAGAAAGGGATTCACCGCTGACTCCCAGACACTCTCCCCAAGTGCATCCCATGTGTCCAGGCCATCAGAGAGGGATAATCCCATCCCCGAGACCCCCACCACCACCACCACCTACCCCTCTCCTCTACTTACAGGCGTCCGGGCTGAGGAAGGCTCCCTTGGGTGAGGGAGGGATGCCCACCCAGACAGAGATGGGCTTTGGGTACCCGGGGTCCACCGAGCGCGTGTCCTCGTTGAAGCGCCAGTATCTGGGGAGCAAGGTGGGGAATAGGTGAGGAGCACAGGGGTCCCCACTGCCCAAAATTCTCCCCCTGACAGAGGCCAGGAGGCAGCAGAGCAGGGAGAACTACACAGACACTCACCTGTCGCCACGGAAGAAGAAGGTGTGTCCTGTAGGTTCCCACCAGACGGCCGTGTCTATGCTGTCGTAGGGGATGCCCTGCCCATAGGTGACCAGGGGCTGTGGGTACCCAGGCTCCAGGTTGGCTTCTCGGAAGAGCCAGTACCGGTCACCTAGAGGGGAAAGAGTTGGAGAATGGGGATGAGAAGGTCCTGCCCAGCTACTGTGGCAGGTGCACCGATGGATAGGGATAGTGGCAGATGCCTGTGGCCACCCCAACCCCTTGGGATCACGCAGCAGCTCTGGCTGGGGAGGTGTGTCAGGATGGGATGAAGCTAAACAGCTCTCAGCAGCTTTGTGGAAGGCACTGGGGTCTTGCTTCCACCTCAGCCCTCCCATCCAGCTTCCCTGCTCACCTTTAAAGAAGACGAACCTCCCATCATGCCTCTCGTAGGCAGCATCAATGTCCCCAGGGAGGCCCCGCCAGAAGTGTCCGATGGGCATGGGGTAGTTGTCCAGCACCCGGTTGTGCCGGACCCTCCAGAACCACCGGCCCTGGAGAGAAACAGGGTGTTGGCAGAGGATGGGGAGGACACAGGGATACAGTCACCTTGCTGAGGGGTCCTCCCACCCATGGACCCACTACATCCCCAAGGAAGGGGCAGGAGGGAGTCCTGGCAGGTACCTTGAACACAAACATCTCCCCACGCAGCACTGCCACCGTGTCAAAGTCCCCATCGCAGATGTCAGGGCCATACTGGTCAGGTCGGTCTGGGCTGCCAGGTTTGGGTGGTTGCTCTGGTTTTCCCGGAGAGGGAGGTTTAGGGGGTCTCTGGTCTGGCCTGCCAGGTCTCCGGGGTGTCACAGTGGGCAAAGGCTTGGTGGGCTGAGGGTGCCCATCTGCGGTACCTGGATTGGGCAGGTGAGAGAAGGGATGTGGTGATGCAGAACAGCAGCACCTGTACTTCAGTTTCCCCACACACATGTCCAGAATCCCACCTCTGAGCTGATTCCCCAACCAGCTCCTCACCGTAGAGCTGCTGGATGCCCTTGAGGTCATCCTCGGGCAGCTGGAAGTTCTCCGTGTCCATCCACTGGTAGAAGGGGGCCATGATAGCGCTGGGGTTGCTGGAGTGCTCCAAGCCCAGCGAGTGCCCCAGCTCATGCACGGCCACCAGGAAAAGGTTGTTCCCTGCATGGAAAGGCACCATCAGCAAGAAGGGGTGGAGGACATAACACATAAGGTGGACCCCCGGACCCAGCACCCTGCAACACGGGTGCTCCAGTGGGATCTGCCTGCATCACCCATGGTGGACCTGCTTTCCCTGCCACACCAGCACAGCCCCTCCCTGCCCCTTCCAGCCCAGAAGGCCACCAGGCTCCTCTGGTCACCTTTACCACCTCCTTGGCCCTCAACTCACCAGACACATCTGCATTCTCCAGCGTCCAGGGCTCATCCAAGTCGAAATGCGTGTCCCCCCCCATGCCAGGGCCGGGAAAATAGGCATGAGCCAAAAATCCCCCAAGGCCATCAAAGGGAGAGCTGTCTCCATGGAATCCAGAGGCAAAGAGCACCATGATGTCAGCCTCCTTCTTCCTCTTCTGCCGGATGTCCTCGTAGGCCACCTCCCGGAAAACCAGCGGCGTGGCTTGCTCCCACACCCGGAAAGCTCGTCGGACAGCCTCGTACGAGTGGTACCGACCCAGCTTCTCCGTGTAGTTTTGGATGCTGGGGATACAGAACTCACTAGGGAAGGCCTGGAGCAGCGCTCACTCCCTGAGGGGATTCATGGCTCTCCATAGGCTGGGGGAAGGGAATCCGTGGCAGTGTTGGGTACCTGAAGGTGAGGTGGCTCTGGCTCCAGCGCCGCCCTGTCAGCGCGTACCGCTTCCGACGCATGTTGGACTTCATCCGTGCTCCAAACTGATCTGGGACCCCACAGCGGGGACGTTTCATCCACCTGCCAGGAGGACACCGAGCCAGGGCTCAGCCCCCCACAGCCAAGGTCCCTGAGGTGTTACAGCACCCACAGACAGCAGGGACAGTGTTCTGGCTGCAGAGGTGCAGCCCCCAAAAGGGGAGAAGCAGCTCCCAAGGGGGACAGCACCCACTTTTCCAGGTGCAGGCAGAGCCCTGGGGCTGTCAGAGAAAACCACAGAGCCCAGGAGTGGAGCTGCCATCTGCTCGAGCAAGGGAACAATGGAGAAACTCACGCCTTGGTCTCCTCGTCCAGGACGCCGGTGACGGTGATGCCATAGAACTTCTGCATCTCGGCAAGCGCCGCGGAGAAGGTCTCGGCCGAGCGCATGGTGGACATCCGGCGGCTGGGCTGCGGCAGGTATCCGTAGAGCCGCAGCCATGCCTGTGCCGGAGAGCCGAGCGTCACCCCGGCACGGAACAGCCCCACGGCGGCACCTGGCGCTCCCCAGCACCCAAGGGGGAAGGATCCGTCCCCCTGCCCGACTGTACCCCAGCCCTGTGTCCCGTCACAGGGGTCACTGCCAGCTGCCAGTGGCAAATGCCACCCCCGAGCAGGCAGCGGCAGGGCAGCAGGGCACAGGGTCCCTGCCCTGCCCTGAACGGGGAAGGGGGGATCCGGTGATCTTGGGGGGCTGCTGCCGGATGCCCTGACTCCAGGGACAAGGCAGCTGGCAGGCGGCCAGGCTGCCTGCAGGCTGCCCGTCCCTGTCCTCCTCCGGAGGCGTCCCCTGGGAGCTGCTGACGGATGTGAAGCCTGGGACCCCCACCCCGGCCTGCACCCACAAAGGGGCTTCTGTCCTGCAGGGCTGCAGCCCCAGGGTGGGGGGTAGGAGGGTGTTGGGGCGCGCCAGGGCTCTTCCTTCCTGCCCCAGCCTCCGCCTCCTCTTGTCTGCTTTAATTGCATTTTATTTTTATCTTTATTATTACTCTTTTGTAACTTTCTTTTTTCCTTTTATTCTTTATTTTTATCTTCCAAATTAGGGGGGTTTTCCTTTTAATCTTTAAAACTTTTTTCTGAATTCCTTCCAATTCTTTTTCCTTTTCCAAGTCTTATTCCTCTTCCAAGTCTTTCTCCTTTCCCAAATCTTATTCCTCTTCCAAGCCTTTTTCCTTTTCCAATTCTTCTTCTCCAGCTTCTCCAATCATTTTCCTATCCCAATTCTTTTCCTACCCCTTTTTATCTCAAAAACGGCTTAACAATTTAATTTCTAAAAACATTAAATCTATTAATTTCTTTTACCCCCACTCCCTTTCCCCCAGCAGGGTGGTGGAGCAGACCCTTTATCAAAAGCCCTTTCACCCCCTCCCCCGCCGGGCACAAAGCGCTTCCTCCTCCAGCCCCGCGTCCGCTGCCCGCCACCCCCGGGGGCGACCCGGAGCCCCCCCCCCCCCCCCGCCCCCCCGTTCCCCGCCCCGCCTGCACCTGCCCCGGCCGGCGGTGCGGCGAGCCCGCAGGTGCCGGTGCGGCGGTCGGGAGTGCCGGGCCCCCGGGCCATCGCTCACCTCGGCGTTGATGTCCTCGCCCGCCGCCCCCGCCAGCAGCGCCAGCAGCACCACGAGCGGCGGGAGCCGCCCGCCCGCCCGCCAGGGGGCGCCGCGCCCTGCTGCCATTCCGCGCCGCCGCCGGTTCGCGGCTGCCCCCGGCCGCGCCGGGCCGGGCCGGGCCGAGCGCGGCGGTGTCGGAGCTACGCCGCCCTCATGGCCCGGGGCCGAGCCGCCGCGGGGGGCTGCGCACGGTGCATGGGCGGCGCTGCCAGGCGCGGCCCGTCGCCTCTCGGCCCGCCTTTTGTGCGTGAGGTCAGGACGGCGGCGCACGGCACATGGGCGGCCGGCGCGGCGCGGCGGGGCCCGGCTCCGCTCGGCTGCGCTACCGCGCTCTGCCCGCCGCCGGGAGCACCGGAGCGGGCAGCAAAGGCGGGCGCGGCGGCCGAGACGGGGCGCGGCGCGGTGGGAGCGGGCGGGGCGGGGCCGGGCAGGGGCGGGGCCGGGACCGGGGCGGGGCCGGGCAGGGGCGGGGCCGCCCCCCCGCACGTGGGGAGCCGCGGCCGAGCCCCCGCGGGCCCCGCACCGGCCCTGCCGCCACCCCCGCCCCGGCGGGCCCCGCCGGCAGCCGCCACGGCCCCCCGCTTTGCCCCCACAGCCCTTGTCCCCTGTCCCGGGGGTCTCTGACACTCGGTGTTACACAACCGGGTGCTGTGCCAGGCCCGGCTGGGGCCGGTGGTTGAGCATTAACCTGAGAGAAACCGGTTTCACCGAAGTCCCCAGGGGCTAAATATATCTCTCTACCTTTGTTTGTTTTTCCTTCCCCCAAAAGAAACTTATCTTGCAGATCCCCAGCCCGGAAACTAACTGGCTAAAGACTCAACAGATTTTTGTTAAGGACTTCAACAAAAGGCTGCTGGCAGCAGCAACTGGCTGCGATGCTCCCACGGACAACAAATCCCGACTGTATGGAGATGCTCCCACAGACAAAAATTGCGACCATGAGGAGATGCTCCCACCGACAAAGCCACTCTCGTGTGCCTGGACGGGCAGCACAGAACTCACAGGAGCAGTTACAGACACGGCCTCATGTGAAGCCTGCAGGAGTTGTGTGTGTAAAAAGGAAACGGCTGAAATACACCACAGACACAAGTTTATGACACGAGGAGACAAATTTTTACTGCTCAGAAGTCCCAGACAGACATGGAATAAAAGATTCAGGGCACCACATCGGCATCCTGCTCCAAATACCTGAGAGGTTGCAGCTGACCAACCCGCAGGAACAAAAGGATTAAAAAGGAGCTTCTCCCACGGGACAATGTCCAGCCTGTGATCCCCTGGGTCATCATCCATCTGGGGTGCTGATCACACAGGGAAAAAGTGTGGAGCCTGAGCAGGAGCTGCCACCCCTTGATTCACCAGTGGGCACTGCCCTCCCAGCTCAGGCAAACACTGACACTGTCCGTTCCAGGGCTCACCCACACCTGGCAGCAAGCTCTTGTTGTTTGGCAAAAGGATCAGACGCTGAAATGTCTCTACAGAGGCAGCAGCGGTGTGAGAGGGACACAACATGACTCAGGAGCTTGTCCGAGCTGGCTTACAGTAGGAAAACGCTTTGGCAAGAGGATCCAGCTCCATGTCCTTGCCTCTTGCTACTCAAAACATGCCCAGAGCCTCCCAACAACAATCTGGCAGTGCTACTTCCCACTGTGTGAGACACTCTCCCTTTAGTAGCAGCTTCCCACGCTACCTTCTTCCTCCTTCCCATAAGGCATCTATGGCTTTTGTAGATTTGTTTTTGTTTGTAAAAAATCAGCAGAATTAGCGACCGTGGGATGTCTGGAACCACCGGTGCTGACGGCAGCACATCCAGCAGTGAGGATGAAATCTGCTACAAACACACTTTTCTTCAGCCAGCAGCTCAAACTGGAAGTGGCCCGACTTGAGGCCACAAACACCACAGAGACACTGAGCAGGCAAGAAGAGTGTGGAAGTGCGTGACAGCCCACAGCACACAGAGCTGCATTGCACAATGGTCCTTAGTCAAGCATCAGCCTCTTTGGGTCTCCAAAAAGCACAGCCCCTACCTCAAGGGGAAGGAGAAGTACTTGTTCCCTGACTTGCAGCGGATTTGCTCCCATTGGATACGCAGCAGGAATGCTGAGTCCTCAAACCCATCCACAATGTCCTGGAAAATAGAGGCAGGAGTCAGTACCAGGAGGGCAGATCTGGCAGAGGATGGAGTCGGCAGCTCCTTCCTTGAAGCACGTCACAGATGAGGCCACTTGCAGCTGGGAGCCTCTGACTTCCCTCGGGAAGTTGATTTAATTCATGCTCCCCCCAAAAGCTTCTCATCTTTCAAACCAGTGAAGTTTGTCTTGCTTGGTGAAGAAAATTTCCCACTCTCCACTCTTGGCAAGGAGATGTGGCTGGACTCCAGCTCTGCCCTCCCCCTGCTCTCCACACCACGTGGGGACACACCTGGAGCTCCCGCAGACACTGCCCTTCCAGCCTGCCAGACAGGTCCCCGACGCACCAGGCCAAGCTGATGTGGAACGACGGGTCCTGAAGACAAAATAGGGATAAGAATGTGAGGGCTAAAGGAGGCTTTGCTCGATGCACAGAGCCACAGTGGGAGATCTGGCATGATGCTACCCTGTCTGGGATCACAAAGGCTGAAGGATTCCACAGCTAGGAGTTCCCTCTGCCAACTCAACAGCTGCAGAGCTGATATGGACAGTGCTCGAGGCAAGAGGAGTCCTGGGCTTCCCACCCCAGCCCTTTTGACACCAGTGGGCAAGGCTGCCTGGTTCCCAGTCTCCCTGTGCTCAACTCTGCAGCTGTGGGAGAACCTCTCTGAGCTGGTCCTGGGGCAGGCACATGGGTCACTTCTGAATAACCCACATGAGCTCCCTGCTCAGCTCTGGAGACAGACAAACTAGGGTGTGGCCCTTCACAATCCCAAACCTGTTCCCAAAGCTAGTACTAAGCAAAAGGCTGGACTAATGCCCAAGAAAGCTGCCCAAGGCAAAGACACAAGGATTGTCCTCAGTCCCACAGTGCCCATTCTATCCTAGGACAACCCTGCTTCCATGCACAGCAGGGCAGTGACTGCAACTGGCTCCTGTTTATTTAAGTGAACATCTCGCAGAGAACCAGCCAGCCAGCATGTCCAGACTGGCAGGGGACTAAGGAGGAAACGCCTCACCTTGTAGAATGTGGGAAGGTCAAATTCCTCTAGAACGCCGTCCACCTCCGAGACCAGCTCCAGCAGCTGGAAATGCCCAGCAGAGACTTCCAAGCCAATAAATGTCCTAAAGAAAGGCAACAACAGACAGCAAGCACCCTTTCATGCTGCAGAAAGCACAGCCATAAGAATATTTAGCCCTGCATTCCTACTGGGCAAGTTCCCTACTCCCTAACAAAAGAAAATCTTTGGAATGCCAGGTTTAAGTATCCAGGGATGCTGATCGTATTCTGAAGAAAAACAGAAGTAAAGATGTGGTAGCAGGGAGAAGCAGGACTGAATGATAAACCATGTAGATTTACTAGATTAACCCAGTACCTTTTGGGACACAAACATTAATTTTCCAGGCAAAGGATGCACTGGATGGGAACTTCAGCGGAGTGCCGTGCCAATGCAGGAGCCGCATTAAAAAAGTGGAAGTTGCTGAAGAGGTTTTACAGTGTGAGAGGAAGCAGGGAATAGGAAGTACCAAGCTGGAGAGATGTGACAAAGAGGTCAGTGCCTCCTCAAGGACTGTTGGGATGACACTTTCTAGAGTCATTTAGAGTCATCATTTCTTCCCCTCCAGGAGGGAAGCAGAAGACTCAAGTGTCACCCAGGTTCCACATCCACTTTTTCCTACCCACGACTATCTTGGGCTGCCTTTCCCGCCAGATTCAGCAACTTTTCACAATTTTAATCACCTTTGCTTTGACATTCAAAAAAGCTTAATGGCATTCTGTCGGAATCAGGCTTCTGAGTTGATGCCCAGGAGAATTAGCACCATCTCAGCTATTTCTCTCCAGCTCTTGTAAGACCTGCACTACAATTTCACGACTGGCACTGCTGCCAAAAGAGGTGGTCCCACTCTGCTCACCCCAGGCTGTGCATGCCGGCTAATGAGACCAAAGGCTTGCAAAGAATCAGTGCCAAAGCTAAAAATTTGTACAGATGGCTGGGGAAAGGTGTGAAATGTCTGGACGCGATCACATACTGTGTTGTCACATGGCCCAACCGTGGGACAGGCAGGGTGACACCTCCCATCCACCACCACCTTGCTCAGACTTCTCCCAGGGCAGGCAGGCTGCTCCACTGTGCCCTCACCTGGTTTTGTTCTGGTTGGTGTAAACCTTCACTTGGTCAGCCACACAGAAGAACCTGAAAAAAGAAAGATCCTATTTCAGCTGTGGGGGGAAAAAAAAAAAAGGAAAAGAAAAAGAAAAAAGGAGAAGATGAGGAGGGGCCAGGATTGCTACGAAGCTCTGGAAAGATACAGGCAAATGTATGCTGCAATTGGACAGAATTGGTGCAACCAGAACCTTTCTGGGCTCAAATTAATTCATTCCCCTCCTGTTTCTAACCCTCTGAAGCCTGGACAGTGACAGAAGCCCTGAAGCAGCTGATGCTCAGAGGGTGCCTAAGCCAGATGTAAGCAAAGAAACCATCCACGGTTTAGGGGATGGCACAGCTCTAGCCTGATCCTGGAAAGCCAAAACCTGATGTGTATGGTGCCAGATCCTGAGGCAGTGAGGAAGAATCCCCAGGGCTTTAATGTTCTGCCAGCACCAGCTGCCAGGGACATCTTAGGGCGTGGATGCTGGCGAAACACGGATCCCGAGGGCAGAGGAAGGATGTGAGGAGCGCTCTCCCGGGGCTCTGCCAAACCCACCTGTGGAAGGCGGCCAGCCGCTCCCTGAGGGAGCGGACGAAGGGCTCTATCCAGTGGTAGCGCAGCACCACGCACTGCGAGAGGCTCAGGTGGAACTCCTCCATGGCAGCCAGCGACGGGACGTAGGTGCGAGCGCGGGACACCAGCAGCTCCAGCAGCTCCAGGAATTCCTCCTGGGCAATGTCTGCGGGGCAGCGCCGTCAGAGGAGCGCCGGCCGCGGATCCCCGCCGGGACCGGGCGGGACCCCGAGGCGCAGCGGCTGAGTCGCGTCCCGCCACGGCCCCGGTTCCATCCCGGTCCCATCCCGATCGCGCTGCCGGTACCTACAGGGCAGGTAGACGTGCGTGGCCCAGTTGCCCCGCTCGTGGGGGAAGCCGCGCACGCGGCCGCCGTGCCGGGAGCTGTCATCGCTCACGGCCTCCTCCGGCTCCGGGTCTCCCAGCAGGCCGGCGGGCGCGGGCAGGCGGGGACGGCCGGCGCTGCGGGACCGGAGCGGGGTGAGAACGAGGAAGAGGAGGAAGAGGAGGAGGAAGGCCGCGCGCTCCTGCCGCCACCACCCCCACACCGCACCTACCTGGCCCCAGGGGGTCCCTGCGCGCCGCCGCCCCGGCTCCCCCCTTCCTCCTCCTCCTCCTCCTCGGAGCTGCTGTACCCCACCAGCGCGGCGCTCATGGCGCGGCACCCGCCGGGACCCCCCGCTCCCCGGTGGCGGCGGCGGCGCAGTTGCCGGCGCGGCCCGGCAGGGGGCAGCACGCGCCGCGCCCGCCCCGCCTCCTCCGCCGCCGCCGCGGCCGCCCCGGCCCGGCCCGCTCCGCTCCCTCCGCTCCCGCCCGCCGCTCCCTTCCCTCTCTCCCTTCCTCCCACCCGGCTCCCGCCTCCACGCCAGCGCGGGGCTCAGGCGCAGCGCGCAGGCCGCGGCCCTGCCGCCGGCGAGGCCTCCTCCCGCCGCAGGTGAGCGGCGCGGCCGCCGCCGCCGCCCTTTGTGTGCGCCTCGCCGGGGCGGAGGCGGCCCCGGGCGGGCAGCGATCCCCATACACCCGACCCCACCGCGGGGCCTCCCGGCGCGGCGAAGGCCTCGGGGCGCCGTCCCCGCGCTGCCAGCGGGGCCGCCCGATGGGGAGCGGCGAGCGGCGGGCCGGGCCTGGCCGCAGGCTGCGGCGGCGGCGGCTGCTGGTGGCCTGCGAGCTCCCCGGCCGCCCCCGCGCCCCGCGCCCCTGAGGCGGCCCGGGCCCGGCGGGAGCGGGCCGGGCCATGCCGAGCAGGCCGCCTCGCCAGTTTGAAAGTACCTCTGCGCTCCCGACCGCGCTCCCTAAATGGTTGTCGCTTCCCACCTCCCACGGAGGGATGAGTTAGGCTGGAAGTGGCGCCGACGCGGGTCCCCGCGCAGAGCCCTCGGTAAGCCAAGGTTGGTATCGCCCTTCCCTGCGACGGGGCACAGTCTTCCCTCCCCTTTAGGCCGAGATGCGTCGCCGGTGGGTTCATCCTGCCACGGTTCGCGGTGTGTGCAGGGGAAGGTGGCGCCTGGGCTGGGCTGAAGTTTGGTGTCCCGCCGAGCTCGGGTGCAGGTACCGTCACTGCGAGCCCTCGCTTCGTCAAGGTGAGCTCTGTAGGAGGAGGACGGCATCCTGCGTGCCGGCGGGGCTGCGGTGGGGCCTTTGGGGGCTTTATTGTCCGAAACTGTGCTGGAGCACCAAATAATGAAGTGTCCCCCACAGGCAGAGGTGGGTCCAGCACTACCTGAGCTGTGGGGCACAATCCAGTCTCAGCTGAGTGCCGGTGGAGGTGGGGATGTTGGGAAGTGGGATCCTCTGGTGCTCTTTATTGCTTATTTTTAGACATAAAAAATGTTCTCGTGGTAGATCAAGGATTCCTTACCCTGGGGGCAGGTGGTTTGACACAGACATGGGATTGCTCTTGTGGGGCTGGGGGCTAGAGGCCTGGGAGTGTTGGTGGCTGCTGCTCACCAGGGCTTGCACCTTTCTTCTCCCTTGAGGTGTGTTGACACTGCTGCTCACTGGTGGGTCTTATTCTTCTCTAAATTAGCACCAGGTTTTACTGGACATCTCTAGAAAGACTGGAACTTTTCAGTGAGCACAAGCCTGGTGATGCTCTGTAGCAAGGCCAGGCAGCAGCTGTGGCATAGGTTGTTTCACTTCCATGTACTTTTATTCCAAGGTTTGGTAGGACGTTCAGCTGAGCCACTGCTTTAACTCTTCTTTTATCTTCACAGAGTGATCCCTGTGGGTTCTGTGTTCTGTCTGAGGATAGGAAAACATTGAGGGCAAATCTTCTCCTGAGCTCTCTGGCTCTTCCAGTCTGCAAGCACTGTCCAGAGAGGGGGAAATGCATTGTATACATCGCTTGGGTAACAGGCTAGATATCTAGGCTGAGAGAGGAGCAGAACTGTTTCACAGAGCTGTTTCAGCTGGGGTGGGATCATGTTAGGATCTGCTCTGACACCTGTAAAATCTAACCCAGTAGCTTCTTGATTGCACGGTGTTTGGTGCATGGCCTGTGCAGAGACCGATGTTCTCAGACAGTGCCCCAGTGGTGCTGGAGATCCAGTGACCCACTCAAGGCTGAGCTGAATGGGCCCTGGGCAGTTGTGCTGCCTCTCATGAGAGAAGAACACCCAAACATGTGCCTGGCTGTGTCCAGGCAGAGCCCATCCCTTTCCAGGCTGAGAACTCCTTGTCCCAGGCCCTTTGCACAGCAGCAAGTGGGGCTTCAGTTCTGGTTAGCTCCCCCACACTGGCTTCCTGGTAGGAGGGATGCAGGAGAGTTTTCAAAGAGAGCCATGGGTCATGGCTGATAGAGAATTGCCTGTGTTTCTTCTAAGACCTGACATGAGCTGTTTTCTTTCTTGCAGAGAGAGCTGCTCCCTGGGTTGCTTCCTGCACCCTTCCCAAGTGTGAGCACATCGCAGCCAGCACGGAGAAGGGCCTCCTCTTGTCTCCAAGGCACTTGCCTCTGCCTCCTGTTCTTTTGTCCAAAAGAAGGAAAAGCCAGACCAAATCAGTCCATAAAGAACTTGTGCTGATCTAAGGAAGAGGCTCTGGAGTCTCTGTCACCTCTTTTCTTCCCAGGATCCTGGCTGTGGGCTGGATTTTCTGTCCTCAGCTTCAGGGGATCAGTTACAGGGAATCAGGATCTCAGAATCTTTTGGTTTTGCTTTTACTTGAACCCTTTCAACTGGGAAGCTGAAGCTATCACTGCTAAAATCCCATTTTTTTTTCCCAAGCATGTCAGAAAGCTGGCAGCAGCAACAGCAGCAACCACAGCAGCCGCCGCCACCGCAGCAGCACCACGCTGGGGCAGCCGCCCTCCCAGAGCACTCCATCCCTCCCAGCACTGCTGACAACCCCTTGGGCTGTGCTGTCTACGGCATCCTGCTCCAGCCGGACCCCGGACTGCAGCACCACCAGCACACCCCCATCCAGGCTGGAGAGCCATCCCACAAATGTGGGGTGTGTGGCCATGACCTCGCTCACCTCTCCAACCCCCATGAGCACCAGTGCTTGCCAGGCCATGACCGCTCTTTCCAGTGTACCCAGTGCCTGAAGATCTTCCACCAGGCCACTGACCTTCTTGAACATCAGTGTATCCAGGTGGAGCAGAAGCCCTTTGTGTGTGGGGTTTGCAAGATGGGCTTCTCCCTCCTGACCTCACTGGCGCAGCATCACAATGTCCACAACGGCAATGCCATGAAGTGCTCTATCTGTGAGAAGACCTACAAGCCTCCCGAGGTAGAGCATTCACAGGCTCTCGACCCCTCAGAGAAGCCCTACAGCTGCTCCATCTGTCAGAAAACCTTCAAGCACCTCTCGGAGCTGTCCCGGCATGAGCGCATCCACACAGGTGAGAAGCCGTACAAGTGCACGCTGTGTGACAAGAGCTTCAGCCAGTCCTCCCACCTGGTGCACCACAAACGGACGCACAGCTCGGAGCGGCCCTACAAGTGCACGGTGTGCGAGAAGACCTTCAAGCACCGCTCCCACCTGGTGCGCCACATGTACGCGCATTCCGGGGAGCACCTCTTCAAGTGCAACGTCTGCGAGCTGCACTTCAAGGAGTCCTCGGAGCTGCTGCAGCACCCCTGCACGCCCAGCGGGGAGCGGCCCTTCCGCTGTGGGGAGTGCCAGAAGGCCTTCAAGCGTCCCTCGGACCTGCGGCAGCATGAGCGCACGCACAGCGAGGAGCGGCCCTTCAAGTGCGACCTCTGCCAGATGAGCTTCAAGCAGCAGTACGCGCTCATGCGCCACCGCCGCACGCACAAGGCCGAGGAGCGCTTCAAGTGCAACCTGTGTGAGAAGGGCTTTGTGCAGCCCTCGCACTTGGTGTACCACCAGCACGTGCACGGCATAGAGAACCTCTTCAAGTGCAACGTGTGCCAGAAAGGCTTCAGCCAGTCCTCAGAACTGCTGCGGCACAAGTGCGTGCAGAACGCGGAGCGGCCCTTCAAGTGCGCGGTGTGCAACAAGTCCTACAAGCGGGCCTCGGCTCTGCAGAAGCACCAGCTGGCCCACTGCGCTGAGAAGCCACTCAAGTGCACGCTCTGCGAGAGACGTTTCTTCTCCTCCTCGGAGTTCGTGCAGCACCGCTGCGACCCGGCCCGTGAGAAGCCCCTCAAGTGCCCCGACTGTGAAAAGCGGTTCAAGTACGCTTCGGACCTGCAGCGCCACCGGCGCGTGCACACGGGCGAGAAGCCCTACAAGTGCTCCTCCTGCGAGAAGGCCTTCAAGCAGCGTGAGCACCTCAACAAGCACCACAGCGTGCATGCCCGGGAGCAGCAGTATAAGTGCATGTGGTGCGGGGAACGGTTCCTGGACTTGGGCCTGCTGCAGGAGCACAGCGTCCAGCACACGGCCGAGGGTGCCTACCAGGTGGCTGCCTGCTTGCCATGAGCCTCCCGCCCCATGGTGGTTTTCAGCTTGCATGGGACGCTCCTGAGCCTTGGCCTCCCCTTCCCTCTCCTCGGTTGTAGGCAACCTCCAGGGAGTGTGGGGGAAAGGGGAGGTACGGTGTATGGGCAGGTAAACTTTCCTCTGGCCTCAGTGGTTGATATGCCACCTGTATCAAAGTAGCAACAGACGACATGAACATCTCAAAGGGGTGGAAAGGAAAGGAGGGAGGTGGAGAGAGGAAACTATGGCTGTAGATGCCTGGTGTTCCCTGGACTGTAGTTCATGCTGTACCTGCAGTTCCAGTCCTGGGAGCTCAGCTGCCCGTTGCAGGCACCAGCTCTTTGTGTCCAGCCGTTTTCCCCTGCCCTGCCTGGCAGGGTTGGTGGGGAGGGCTGGGTGACTCTCCTCCTGGAGAGGGCTTAGGAGCAAGGCAGAGCCAGCCCTCCCTTCTCCCAGGGTGTGCTGCTTGGCATGGAGGTTTCTGCTGCTGGGGTCTACCAACTTGGTCCAAGCTCAGTTGAGGGCACCATTTCAGATCATTAGTGTTGATTAACTGCCCCAACCTCCCCTGCTCTCCCTTCTTCTAGAGTGTTGAAAGGGAAAAGCCATGGGGCTGCACAGCTCCAAAAAGCACTTTGGCATTGCTGCTTTTGCAGTCGCTGGCTGTCACACTCTGCAAGGATTTTGAGTGAGCCTGCCCGCCCACTGTCCCTGCCAGCTGCATAGGGAACTGTAGGAAGCACTGTGCTGCTACCAGAAAGCATGGCAAGAAGCACTGGGACAGTCTGCCCAGGAGGAGGTCGTGGATTCTCCCTCTCTGGAGACATTCAAGACCCACCTGGACATACTTCTGTGTAGCCTGCTTTAGGTGAATCTGACTTAGCAGGGAGGTTGGACTAGATGATCTCCAAAGGTCCTTCCAACCCTAACAATTCCATAATTCTGTGACAGCATTCATACCCTGCTCCTGGCCAAGAGCTTGGCATTCAAGAGCTGCTTCCCAAGGGACCTAGCCCTCCTGCTGAGCCTTGCCTCCAGTCCCCAACCCCTCGAGTACCCCTTGGGCTGTTAGTAGTACCTCCAGCAGGGTCAGGCAAAGGGCTGCCACAGCTCCAACACTAACAGGTGAGATGAACACTACAATAACCTACAACAGCAGAGGTGTTGCCATGGCCAGCAGTAATCCATGGCACATGCCAGGGGCTTGGTGTCTGATTTGCTGGACGAACCAGAGCAAGCCAGGAGAATCCTTTCTGGACTGCAGGCTCGGCTCCATGGGGAGGGCAAGGTTAGCAGTGGCTAAAGGAGAAGTCTATTTTTCCCCCTCTTGCAGGAGTCCTGTTTTACCCCTTTGCCCTTTCTTTACCTCGTCTGTATTTTTCAGGTTTTGCACACTTCTTGTAAACATCACTTAAAAATAAATCTCCCCTAGCAAGGTTGATGCAGCCTCAGGTGTTTTCCTCTGCAGGAATTTGCTGGCTTCTCATGTCCAAGAGATCCATTACATGTCAGTTAGATGCCTTGAAGGTTGAAGATGTGCTTACTAGGTTTCTCCCCAGCCTTCCCCTCTCCATCTTTGGAGATAATAAGATGTTAAGTATCCATCTGTGGAGATGTTCAATCCCTGATTGGATGTGGTCGTGGACAACCTGGTGTAGCTGACCCTGTGCAAGCAAGAAGTTGGACCTGATGGTCTTCAGAGGTCCCTGCCAGCCTCAGCTCTTCTGTGGTGTTGGCTGGTGGTCTTGTGAGGTTGTAGTGAGCCTCAAGTAGTGAACAGCAGCCAGTAAGTTGCCCATGTGCTGCACAAGTGATTAGGACAAGGTTAATAACTGTTGTCCATGGCAAGTGTAGACAGATTAACCTTGCAGAGGGTTGGACTGGGCCTGCATCTCTGGTGGGGAGCACCTGTCGGAAAGGTGGAGAAAGGCTTTAGTTTTCCATTTCCAGCATGGTGAGGGGGAACAGAGCGT
This sequence comes from Corvus hawaiiensis, assembly GCF_020740725.1. Classification (NCBI taxonomy): domain Eukaryota; kingdom Metazoa; phylum Chordata; class Aves; order Passeriformes; family Corvidae; genus Corvus; species Corvus hawaiiensis. The sequence goes on from NC_063224.1 coordinate 6,567,838, forward strand.
ATTTTCAGGGGCTGGGACGGTGCAGTGGCAGGTTAGACCCTGGGGCTGAGTCTTCTTCATGTGCAACTTTAAGGAGATTAAAACAGACTGTGCTCTCTGCTGCCCAAGGAAGAGGGACCCATGATGGTTATCTTACTTTGTGCTGCCTCAAAGATGTAGAACTTCCTACCAAGTTTTCCATCTGTGTTTCTTTTTCCTCTTTTTTTGTTTTACCTTTTTTTTAAAAGCAGTTTGTTAAAATTCATTAAAAATACTGTATAGTTTAACTTGATGTCATACTGGATCTTTAAAAAAAAAAAAAGATGTGGTAACTTGGATTTTTAAAGAGCTCTTTAGTTCTAGGTAGCTGGTTTTTGCTGTTTAGTATGTAGTAAGTTCAGTGTATGCTTTACTGTAGGAGTAAAAGAGAGTCCAAACCAAGGAAGGCTAATCCTGTCTTTACAGAAGGGCTTGGTGGTGATGGAGGCTGAGAGTGTGGGACCAGATGAGGACTGTGGCACCCACCTGAATCCTTGCTTTGCTCCTGCCTTGGGCCATGGTTCACTCTGCTCTTGCCCAGCACAGCTGCCAGAGGTTCAGTGGTTGCCCTGAGCACTTGAGCACAGTGCTGGAAGCCAGGATCAGTGCCCAGGGCTTGGAGCTTGCAGAGAGGCTCATCTTCAGTAGGAGGAAGGTGTGAGATGGAGGCGGCTGCAGCCTCCATGGGTTTTTGTGGCTCTGCTGTTTCTTTCTGGGGCAGCTGCTGGCTAGAGGAGGGTTTGGAGAAATCATTAACTGGCTGTGCCCTGCTCTCTTCCCTCCCCAGGAGCCCGGTGGGCTGCTCGGGTGACCACCTGGTGCTTGGGGCAGAGGAGGATGGTGGTGAGCCCCAGACACAGCTCCACACTATGCGGTGGCCACGGAGCTGCCAGATTCTGTCCCCTTGGTATAGCTGGACATAAGGACTGTTGGGGGGTGTTTCTCTTGTGCTGAGCAGCTGGGCAAGCCCTGGATATCCCAGTGAGGAGCTGTGGCTCTGCCTAGGGTGTGGCAACAGCCAAACAGTGCCCGGGGCAGAGAGTCTTGTCAGGGCTGTGTGCATGGGGCCCCATGCCAGGGAGAGAGGGGATGCTGTGTAGAGCTGGGGGTGGATGAGCCCAGGTCCAGGTCAGCTGGTGCCTGTGAATAGGTGCCTCCAGGTTCAAAAGCATCATGCTGCAGGATTAGAGCATCATTATTAGGACTGGCCATGAGTCCATGATGACTCGGTCTCTTGTTTCATTTGCTGCCCTGCAACCGCCCAAATCCTATAGAAGCCCAATGGAGAACATGCAGCTGGAGCTTGGGGATGGAGGACCTGTGCAGGGTGGGCCACTGAGAGCGTTTGGTATATTTTTATAGGAGCATTTTCTAGTTGGAAGCAGCAGTGTTGCCTACAGGGGGTAGGGGAAGCAGGTCCATCTCTGTTGCTGTGCCTTTGGGTCGTGTTTTTTCCAGTGAGGTGAGAGGTGATGGAAGTAGCAGTAAGCATGTGTCAGGAGTGCTGTGCTCTGTGGGGAGACAGGGGCTGGCCTGGGACTGATGTCCCTGGAGCATCACACTGCAGAGCTCTCTGCTGACTGCTGGTGTTTCCTTTTCAAACCAAAGAGCAGTTGGGGCCAAAGGCCTTTGGGGAGTAAACCATGTTTCTACTCTGTACCTGTTGCACTTCGCTTCTGGTGTTTATTTCAAGCAACTTTCATGCTCCTGCCTCTGCTTGGCCTCTTGCATCCCTCACTGCCCTGCAGCACCTAAGAGAGTTGCTGTGCTGGAGCTGGTGTGCCATCAGCCCCGTAGCAAGTGCTCGTGCCAGTTCAAGACCTAGTTGCCAGACCACCTGGGGATGCTGTGTGGGGCTGGGTAGTGGGTGGTCCCTCCCGAGGGGTGGTTCTCTTTGACAGGCAGTCTGAGCATAGGGTGCTACTGGGGAGGCAGCAGGGAGAGTTGGGTTGGGCAGAGGTTGTGTGGGTGTTGTCCAGGACGTAAATCCTGCTCTCTAGGGCTCTTCCTCTGGCTTCCTGGGTCCAGGAAAGGGTAGTCTGTAACCTGGGCTTTTACTGACCTTCACTTCCCCTTAGCCTACCTACAGGATGCCTCTAGCTGTCTCAGCCCCTTCCCTTCCACAGCTTATACTTTTAAAAGACATTCTCAGCTTCTTTTCTCTTTGTTCAGTTCTTTATTTGTAAGCAGTGGTTTGTTTTTCATTACATTTTCTTCCCCTTTTCCATACTGATTGTGAAGTCTCTTCCTTCGTTCCCGCCTCCCTACGCTCCCCCAGCCCCAAATTCCTTTCCCAGGCTGAGGTAGGATCCAGGTGATACCAAACCACTGATGGTGAGATCAGGTGTTTAGGACCTGAATCTTGCTGGAATCCAGTGGGTGCTTCTGGTCCTTCCCCACAAGAGGCCATCCACTTCACTGGGCATGGGTGATGCCTGTGGCCTGGCAGCTTGGCTCGGCCAGATCCTGCCCATGCTCTGGCAAGCGAGTCCAAGCCAGGACCAAGGGCCAGAACAGAGCTGTAGGAAATGGGGACTGGGGTGGGAGCAGCCATTTGCATGGTGGGTCCCTTTGTCACGTCTCCAAGGCTGGGGATTAAGTCAATGAAGGACTGTCAGACATTCCTGGGGAGATGTCGTGGCTCTGGGGTGGGCTCAGACGGCGCAGTTAGTTCCCCTGGGAGTGCCTGTGGAGCAGCTGTGTACATCAAGCAGGTGACTGAGCTGAGTTAGCTGTGGCAGGGACACCCCTGGGACCATGGGTATGCCCAGGTGGCCCAGCCAGCTCTCCAGTGAGCAGATGCCATCTCTGCAATCTGGGTGGGAGGATGTGCATGCTCTGGTCTTGGGGCTCATGTGCTGGACTGGGCGACAAAGGGGAAAGCATCCTCTGACAGAGTTTTGGGACCATCTCTGGGTGCTCAAGCCTGCCCTTGCAGGGAGGAGAGGAGGGAGTAGAACACTTTCTGCACTTCCTTGGGTATTTACCATCAAGTCCAGGCTGCAGCTGAAGCCTGGCCATTAAAAAATAGACAAAACCCTCTTGTTGCACTTCAGAGTTTGACTCTTTCTCCATTGGGTGGCAAGTTCACCTGTGGGAAGGTTCCTGTGCATGCAGGTGAAATGCTGAGGTTCAATAAGGGCAGGCCAGTGAGGGTTGGGGCTGGCAGCTCCTCCTGGGCCCGGTGAGCACCCATCTTCTCCCCAGCTGCCCGGCTTCCTCCGCACCATCTCATGGCAGCTGCCTCTGACACTTCCTGGGTGTGAAGATGCTGCTCTCACAGAGTGCCTGGGATGCTCAGTGGGGAGAGCAGGACCCCAGGTGGGAGCTGGACCATGGGCTTGTCTCTGAGTGCCTCCAAGCCGTGGATCTGAGGGACTTCATGGTCAGTGAGGTTCTTGGGCTCCTCCCCAACCCATGGTCATGACTCCGGTAGAGTTCCCAGGGCTGTTGGAAGTTGCGGCCAAGGTTGCTGGGGTTTGTGTGGCTTGCAGTGCCTTTAACACTGCTCTCCGTGTGTTTCTAAGATGATACTCCATGTATGTGTGTATATATATTGTAATAACACATCCCGCTCTTCTGTGTGAGTGTCAAATGTTTTTGCTTTACTAATAAATTTATAGTTATTTATACCTTCCTGTGGGTGTGTAAGATTTCTGGAGCGGAGGCCATGTGCCAAGCGCTGCCTCCTCATATGTCTTTGTGCTCTGTCTGGCTCTGCTTGGGGGTTTTTTTCATGTTTTCTTTCTTTCTTTCCCCTGAACTTTCTTGAAGTAGAATTAATGGTTCACCTTCCTCGTAACCAGAAGATGCAGGGTATCAGCAGGCTCCCAGGGGCCAAAAGCAAACACAAGCAGAGTCTGCAGCATGGTTTTTGCCCCTTGCTACGGTTGGAATGATCCCTCCCCAGGGCAAAGCTCTTCCCTGGGAGCTTCAGGACAGGAGCAGGCAGGAGTCTCTTCCTGCCAGAAAGGAACAGCTGTTCAGGGGGGCAGAAGCTGATGTATGTTGTGCTCTGGGGATCCCAGCCCCACATACAACTGTTCAGGCTTTTCCAGAGGGTTTGTGTTCCATCCCCCCACCTGTGATGGCAAGAGAGGAGTGTGTTAGAGAGGTGCTGGGAGCGGGCAGGATGGGTACTTGTTGCCCACCAGGATGGAGACACTCATGGAGCCAGGGAAGGAGGAACTGGGTCAGGGAGCTCCAGCACTGCTCCAGGGAGCTCTGGATTTATGGAAACAGGCTGGACACAAAGCAGAGAAGCCATGCTGGTACCAGGGTTCCAGGATGTCACTGCAGCCAAGATTAGGGGCAGTGGGAAAGGCTGGCAGTCGTGCAGGGCTGGAGGTAAACGGATTGCAAAGCAGCAATTGGCAGGCTCAGCAAGGGGAGGCTTAGCTCAACCCAGCACAGATTTGCTCTCGTTGCTCTGAAGCTGGGGCAGAGCTGTGGGTGGAGCACCCTTGGCACATCACCCTCAGCACGTCACCTTGTGTCACCCCACGGGGTTTGAGCAGCTCCACTGCTGCTGCTCTGCACATCCCTGCACCCACCTGCATATGGGTGAGACGACTGCCTTCCCCACAGCACTGCCGGTGAGTGCCTGGGGTAGCTTTGGTGGCTCCACGGATTTTGAGGGTGCTCAAGCTTGCTTGATTGCGGGATTTTCTTTGCAGCACCCTGCACCGAAACCAGGCTGGCTGCTGGGAGCCTGGGTACTCGGGACAGCTGAGTGCCAGTAATCCCATTTGCAGGCAGCGCAGGGCTAATCCTCGCAGAGCCCTGAGCGGATTGAGGTGGGTTTGGGGGAGTCAGTGACGAGCTGCAGTGGCCAAGGGAGCCCACGCATCCAAGGGGTGGCTTCCCAGGGAGGCAGTGGTGAGCCTAGGGGGTAAGTGGCAGCACTGGAGGTGAGGGACGTGGCTGGGATTTAGCAGGGCCACCTCTGCACATCACAGGGGGGTTTGGTGCTCGGAAACAGAGCCGGAGGATGAGCTGTGCCGGTCCGTGGGGAGCAGTGCTGTGAGGGCTGGGTAACGTGGAGGGTTTGATCAGCTGCTGAGGGGGAAAGAAAGACCATGGTGCTCCCTGCTCCAAATGAGGCTGTGGGTCTGTGCCCTTCTTGCTCTTAGAAATGAGACTAAGGCCCTTTGCTGGCTGGCAAAAGGAACTGCCACAACAGGTGGTGGCACTGCTGGATGCCTGCAATGCAGCAGGATGCATGAGACTGCCAACTCTTTCATGCCTTTGCAGGCAAATCCTGGCTACTTACTCCTATTTCTTTCAGCAGCTAATTTTGTGGGGACCCACAAATGTTTCTGCCCAGTTCTTGTTCAGATTTGGCAGGGGAATGGCTTCTGCCCTCCACTTTCCTTCCCAGATCGAGGACAGGCGTATGCTCCAGCCTTTTACAGCTGCACAAGCTCATGTCGAGGGAGGAGGAGCCCTTGACTGACAAGGGGGGCTCGCTGCAGCCCCACGGGGCTTTCTCTGGGGTTGTTTGGGCTCAGTTGTCTGTGAACCCTCGGCTTCTTCGGGACCTGTGAAGTGCCAAAGCATGGGTGGAAATGCCTCTGCTGCACAGTACTGCCAGCTTTTCCTTGCTGTTCCCAGGGCGTTCACAGCTCCTTAATCCCTTACATCCAGTGAGAGACAAAAGGTAATTTAATCGGTTTCTGGTTTTCAGGCTTCTTGGGAGGTGTTTTACAGCCACACCATCCAGCTTTGGGGTGTGAGGGTCTCTGGGAGAGCTGACCCTGCCCGTGGTGTGCTGGGGGCTGAAAGTGCTGCATGGAGCGATGCTTTGGCTGCATCCAAACCTGGCTCCTGGCCTTGCCGAGGTGCAGGCAAGCAAAGGGCTGAGGACACTCATCACCTTTCCTGCAAACCCCAGCCTGTTTAGATTTAAGGAGCCAGGCTTTGGAGAGCCCCCAGTGAGCCATCTCAAGGGAACTGAAAATGTCCTGCATCCCTGAAAGCTGCATGAGGGGTTAATTCAAAGAGTCCAGTGCTGAGCAGCTTCCAGCCTCTACCTGCTGCATGTGGGACTGGGATCATGTGTGTAACTGGGACTAAACTCCTGTGCAGTCTCCTGGCCGGGCTGGAAGGAGCTCAGGGATTTGCTTTCTTTTGCCCTTCGCAGGTGTCACCTGGGGGCTGTCTGAGGTGCTCCTGAGCCCTTCATTGAGCAGAGTGGGTTATCTTTAGAGGGGCGTTTTGGGCAGAGCGCAGCTCTTTGGAGGGGCAACAGCAGGAGACACCCCCAGTTTGAGCTGGATGAGAGCCCCCAGACTTTTGTCTGGTACCTAAGAATGGGAATGTGCAGCATCATTTGGCTCACTGCTGGTGTATCCCAGCCTGGAGATGCTTCACGAAGGGAAGGAAAGGACCCAAAAAGACCAAGCAGCCAGAGCTTTGGACAGCTGAATCCCTGCCCTGCAACATCTTACTTTCACCTACCCTATCAACATCACAGCAGCTGGTGCTGGCTGCCTTTGCTGCCCTTGCTAGAGCCCCCAGCAGGTACCTGCCCCAGCAGCCACCACCTGGGGTGTGGCTGAAAAGCAGTGGAACAGAGTTGTTTCATAGGGGTAGAAAGAGGGGATATGTGTGTTGGGACACGAACTTCCTCATAAAAAAATCTGTTCAAATTACTGTTCAATTTCCCTCAAATGAAAAATGATGGGGAGAGTAGAGGACTCTGAGCAGACCATCACAACTTCTGTGATCTGTCTGCAATGGCTTCCTAGTCCGGACAGGTTGTGAAAATAAAACACCTAAATGAGGAGCTACCCTTAGGAAAAGCAAGTTTAACTGTACGCTTCAAACAGAGAGTGCTTGCTCACAATCGCAGTGAGGGATGAGGAGTTGAGCTGGGTTTGGTCTGGCTGTGCTGCAGTGCCATGTTTCCCAAGCAGGACGTGGAAACGGAGGGACACCAAGGACCTTTTTGGGCTGCTCTGGAGACAGCGTGAGCAGCTGGTGCAGCCAGTGTTCCCTGGGCAGTGTGCACCCCTGCTGCTGGCCTCTTGCCAGCTGGAGACCCCTCGGCACTGCCCGCAGCCAGCGGGATGATGGGCTGGATCGACCGGGTGGTTCCCCAGCCCCCGGCGCCCCATGTGACAGAGGAGACCCCTGTGCAGGAGCCAGAGCCAGTTAAGGTGAGCAGGGATCCACTTTGGGGGGTAATGGGGACACCATGAGCATGATGAGAGATGCCTGGTGCCTCTGCATCCATCCCCAGCACTGCAGCACCCAGGGGTGCTCCACAGCATCCCCAGGAGGGATGGGGGCCAGGATGTATTCCTACTCGGAGCTGCTGGCAAGCAGCAGGAAAGGATGGGGAGTCCCTGGAGTTTGCAACTAGCTTCTAACAGGGACAGTGTCCTCTGTGCCTCGCTCTCTGACACCTTTTGCCTTTTGCCCTGAAGGCACCAACAGGAAAGGCCAGCGGCCCCACGGATGCTGCTGACCAGGCACTCACTGAGGGTAAGCCCCACACTGGCTCAGGCTGCACATCAGTGCTCCTGTACCCGCCTGTCCCACTCCTGCCTGGCGTCCTGGGGGCTGCCAGAGTGGTGATAGGAGCTTGCCTTTTTTCTTCCCTGCTGCCATTGAAGAAACGGAAAAGAAGGTGGTGTTTGTGGTCTCTGAGGACTCAAGTTCTGTGTTTGAGAGGTATGGCTCCTGCACCCTTCAGCGTGCAACATGATTTGCTTGGGATTTTGCTTTTTGATGGGGGCTGGATGCCTTGGATGGCATTCCCAGCCTGACTCACACCCTTCCCTGGCAGTGTGGGGAGTAGTGTGCTCTCCTGGCTCTCCTATGGGCTGGAGAAGGTGATTCCCCAGCCAGCTCCAGGGCTGCAGGCACTTGGGAAGAGCTTCGAGACAAGCATCGACATTGCTGATGAGGTAGGAGACAGATCTGGGCAATGGTTTGGTATTTGAGCTTCTATCTCTTTTTACCTTTTCTTCTTTTTTCCTTCTTATCACTCTCCCAGTGCTAACTGGGAGCACTAAACCTTCCCTGCATGGGTTTCTGTCTTCATCCATCCCTGGGGAAAGAGCAGGTTTCCCTCCCCACTCAGTGGGATGATCCCCCTCTTGGCTGTCGGATTTTCAGACAGTTTGTTTGGCTTTACAGACAGAGGTCCAGGTCCTTGGGGATGAGGACAACAGTCTGGGTAAGGAGAGCTGGGAGTTTGTAGTTTGCAGCATCCTGGGACTCCCACATCCCACCTCCCTGATGGGTGATGCCGGCACTCTTGTCCCCTTGTGCTGGCCTGAAGCTCCCAGCAGTGCAGATTCCCCGTGGCCACAGCAGTGCTCTCCTTGCAGAGATAACCCCCTTCGATCCCGAGGAGGACGTGTCTGAGGACGAAGCGGAGGCCGACGCGGAGGAGTGGTGGGTGCCCAGAGAGGCTGGGGGGATGCGGGAGGACAGGAGAGCGCAGGATGAGCTTCCCGAGCGCGGCGCTCTCCCCGCAGGGCAGGAAAGCGGGTGCTCAACTGGCTGTCACAGGGCTTCGAGAGGATTGTGCCGCAGCCTGAGGGGATGAAAAAGCCGGAGGTGAGCACTGCCCAGCTCGGGAAGACTGGGAGGCTACCGGGTAGAGAGGAGAGTGGAGCCAGCTCCTTGCCTTCATCCTCCCGCACACCCGAGCTGGGACCGTGGGGAGGAAAAGGGAATTCAGCAGAGCAAACAGAGATCTCTGGGTGCCGTCCCGGTGTTCCTCAACCTGGCTGCATGCAGGGAGGACCCTTCATTTGGGACAGACCCACTGGTGTCAGCAACGCTGGGGTCTGGGTTTAGTGGTTGTTGTCAGGGAAATGGGGCTGAGACCACAGCGGGGGATGTGTGGGGCTGAGCATGTGGGTCCTCTTGCGCTGGGGGACACGTCCACCCGGGGTGTCCTGAGGCCGCAGGCAGTGCTTTGCCACGTCCACCCGTCCCTCTGTCCCTCTGCAGACCGAGCCGAAGAAGAGCGAAGGCGCGGTGGAAGGTGAGCGATCCGATCCCCCTCCCTGGGTGCCTCCGAGAGCCCGGCTGCGGGCAGGCACCGCTGCTGGCACTGCCCCTCGTCTCCATGCCCGGGGCTCCCACTGTGCTGGCAGGGGTGGGAACACGGGTCCCGCCATCACGGCACCGCCCCTACACCACTTCTGTCCCCAAACTGCCCGCGTCCTCGTCTCCGCCTGGGTCCACAGGGAAGAGGCTGCCAGGGAAGCCCCCGAGGCCTGTCCCCTTCCTGGCTTACTCCTCTTCCCAACAACTTATGTCTGCTGCATTGCCTATCCTCCTTCTTCTTTCGAATAAACCTGAGCAGGCACAAAAGAGACTAAAACCCAGGCAAAGTCAAAATCCAGCACTTCAGCCGGACAGAGCACCCCAGCGGCAGCAGCAGCCAAGGGGCAGCCGGGGCCAGTGACCGCCCTCAGCCCTCAGTCCGTGGCTGTGGACAGCGGCAGGTAACCACAGTGGCACCTTCTGCCGGGCTCCGGTGGCCAGAGGGACGGCTGATGTGGGAGCAAACGCTCTGGCTGCCAGGTCTAACAGTGGTGTCTTGCCTCCAGGATGTTCACCTGGTTTGTCCAGGGGCTGGAGAAGGTGATGCCACAGCCGGTGACCAGGGAGGCGCGGGACACACAGGTATGCTGTCTGATCGATAGGGAAAGAGCACGGGAACACCACATCCCTGGTAAGCAGGGCGTCCCCTGCTGTGCAGATGACCCTAGACCAGTGCTGGGACCTGCTGTGGTTTGGGCTGTCACCAAGTTCCATAGAGAGAACAATTCCCCATGACCTGCTTAGCTGATGAAAGCCAGTATTTGGCTTCTAAGCAGCAAGAGATCCCATAGCATGTGCTTTTTTTACTGTTTCCTTTCCTCTCTGTGCAGCACTGGGTGCTGTCCATGCCCTGGCATCTCACCCAGAGGTGGTCCCAGCTCTAAGGAGAAGCTTTACAAAGCTCTCCTTTCCTTCCCTGACCCCCAGGCAAACTCACTTATGTGCTCCTGCCCTGTACCATTGAGTGTGGGGATGCTTGTGCCCATGGCCAAGCCATCCACCTTGCCACAAGAATGGGATATTTAGGGTAAAAGGGCCACCTTTACTGAAAATGGGGCATTGAGGGTAAAAATTAAGGTTTACTGAAAACAGGTGATGTCTCATGGTTCCCTTCTCCTCTTGACAGGGAGTGGCCACAGCAACCTCAAGTCCTGTGGAACAAAGTAAGTGATGGCTCCATCTTGTCATGATGGTTTGACTGCCAAGCCTGTCAGGAAGGTTATTGGGAAGAGGGGTCACTGGCAACTTTTATCCCCTGGTCTGCCCTGGGTGCCAGCTCAGGAGCCCCTGGAATCCCCGAGGGAAGGTATGGGAAGTTGTTGACACTTGAGAAGAGGCAGCTGTCGTGGAGTTGTGGTGTGGGCTTGGTAGAACTCAGGCTGAGGGAGTCTGCAAGTGCAGCATCTCACATCCTCAGGCCCCAGGTTTTGAAGTTAGTGCTGATATCAAGGTCTGTCCAGAGCTGTGCTGGAACTGGAGGGATTTGGTCAAAGAATTACAAGGGAATTCAAACCTGCTGCTTTCTTTCCCTCCTTGGCTGTTAGCCAAGCCTAGCATGAGATGTCTAGGAAGGTACTCCAGGAAAACAAAATGCTGGGATTAGATGTCTTAGAATGGAGTCTGCATGGCTGTGGGGAAACCTGCAGGGTTCACACTGCTGCTTGCCTGTGGAGGGGATCAAGCACCAGCTCTGCAGGCAGAGGGGCTTGGCTCCCCACACCAACCACTTTGAGGGATGCTGGACAAAGCTGCCTCTGTGGATGGTCTGGGCAAGGTTACACTGTGCAAGTGCTGTCCCTTGAAAGGAGTGGCTCGTTGGGCTGTGGGAGCTACTGACGGGAGCAGGGACCTGCTGAGGCACACGGAAAATGCACACCCCCAGGGATATGCTGGGAAGTTGCTCCCGCCAGGCCAGCAGCCCCTTGGCAGAACCTCAGAGAGGGAAATCCTGAGGGAAGGCTTTTCTCCACGTGTTTGTACAAACTGGAGGTGTGTGTGCTGCCGTGGACCTCAGAAAGAGGCAAAGCCAGGGATGCCACTGCGTGGGCTGGGTGGGCACAGCCTTGGTGCCCAGATGGCTTTGGTGCCTCGAGGCATCTCCAGGTCACTTAACCTGCCCAAAGAAGTCGAGCAAGAGATCTGCCCTGGCACCAAACTGCCAGCACGCTCATTAATGTTTTCCTTCTCCTTTTGTTTCAGGGGGCAAAGGGGCTTAGCGCCTCTGAAACAAATGGAAAATGAAGACCGTGGCAAACCAGCCCTTCCCACACCCAAATGAGACCAAACTGAGGAGAAAGCGCAGCTGGGGAGGAAAAGCAAAGGGGAACCTGCAAATGGTCTCTAGCTCCTTCCCAGCCGGGGCAGTGGGGACCCAAGGCTGGCACAGGGACCCAGTCCCAGGGCTGTCCCACTTGGCTCCCTCTTTGCTCTGGGAATTGTAGCTATTGGTTTTGCAGGATGATATCTATGAGATGGGAGCTATAATTTATAGCATGGTGGAAAAGCATCACTCAGGACACCTCAGTGGCAGAAAGCCTCTTGCTACAGTCTCCCAGCACTCCTGGCCCCCCACAACATCTGAATATTCATCCCAAGACCCCCAGCTGAAATCTCCAGGCTTCTTTGAATCAACTTCTGCCTCTGAGGTTTAATGTTATAAACCTCTTGTCAGCTCCTTGTTGCTTTTCTTCCATAACTGAGTGTTTCCTCCCAACAAGTGGAAAGGGCTCTGATTTGCAGCAGCAAATCAGGTGGGTGAGGTTAATCTCTAGGTGAATAGGTAGGACTTACTGGTTAAAAATATTTGCCCGGGCTCTTCTCAGAGAACTTACCCAAACTTTCCTTACCCCCAACTACAGCTGCTCCCTTCTAAAGCTCATATCTCCATGGTTGCAGCACTAACTGCAGCAGCAGGAATGTCCCAGCAGGGAAGGGATTCCAGGGGCTGTCTCCAGCCCAGAGGTGTGCAGGCAGCTGTGGCCAGTGCAGACACACTGGACTCAGGGGGGTGAGAGCCCCTACACCCCAGGTTTTGGGTACAGACCTTGGAATAGTAGACTGGTTTGGGTTGTGAGGGACATTTTGAAGATGACACTTTGAAGATGATCTGGTCCAACCTCTCTGCCATGGGCAGGGACACCTTCCATCAGACGAGGTTTCTCCAGGCCCCATCCAACCTGGCCTTGAACACTTCCAGGGATGGGGCAGCCACAGTACACTATTTCTTCCTTGTGTCCAAAATGAATGTCCCCTCTTTCAGTTTACAACTGTTGCCTCTTGTCCTTACAGACTTTGGTAAAAAGTCTTTTTCCATATTTTCTATAAGCCCTTGATGTATTGCCAGGCCAGGTTAAGATCTCCCACTGTCACATCTCTTTAGGACCATCCAGGCATCTGTAACAATGAGTTGTGAGCCAAGAGACCTCCCTGAGATCCATCCCCTGTGTTTATAATGAATCTTGCTTGTACCAGGACATGGTTTTAGTATTCACCTCATTTTCATATCATGTATCAAAAAGTCATGGTGTGTTTTAAAAGCCGTCTCCCTGATTGCTGTCCCATGTTTTAATTAACGGAGATCCAGAGGGAATGGGCTAAAGGCATTGTGGACACCATGGGGTGGGTAAATAAGCCACAGATATGACACTGCATGGGTTTCCTGCCTTTCTGTAGTTCAGTTTGCACGTTTCCTATTAGCTTTGCTGTGGACATGTAAGTTTTGCTGTCAGGCAGACCTCAAAATAAACTGGTTTTACAGTAAGCGGATGTGCTTCCTCCTCCTATTTCTCTGGCATGAGCCTGACGTGGTAGAATGGGTACCCCTGGGACATGGAGAGGGCTCATCATGGGTCAGACTCCTCACTCTGCAGCTGGCCTACAGCCCCCCAGTGATGCTGGGAAGTGACAAGGGTGTGGGATGTTCCTTGCCTGGGAGAGTGCTCGGAGTGGACAGGACATAGTGCTTGAGCATTGTGATGTGGGCTCTGGGCTGGGCCTTGCAGACCCAAGGCCCTTGGGCTGTGCTAGGACAGCAATTCACTGCGGGTTCACAAGGGGAAAGGCTTTGGGCTCTTCCAAATTGCAAGGAGAGACAAAACGTGGCCTGGAGGTGGGCCAGGTCACTGCTGGTGGAGGTGGCTACACGTGCAGGGAAGCCAGCAGTCCATCTGTGTGCAGAGGGTTACAGGTTTCATAGAATCCCAGAATGGTTTGGGTTGGAAGGGACCTTAAAGCTCAACCAGTTCCAACCCCCCTGCTATGGGCAGGGACACTTTCCACCACACCAGCTTGCTCAAGGGTTTCACAGGGTTTTGGCTGCACTTGGGACAAAATGATGAATTTTCTTTTTCCTTCTGGCAAAGGGGCCCAAAGTATCTGTCCAGCACAACTCAGGGGCAGCAGGGCTGGCCAGCTCTGCACAGGCTGAGAGCTGCTTCAGCACTGCCCCATCGAGCAGAGGAAACCTGGGATCTGCCCTGGCCTCTTGAGAATGTGCTACTGTCACTTCACCACCTCCCTTTCCCCCTTCCTGTTTCAGTTCATGCAGCCCCTGGGGAGCAGGAGCAGACCCATCTCGTTCTGCAAGAGATCGATGATGACCGGATTAACGAAGGGGTGACGGCCTGGGCTCACAAGGCTGAGCTGGAGGCAGCTGCTCCTTCCCTTCCCACCATACAGGAGGAACCTCAGGAGGAAGAAGACAGGTAGGGGAAATGAGATGCTGTTGATAGGCAGGTCTCTGTGTTCTCCAGTCACAGTGTGGTGGCCATGGGAGGGGGTGAGCGTGGCCATGGGAGGGGGTGAGCCTGCCCCTGGGCATCCATCCTTGAAAGTGCTGGCAGTGGAGCTGGTGGCCGAGGTGCCTTTTTCCAAAAAGGGGGCATTGCCCACTAGGACCCAAAAGGTGTTTGAGCAAATGTCTTCTGATTTTGGTTAGGGCAGGTGGTAGCAGAGCCATGATCACAGTGCCCTGCAAAGGACAGGTGAGGGAGGCTCTGCTTAGGCTCCTGTAAGTAGATTTTGGGCCCAAGGCAAGAGGCCTTGGACCTTGCTCCCATTACAGTCCCAGCTGTAATGGCATTCAGAAATGGAAGTTGTCTCTGTATAATCCATCCTTGCTTCTCCCAAAAGAAAGCCCTGCTGAGCTCTCCTGAGGGCTGGGCAGTGTGTTCAGAGCCAGGAGCGAGCTGTGTTGCAGCAGGGGGGTGAGAGGTGTCCATGCACCCTCACAAGGGGTTTCTGAGCCCCCCAAAATGCCCCCTGAGCCCGGCACACCTGGGTGAGCACAGAGGTTCCCACCTCCCACAAGGGCAGTGCTCAGCTTCACTAAGCACAAGTGATGCCCTGAGCCACGCTCAGCCAGAAAACACTGAACACGCAGGGCTCCTCGTGTGAGGCTTACACACACTCTGTGCATTTTACCTCATGAGTTTCTCCTTTCCAGACTATCTTTGTGCTCCCCAAACACTACAAAGGGGGAAGAGGAAAAGGAGGAAGAGGATAAGAAGGAGGAGGAAGAGAGGAAGAAAGAGGAGGAAGAGGAGAGGAAGAAAGAGGAGGAAGAGGAGAGGAAAAAAGAGGAAGATGAGATGAAGCAAGAGGAGGAAGAGGAGAGGAAAAAAGAGGAAGATGAGATGAAGCAAGAGGAGGAGGACAAGAAAAAGGAGGAGGAGGAGAGGAAGAAAGAGGAGGAGGAGGAGGAGGACAGGAAAAAAGAAGAAGATGAGATGAAGCAAGAGGAGGAGGAAGAGGAGAGGAAGCAAGAGGAGGAGGAGGACAGGAAAAAAGAGGAAGAGGAGAGGAAGCAAGAGGAGGAGGAGGACAGGAAAAAAGAGGAAGAGGACAGGAAAAAAGAGGAGGAGGAGGACAGGAAAAAAGAGGAAGAGGAGAGGAAGCAAGAGGAGGAGGAGGACAGGAAAAAAGAGGAAGAGGAGAGGAAGCAAGAGGAGGAAGAGGAGAGGAGGAAAGAGGAGGAAGAGGACAGTGAAAATGAGGAAGAGCAGAGGAAGGAAGAGGAGGAAGAGGAGAGGAAGAAAGAGGAGGAGGACAGGAAGGAGGAGGAGGACAGGAAGAAAGAGGAAGAGGAGAGGGAGGAGGAGGAGGACAGGAAGAAAGAGGAAGAGGAGAAGAGGGAGGAGGTGAGGAAGAAAGAGCAGGCGAAGAAAAGAGATAAAGAGAAGAAGAAAGAGGAAAAGAGGAAAGAGGAAGATAAGAAAGAGGAGGAGCAGAACGAGAGTGCAGAGTGAGTGGCTCCCGTTGCCTTTATGGCTTTGTTGGAAATTAGCGTGATTGCAGCTTTTGTTTCAACCGTGTTCACCAGCTGGAGAGGCTGAAACACCCATGGCAGAGCAGAGCTCCCAGCCTGGCAGGCGGCTGGCGTGTGCTGGGGAGGAATGGGTGTTGCTGGGGAGGCATGGGATGCGGGAGCGATGCTTTGGCAAACCGGCTGGCCCCAGGGCTCGCTGCTGACGCGGCACCGGGTGACAGGCGAGTGTCTCCTGGTGACACGGGCTCCTTCTCCATCGCGGCCGCCCGTAGCAACCGCAGCCCCTCTCCCGCCTCTTGCGGGAGCACCCAGCTTCGGGAGATGGTCCCTGCTATTTAAACCATATCCATTAATTCAGGGCACTCGGGATTATTTCGGGTGTTACAGAGCTGAATGTAAAGACAGGATTATGTGTTGTGTCTGCAAGTGCTGCTTCATACAAGTAGGTACAATTTTACATTTTTTCCTGTTATAGAAAATAGCCTAGTTCTTGTCAGCTGTGGTGACTTTGGTCTAGGTGGTATTGAGAGACATCTTTCTGCTTCGGTTTAGTAGTTTGCTCTGATTTCACATGAGATAAACATTTAGGGATTTATTACCTAGTACTATAATATTATTTTCTGTTAATTCCCCTAAAGTAGGTAGATTTTGAGGAAGAAGCTGAAAACACATGATTACTCAGTGTCAAACCCATATGTTTGTGTTTCATCAAAATCTGTTCCTGGAGCCTCACTATAGAAACTTGAGCTTCAGTTGTGGGGTGAATGAGATGCTGCTCCATCCTTCAATATGTTTGTTTATTGGGAAACGAGAGAGAGACCAACAGGTTTTCTAGTTCAGGATGGAAAGATTTATGATTGCATTTGAAGGGAGCATAATTTTTTTTAAAATTAAGGGGGAAAATTATTAAAAATAATAAACCAAATACCTTCATGCATTTAGCTGTCTTAAAATTATTCTCATTATCCCAAATCCCTGCTTTGCATTTCTTGCCAGGAAAGAGCAAATCAAGATAAGTGCACAGAGCAACATGTGAGGTACTTTTATTTCAGTTATGAAGTTATATTAGAACAATAAAATCAATCTTGAGAGCCCCTTTGTCAGAATGGTGGAGCTGAGGTCTGTGCCTGCTGCTGAAGGAAAATGAGAATTATGTGTCCTGGTGGTGTCTTGCACAGGCAAACGTGGGATTTGAATAGTGCTTGTGGGAAAGCCTTGCCTGGAAATTAGGCTTTGGCTTTTTATTTGGCCCATTTTAATTATATGAGAAATGATTATGCACAGGAGGAGAAACATTCTGCCTGGATCTTTCTGCCTCTGCAATTTTTGCTTATGCACATGCAGTGCCCTCTTTTATTTATACACATCTCACCTGGTCTCCCAGGCAGCATTTTTTCTCTCCCCTCCAGACCCCTGCTGCAGCCACCTTGTCTCCCTGATGATGAGGGTGTGGATGAAGCCTGCCTTGCCGAGGAGACCCTCAGGATTGAGCAGCTGGAAGAAGCTGAGATAAGTAATCTCGAAGGCGCTCTTGTCCAGGTATGGCACTGCTCCCTGCTTGGGCTTGGGTCTGCAATGGGCTCTTGCTGCTCAGCATGTGGTGGGGGCTCAGAGCTTCTCTGAGGGGATGCAGTGCCCTGGGAGGAGCAGGGACTGCACTCAGCACTGGACATGTTTCCCACCAAGATGTCCCCACGCTGGAAGCTGGGGCAGCAGCAGTAGCTGTGGATGGAGGGAGGGCTCCTTTCACCCTAAAAGTGGGCACTGAGCAATGAGCCGAGAGTCTGGTGGGTAGGGGGGATGTGGGGCAGCCAGTCAAGCTGTAAAGTCTGCTCTTTCACTGGCAGAGTGGGGCTTTTTCTCCTTAAAATGGCTTTTTTCATTTTGAAGGTGGAAGAGGAGACAGCTGAAGCTGCTGAAACCGATGCTGAAGGTATAACCTGTAGCAGTATGATGCCAAACGGGGATGAAGTGAAGCAGGGTGTGCAGTGCCTGGTAGGGGGAGAATCCAGCTTCTCCTTTCCTGCTGTCAGGGAGCAGGCAGCTGAGTTCTCTGCAGTGTGGGCCTGCATGGGCAGTCAGGGCTTTTCACTGGGGTAAAGCGTTCTGTGGGCACAGCACGATGGCAATATTGGCATTGTCTGGAGCTGGCTCTGAATGTGTAATGCTGAGTCCCGTTGATTAAGCAATCCCTGATGTGAAATAAGAGTTGCTCCTTTGGCTGGAGAATGTACAGGGATAAAAAGTATTTTCTCTCCCACTTTTCTCTATTTGGGAAATAACCAGTGACATAAAGCACATTTTAATATAACATTTTAGGAAGCAATGGTTGGTAATGAAAATTAGGTGATGAGTTCCCGTTGCAGCCTGACTGAGCAAAAGCACATCCTGGCATAACTCCATTGACATGGGAGAGTTGCACAGGGAATGGCTTGCCCTGACCCCTGGGATTCTCTCATGCAGCCCTTGCAGAAGGCAATGATGCTAGAAAATGCTAATTTGTCAGTAACTGTAGTGATAGGACAAGGATTAATGGGTACAAATTGAAAGAGGGGGAATTTAGGTTAGAATATTAGGAAGAAATTCTTCACAGTGAGGGGTGGTGAGATACTGGAACAGATTGCCCAGGGAGGCTGTGGATGCCCCAACCCTGGCAGTGCTCAAGGCCAGGCTGGATAAGGCCTTGAGCAACCTGGTCTATTGGGAGATGTCCCTGCCCATGGGACATGATCTTTAAGGTCCCTTCCAACCCTTAACCTTCCATGATTCCGTGAAAAACACATGGTAGGGTGCCCACCACTGCAGCCGTGTGCTACCAACACCTGTGAGCAGCAGGCAGCCCCAAACCCCCGTCAGCCCCACATTTCCACCGTGACACAACCATCCCCTCTCAAACCACTCTGTGTTTTGTTGCAGCTTCAGATGCCTTGTCCTTTGCTTGAAGCACCTAGCAGGCTCCTAGCAGCATGGCCAGGCGGGCCTGGGACGTCGAGCTAGACCGGCTGGTGCATGACAAGCCGCTGGCTGGCGGGGACCCCTCCCCTCCCGGCCACGGGGCTCTAGAGCAGCTCCCCAATGTCCCCAGCTACCGAGCCACCGCTGCCGCCTGCACCCCCGTCCTTGTCGCCAGCAAGCCAAAGGCTGGACTTGTCAACCCCAATTTTTGCACTGAGGAGCAATCCCCACTAGGTATTAGAAGTGTTGGCTTGGACGATGGCCTTGCGTAATTAGAGGGGTGCAGGGGAGGATTCCTGGAGTTGCTTTTTTTGTTGCTTTCTGGGGGGAAAAGAATTTAAAAAATAAAAGCACGCTTCTTGTTGCAGCACAGAGGCTGGGGAACAAAATTCACGTGTTTTTCTGCTTCTGCCTCATCACTATGTGCCTTTTTAGCTAAGCCTAGAGGGTGTTTGCAAATGCTGTGTGTCTAGAGCTGCTCAGAAAAGCTCTCCTGAAGGACCTGCAGGCAGGGGGTGCAATATCACTGCACACAGTTTTCTCTCCAGCATTTGTGCAACCTGCTCATACTAAGAGGAGAGAAAGGTGGAGGTTTGCTGTTCACGGCTTTCTGCCTTTTCTGCAGCTTTGCTTCGCTTTGTTTTTAACCAGCAAGCCAAATTCTGCTGCTTTTCCTTACATGCAACAGGATTTTAACTTTGCAACCCAAACAGGCCTTTTCCCAGGGATTTAATCAAGTCACACTCTGATCCACTAGTTCCACATCAGTGTGAAGCAGGAGGGTGTGCATGGGGACTTTCAGATGTGTGAAGACCTCCCACGGAAGAAATCCTGCAGGAATTAATTGTATTTTGTTAAATAGCTAGGAAAAGAGATCACACTTCACAGCTGAGCAACTGTGGGGTCTGGCCAAGGTAACCCCCAGTGCTGTTTCTGCTTTGGACAACTGGCATCTTTCTTTGCCCACTATAAACATCCAACCTTCCTGCTTCTAACCTCGCTTGTGGCAGGAAGCAGTTATTACCTCTGCAAAAGAAAGAAGCCATAAATGCTTATTTAAATAGTGCCTTATTCTGCATGAAAAGCAAACACTGTGTGATTCAGAGCTGTCACGATCCATATGTTTACAGTCAGAAGAACCAGGAGAATTTCTACACCCTAGGACCAGGTTTGCTCCTGGAAATCCTGGATTCCTGCATAGCACCTGCAGCTGGGAATCCTAATCTCCACTGTTTTCCAAACCATGGGAACCCAACACTCAGATGGAGTAGCTGCAATCACTGCAAGCTGGGCAAGCAGAAGGGGAGCAGATGGCAGTTCTTAGAGTGTTAAAAACTGGGCAAAAAAAAAGATAAAGAAGTGCTCCAAATGCTTAGGAGAAAGGAGTGCTAGGCAAGAAGGGAACAGAGGGAGAAGGAGAGGCCACCCAACACGCTGCAGGGCCTGGGGGCAGCTCTGTGGCAGTGATGGGGTCTGGGGAGCCATCCTGGCTGCAGGCAGGGCCCTGCACCCCCCTCACCTGCCATTATTGTCCTTCCCCACGGAGCAGGTAATTACCCCACCCTGGAGATCAAGGATGTGGACAGCCCAGGCCATGCTGTGGAGATCCATGCGACCTCTTTACCAGTGCCCACCGCCAGTGCTCCCAACCTGCTGGCGGTGCCCGGCGCAGCATCCCCCAGGTATGGCTCTGCCCAGGCGCGGTCCCTGGCTCCCCCAAGGGTGCCAGGACAGGAAAACTGATACAACCATGTGGAGATACCCATTTCCAGCACATTTGGACAGTGATGTGTGTGCAGCAGGTGTCACCCTGGTGCACAGCAGAGGAGATGGCGAAAGCTTTGCCTCTTGTTTGCATTTTTTATTTAAATGGTTACATTTTGTTTAAAGCTTTTGTGGGCTGTCCCTAGCCCTGTCTGCGTGTCCTCCTGGAGAGGGCTCAATCCCCAGGCCATGGTCAAAGCGCATTTGTCTCTTGTCCACGTGTCTGTGTTCCCAAATCCACAGCACAGGGGGTCCATGTGCTGGATATGAGCCTTCGTCATCATAATAAACAATTTTCTTCTTGTATTTTTTCTGCAAGGGTTTGTAGCATGTCCCCCCTGAGTTTGTGCTTTCAGAGGAGTGGTAGAAGCCCCATCCCTCAAAGTGTTCAAGGCCAGGTTGGATGAGGCTTGGAGCTACCTGGTCTAGTTGGAAGGTGTCCCTGCCCATACCAGGGAGCTGGACTAAATGGTCTTTTAAGGTCCCTTCCAACCCAGATCATTCAGTGATTCCATGCTTAGAGAGAGGGAGGATTAAAACTGAGCTTTAAAATTTAGGCCAGAGAAAGCTGATGGATCTTTTTCTGTTGTGGCATTAGGATTTTTTGAGGCTCACTCTTGCAGAGGGTTAAAAATGAAAACTGAAGTGGAGGTTTTTTCTGTGCTGTAAACCAGGTGCTGTAGTCATTCTCACTTAATAGTTTGGATCTTTTAGTAAACAAGCTCCTGGAGGAGCAAATAAAATGGCAAAAATGTCCACAATCCAGTCTGTTGAACAGCTGTTTAAACTGGGACAGCAGAGCCCAAGGCTTCATGTGAAATACCTGCAGGGAAAATACTGACAGCATTAAACATATTTCAGCTACACGTGTGAGCATATAAACCTTTCTGCTGGGTCTCCAGGGAGTGTCTCAAAGCAACACTGGAGGTCCTTTGGTAGAGCTGGGTATTTTTAAAAGCAAGGAACTCCTATTCTCCTACATAAAGAGCTAAAATTCAATTATTGTGAACCAGAAGGAAAATGCTCATCTCCTGCTGGTGTTTCCAGGGGAAGAGGACATAACTCTGCATTGAGCAGTCACTCAGTTATCCCTAAATCCCTTCTGCTGGCCACAGTCTTGAGTTATTTCTTACGTGAGTCTGTGAAGGATTTAAGTTAAAACAGTTTAGACAGAGTCATAAAAGACTCATCACAAATGAGCCACACATCTAATTGGAGCCTGGAAACAAGCTCCTGCAGATAAATACCAGGATACTCTGGCTGATGCCATATGGGCAGGGACCCTATGCATCCCACAAGTCCTAGTGCCTGTGGCCTCTGGCTGCAGCATTCCAAGGGCACCAAAACCAGAGCAATGTTTAGGCTGTGACGGGGCCTTTCATCCCAGCTGGCTGCTCAGGGGAGGGTGTGTGTGGGCTGCTGCTGCACAGTCCCCTTTACAGAGAAAGGTGCTGTCAGTGCAGGCTTCTGGGCTTGCTCAGGGATGAGGACAGGCCAGCAGGGCAGTGTGGTGCCCTGAGGGGACAGAGGCAGGGGAAGGGCAGCTGGAACTGGTGAGAGGCAATGGATGTTGTCCTAACAACAATATGGACCTTGGCATGACTATTTCTCCAAACTGATGGTTTGGGGAACCCCTCCATCCACATTTGAGAGCACTTTAAAAGGAGGTTTGTGGTTTTCCTCCACCCCTTCACTGGGCACTTGGGAAGTGAAGGTTCATCAGTCTTGTTCACCTGCTCCACCTCCCAGCAGGACACACCTGAGAGCCAGCAAGGTTGAAGGTGGTGGGTTCACAGCATGTGGCTTTCTTTGGGAGATTTGTGATGGCAGGATGACCTGCCTCAGCATCCTGCTTTGCTCCTGCTCCACACACAGCACTAAGACATTTTGTGCCATGGCCAGGGGAATCAGTGGCTGTGGTGGCAGGAGATCATTCCTTCATTACAGTTAAAATTCTGGGCTTGGCTGCAGGTTTGGAAACCAGTCCAGATTTTTGCTGGGACTGCTATCTGCATATTCAGTTTCCCTTCTGACACCTTGCTTACTCACATGAAAGGAAGTCATCTGAGAAACCCATCTGTGCCCAGCTGTGTTAGGACACAACTTCTAGGTATCGCTAGCACTGCACTTTCCTTGCCTGCCTCTTGAAGTGCAGTGATGTGATGCTATGGCACTGGGGGCAAGCACAGGGTGATGCCTGCCCTCTGTGCATTTTGCCAGGTATCCAAATTGGGTTGCAAAATGAGCCAGGTGGCTTCACGTCCATGGAGCCAAGGATTTGTTGGTGCTCAGGGAGAAACACGGCTTTAGCAGGAAAGTAGCAGCGGGGGTTCACTCCCATTTACTCCAGGCAACGTCAAAAATTAGGGGAAACTGACCCTACTAGGAGAAGGGGGAATGGAAAACAGATGACACCTGGGAGGAGGAGGAGGAAGAGGAGGGAGAGGAACCAGCTGAGAGTGGGAGAGAAGCCCATCCTCTGTTGCTGTGTTTGTGTCTGCAGGAGGAAGCGACTGCTCCCAGAGGATGGTCTGGACGAGGGGCTGGGGAGCCAATCCCCCACCCGAGTGCTGGGCTGGGATGAGGAGCAGAGGAAAAGGTGTGTAATAGGACCCAGGGGCTCTGGGTCAGCCAGGGGTTCACATCCCAGGGCTTGGGTGGAAATAGCAAAGATCCTACAGTGCTGGGAAACCAAAGGGAGAGGGAGCCGTGCTGCTTTGTGTTCTTCTCACTACACAATACCCAAATAAATACAGGTAAATCCTAATTCAGGTGTTATAGGTTAAAGAATGGATCATGACTGGGTCATGGTTCAAGGCCAGGTTGGATGGGACTTGGAGCAACCTGGTCTAAAGGAAGGTGTCCCTGCCTGTGGCAAGGGGTTGGAATGAGATCAGCTTTAAGGTCCCTTCTAACCCAAACCATTCCAGGATTCTATGATCCCATGGACCTGCCCTGGGGCTTTCCTACCTTCATGAAATGCCTGCTGGTCTCCCCACAGCCTGCCCGAGCGCATCGGCTCGGCCACGAGCCTGAGCAGTGCCATCATCAACACCCGGCTCCAGGAGCTGGTGAGGCTCTTCAAAGAGAGGACCGAGAAGGTGAAGGAGAAGCTGATTGACCCCGATGTCAGCTCGGACGATGAGAGCCCTGTGGCATGTGAGTTCAGGTGGGGCTAGGAGTGTTCCCCTGGTGGGTCCCCACACAGGCTGTGTTTTCTGGGAGTCAGCTGCTTTATTAACAGCTTAAAGACCTTAAAACAAACTGCAGTAAGAAGATTTTCTGCCCTTTGAAATAACTCTATGTCCTTTCTCAGCTCCCACCAAGCCAGCACCTGCAGCAGCGGTGCCTGCCCCAGGAGGGGAGCCAGAGGACAAGCCTTTGGGGGATGACCACTACTGCGAGATGCTGTGCTGCACATTCAAGTCCCGGCCCTGGCTGGACCGCCTGAAAAGCTACCAGTTCCCCAGCAGCATCGACCCGCTCACCAGTGAGTGATGGAGCACGGCCTCGTGCCTAGGCTGGGGGTGAGCTGGTGGGACTGGGGGAGAGACAGGGAGGAGGGGAGAAGGTGTAAAGAGGGGAGGAGAACTAAGCAAGGCACAACTTAGTTTTCACTAAAGCCCAGAATTTTAAATTCCTCCATAAGGCACAGGCTTTCCTAAATACTTCCATCTGTGGGTGTCAGGAGCATGACCAGGCATTCTGCTTTCCCTGTGGTGTGGATACCCCCCCAAAAAAGTTAAAACCACAAAAGAAAAATCCACTGCCTTGTGGCCACCCCGCAGAAGCCCAGCTCTCTCCTTAGTCTTTCATATTCCTCAGTCCTTTGAAAGCCCCTGGGCTCAGGCAGCCAGCCACCAGTTCAGCACAGCTGGAGGGGAGAAAGCAAAACAGGGAAGTTGGTGTTGTGGGAGCAAAGCAAAAGCAAGTATAGCTGAATGAGCAAAGTTAGAAGAAGCTTTTTGATAAGGCATGGTGTACTCTGTGACCAGGGGTGTTCATCCTGTGCTAGAGCCCAGATCATCTGCAATTTAACACTGTCACCAAAAGACTTCCTGCAGGTTTTCCTGTTGTGCTGAGGGCAGGTCAGGGGATGAAAATCCCTTTGTGTAAAGGATTCACACAGGGGAGGGATGTCTGCCCAGCTGATCTGGTGCTGTTCCCTGTGTGCAGATTTGATGTACGTGCTGTGGCTGTTCTTTGTTGTCATGGCCTGGAACTGGAACTGCTGGTTGATCCCTGTCCGCTGGGCTTTCCCCTACCAGACTCCAGCAAACATCCACTACTGGCTGCTGGTGGACTACCTCTGTGACCTCATTTATCTGCTGGACATCCTCGTCTTTCAGACCCGGCTGCAGTTCGTTCAGGGGGGAGACATCATCGTGAGTGGCAGGGCACTGCATGCCACCAGCGGGGGCCAGCTCTGGGGGCCTCCCACCCTCATCACCCCGAGTGACATGGGTGGTGCTGGTGTCTGAATCGAGCTCTCCAAGCCCTCCCACCATGGCCATAGCCATCAGGGCTCTCCACTCTCAGAAACCACAAGCATCTCTCCTGACATGGAGTGGATAAGCTGGCAGTCTTCTTGTCTGCCAAACACACCATTTTTTACTATGAAATCAATACCATCCTATCTAGAAACTGTGTGGTCTGTGGTAGCCCTGTTCCTGGGTAGGGATGCCTGCAGGGTGCTGCTCCATGGGGTGGTTCTGCCCGTGGTGAGGTGCTCATTGCCTGGCCCTGGCACAGCCATGAGCTGCCAACCTGGAGCATGGGCGTAACTCCGGGGTTAATTTTCAGGAGCATGCCAGGCAGGATGCATTAGCAATTGCAATCTGAACACATAGATCACATGCCTGAGATAAGGGAAGCCCTTGATTTCATTTCCATATTCAATTAAACTGTGAAAAATCACACCTTGAGGGTACAGCCTTCCCATGGCCATGGAGATGCTCAGACAGGGAGTTTCCCCTGCAAATGCTGATTTTTGTGGTGCTGGCACTGTGATGTGCTTTTTCTGGGATGCAAAATCAACACGGGATGTCCCAAGGTAGGATGGGAAGATGGCATACAGCCAGGTCTTCTCCACTTGCTCTGCTCCCCTTTCCAGGCACAAAGGGAGCATCTTCCCTGTTGTGGTGCAGAAACATGACCACGTTGGCCCTAGCTTTCCTTTCTCTAAGCAATAATCAATATTCCTCTCTCCTTCCTGTTCCCAACCAGACTGCCAAAGAGGCCATGAAAAAAAACTACCTGCACTCACAACGCTTCAAGGTCTGTCATAATTTTCTTTATTCATCTGAATCTTTAATCTGCCCTGTGGGTTGCAGCCCCACCCCAGTGCTGCTGCAGGTCCCCACAGCGGTTTCTCCCTGTGTGGATCTCAGATGGATGTGCTGTGCCTCCTGCCGCTGGATTTCTTCTACTTCAAAGTCGGTGTCAACCCCCTCCTGCGCTTTCCTCGCTGTCTGAAGGTGAGTCAGAGCTTACAAAGCCAGGCAGAACAGCAGCTGCAGCGGACGTGGAGGAGTCCTGTGCTGGCTGGGGTGAGCTATGGCTGGTTAGACTCATTGATGATGACAAGAGGATTATAAAATGGAGGGAAGTTTTGTCCCAAAGGCTTTGCAAGGCTGTTGGTCAAACACTTCATTTCAATCCGGAACCACTCACGTTTGACTAGAAGGGCACTTATAGATGGAGACAAATCTGTCTGTGGCAGTCCATGCTGCAGGCAGGCTGCAGGAGGGAAATGGAGGGGCAGAGGGTTTTTATGGGGAGGTGACTCTCCCAATGGGGAACCGGGAACATGCAATTCTCCTTCTCCTCCCAGTACATGGCCTTCTTTGAGTTCAACAACCGTCTGGAGGCTATCCTGACCAAGGCATACATCTACAGGTGAGGGGCATGGCGGGAAAGAGGGAGCATGGAATTGCTGTTTGCCACTGGGGAGGAAGGTTCACTTCGTTCTGCACTTGTTCAGGGTCCCTGATTTATTTCCCTGCTGTGCCTGGCCTGGGTGACATGGACATTGGCTGATGCAGTGGGACATGGGGTCCAAAAGCCTGTATGGGTAGGATCACCTCTCTCCAACCCACGGGGACAGGGGTGCTGGCAGTGAAGAGGAGCCCATCAGCAGATAAACCACTTTTTCTGGCACTTCTGGGGCTGCAGGAGGCAGCAGCAGGGTTGGGGTGCTCTGTGATTCCTGCATTGGCAGAACCTGTATGGTCATCACTCCAAGGCTCCTGCTGATACCAGGGGGGACCTGGCATCCTTCTCCAGCACACATCATCTCCCTTCCTGCTCTCTCCTGGTTTTCCCGCAGAGTGATTCGGACCACTGCCTACTTACTGTACAGCCTGCACGTCAACTCCTGCCTCTACTACTGGGCCTCAGCCTACGAAGGACTGGGCTCCACCACCTGGGTCTATGATGGGGAAGGAAACAGGTACAAGCCAGGGCTGGGGGTCTCACATAGCACAGCCTGCTGCAATGAGCTGGAGCAGTAAGGGAGGTATTGGGATGCAGCTGGATTCATAAAACCCCTGATGCAAAGGGTTGGGAATGCCAGGAGAAGGGAGAATGGCAAGGACGGGAGGGATGGGATGTGCTGTAATACACAGTGCTGCAAGATGAAGAGGCTGCAGCTGGGCACAGGTGGAAAGCAGTGGCAGGTTGAAGCAGCTGAAGAGGTGGGGTCCTGGTGCTGGGAAGCAAAGGAATGCTCCCTGGCCAAGCAGGATTGAAGTATGAACCCTGCTTCTGTCTGTGTTGAGCTGCTGCCAGGTTGGGATGGAGGAGTGATGCTGTGTGTCCTTGTACCCTGTGTCAGGCCCCTCTGACCAGCCCAGTGCCCTCATTCCCAGGCTGTGGGATGGGGACAGTGGCCAGCCCTTGCCCTCAGCATGGCAATATACGTGTTAAATGTCCACTGTGCTGTCAGTGATGGATGCCACAGGCAGAGTGCTTCGCTCACAAGATGAATGCCCACACCTCTGTCAGCGTTGCTACTTTTTCTTTATTCTGTATGATATACAAATCTGTGTCTGTCTCCAGGTATAAAGAAAACACCCAAGCGAATGCCCAGGACCAGGGAATCAGGAATTCACTTGGCATCTCCTAAATCCCATGCCAACAATTTGCTTACAAACACGTTTTTTTCCCCTGATGATTTCTAAAAGTGTAAATGTTGCTGAAAATGTGTTGCTGGTTTATGGCAGTGGAGCTGTAAGAAGCAGAAAACAGGAGTAACCAGAGCAGCTGAGCCTCCCATGTGGAGGTTCCTGGAGGGACCATAGGTCCCCCTGCTCCTGTAGCATCTCCAGAAGCACCTGCAGGTGTGGTGGGGAGTCTGAAGCCCTTCAGTTTTTCCCTTTGTCACCCATAATTACTCTCAGCAGGCTCTGGTTTGCCACAGCCAGAGGCCATGAGCTCAGTGCTGAGGGGTGAAACAGAAATGCCTTCAGAGCTGCCTCCCCTTCTCCACTTCTCTTCTCCTCTTCTCCTCCCAGCTACATCCGCTGTTACTACTGGGCAGTCAAAACCCTCATCACCATCGGGGGCCTGCCAGACCCCAAGACACTGTTTGAGATCGTCTTCCAGCTGCTGAACTACTTCACAGGCATCTTTGCTTTCTCTGTCATGATAGGGCAGGTGAGTGGGCATCGTGGGGGGTTCCCAGCCTCGAGTGGGGATGGTTCTGGTGGGGCTGATCCACAGGTTTGCATCTCCAGGTTTGTTTTCCCCATGGGAGGACTGCCCAGCATTGGTGCAAGACAAAAAGGATTTGGCAGATGCTGTTAGGGCTTGGCTTACATGCTTAACCTGCTGATGGATAAGTGAGAGCAACTAAAAGTTCTCTTCCACCTCTTCCATTCAGATGAGAGACGTGGTTGGCGCCGCTACTGCAGGGCAGACTTACTATCGGAGCTGCATGGACAGCACCATTAAATACATGAACTTCTACAAGATCCCCAAAAGTGTTCAGAACCGGGTGAAGACGTGGTATGAGTACACGTGGCACTCTCAAGGCATGCTAGGTGAGATCCAGCCACTCTGAGGGTCAGTGATGTATCTCGCGTTTTACTGTGGTTGCTTTGCAGAGCTGAAATGTTTCTAGCTACAGTTTGGGGATGGAGGGTGCCTTATTTTACCCTTCAGCATAGGGGCTTGTTTGCCCACCTATAGGGTTCACAGGCTGCCACTGGGTCACAGCACTTTGGTGATTTGGCATCACTCACAGCACACTGAGTCCAGTGTCCCACGTGCCCTGGAGAGAGGACAGTGACTGTCAGTCACTGGCCAGAGTGTGTCCAGCAGCAAAGCCACCAGCTCACCCTACCACTAAGTTATCAGGCGGGACCAGAACCTCTGTGCTCACCCTCCTGGACAAGAAGAATTCTGACCTGGGCTCAGTGGTCTGTTTCTGAGTGCCATCAGGGCAGGCATAATGCAAAGGGTGGTTTTCCATCACACTTCAGACATTTAGACCTGCAGGCTGCTGGGTGAGCAGAGGCTGGAGGAGACCCTTCTGTGCAAGCTGGCTCCTGCCCTCTGCCACCAGAACATGGGCTGCTTTCCCACGGCCACATGGATCCCACACTCTTGGATCAAGTGTTGGAAGCAGCCACTTTTCTGCTTTGTCTCACAGAGGAGTCAGAGCTGCTGGTGCAGCTGCCAGACAAGATGAGGCTGGACATCGCCATCGACGTGAACTACAACATCGTGAGCAAAGTGGCCCTTTTCCAGGTACCCTCTGCAGCACAGGCCCTGGCTGACACAGCCTGCCACACCAGCACAGACTAATGCTGGCATGTTTTGGCTCTGTTTGGGCTCAGGGTTGTGACAGACAGATGATCTTTGACATGCTGAAGCGGCTCAGATCAGTGGTCTACCTGCCCAACGACTACGTGTGCAAGAAGGTAACAAGATGCCTGGAGTCCCGGCCAGGCTGTGCAGGGCACTAGGAAAGCCAGGCCTGGCCCATCACCCTGGTGAGCCACTTCACAGGGAAGGAATTTGGATCAAAAACATCCTCGGTTGCAGCTGGTCTTGTACAAAGACTGACCTCTTCTGCTGCAGCTCTGAACAGCAGGAGAGCAGGGGAAAACTTGCTGGAGTCTTTGGGATGCTTGGATGAGAATGCTCAGGAGTGAGCACCATCCAGACATTTTGGGAGCTCGGAGAGGGCAGTAGGATCACAGGGGTTTCCAGCAAGATGCTGCATAGGGCATGCCTAAGGCCTCCCTGTTTCTGGGCATCCCACCCAGCTCCCCTCTTCACTGCAGGGAGAAATAGGCCGCGAGATGTACATTATCCAGGCGGGACAAGTGCAGGTGCTGGGGGGACCCGATGGCAAATCCGTGCTGGTGACTCTGAAAGCTGGATCTGTCTTTGGAGAAATCAGGTGAGTGAAGCATTTTCAGGGAGCCACAGAAATGCAGCTCGTGGGCTCTGGGTGAGGAGGGTGGCAAGTGGAAGGATCAGCAGCACCCCAATTAATCTTCGTGACTGAGAGCCATGAACACTGGGCAGCAGCTGGTACACAAATTACAGCTTTCCTGCTGTTCTTGTCATCATGTTGTCTTCTTCCTGGGGAGCTGGTGATGGTAAACAAAGAAATAGGGATGGAGGAATGGGAAAATTGATAAGAAAAGGTGCTCCACAAATACAGTCTCCCAGTCATTAATCCACCCATTTCATGGGCACGGAAAGCCCTGAACCAGTTGGCAACACAGCAATACTGCAGCCTCCTCACAGCCCAGAAGACATCAGACTGGTGTAAAACGCAATATTTAACCCTTCAAACCTGCAAATAATTTTTTATATAGTGCTCCACGAAAAGTTTCCCTTTATCATTCTTTAAAAATTGTGCACGGTAAATTCCATCGGGAGTGAAAATTAAACTCTGAGTCCCCTGAAAAGAGAGATGGAGACATATAAAGGAGATTTGACCTTCTGAGCCTGTGAACAGAGGTGTTGATGTCTTGCATTGTCTCTCCCAGCTTGCTGGCAGCAGGAGGGGGAAATCGCCGGACAGCGAACGTCGTGGCCCACGGCTTCGCCAACCTTTTTATTTTGGAGAAGAAGGACTTGAACGAGATTTTGGTGCATTACCCGGAGTCTCAGAAGCTGCTGCGTAAGAAGGCCAAGTGCGTGCTGGGCTGCTGCTTTATAAGCTGTGGGGGTTTAAAAACAGCAGAGCCTGGGCTTCGCAGTCTCAGCGGAGTTTTCTGTGTGCGGGAAGCCCTGGGAAAGCTCCGGGATGGAGCCGCTGTCCCTCGGCAGAGGGCACCCGGCCCTCGCCGCTGGGCTGGGCAGGCTCCGGCTGCGAACCTTCGCCTCTAAGAGTGGGTGGGGCTGGGGAAAGAGCGTGGCCAAAGTGCCTGCGTTTAAAATTCCATGAAAAGATTCGGTTTAGTTTTTAGCACTGCTTAGATTTGTTGTTCTGTCCTCTCTGAGACATAAAAAGATCCTTGTCCTTTTACCGCTTGGTTTCTCTGCATTATAAAATCCAGCTAATAGAATGCACCCGGACTGACATCACCTGTCCCTTTCCGTGCTGTAGGAAAATGCTGAAAAACAACAACAAACCCAAAGATGAGAAGGGAGACCCCGGAGATCCACTGATCATCCTCCCAAAAGCTGACACCCCAAAGCTCTTCAAGGCTGCCCTGGCTGCCACGGGGAGGATGAGGGGCAAAGGGCCCCTGGAGCAGCTCCAGTGGAGGCTGAAGGAGCTGAAGGCGATGCAGGAGGCACAGGTCAGCATGGGGAGCGTGGCAATTTGGCTTTGCTTCCTTCGATGCCAAGTCTGCTGTCCCCCACCAGCTCTGGAGTGGTTAAGGTGCCTTAAAAGGGTGAGCTCAGGACATTGCGGTCTGTCAAAGCGTGGGCAGACAGGAAGGGGTGAGCCAACACCTTGTACAGGCCCTTGGAGGAATGCCAGTGTCCCACAGGGGTTTGTTTTGCTATACAAAAGGGAAATACATTCTATTTTTGCCTACCTGTGCTAAACCTGAGTCTAATTTGTAGCTGGGCTATAGCCACAGACGAATTAATGTCTCTTCCATCATGCAGAGCCCCTCATAATTAATCGTTGTACTGGCAGGACAAGGGCAATGCTGGCACCTGCAGCCCAGTCAATATTTCAAAGCTTTCCCCTTGTGGTTGGGGCAGAGGTCTCCACAGCAGGCAACACCATCCTATTAGCTCTGCATGAACCCCCTTGCTTTTTGTCACAAACAGCTGAAAAAACGGCCCTGTGTGGTTTTTTCCCATTTTTTTCCCAACTGTCTCCACTAAACTTGTAAAGAAAATTCTGTCTCAGTGCAGACCTTGTTGTTACTCTTCTCAGCATGGAACCATGCACACTTATCACATCTGGATGTGTGGAGGGAGGGAAAAGAGGAGCTCGTAGGGAGTGCGGTGGCCTTGGGGCTGGGTAAACACCAGGCTGATGCCAAGCATAGCTGCATTTCTGCAGTCCTTCAGAGGCATGAGAGGCTTCAAATGGTGTTTAACATTAATTCATAACCAGTTAGCAGCAGTGAACAATGGCACTGAGGGCTCTGAATGAGTGAAAACAAGCCTACTTGCTGAAGGGTGCATGTATTGGGAACTAATACCTCTAATGGGTGAGCAGGACGCTGCTAGCATCCCTCTCCATGGCACATCCGTGGGGCAGGCTTCTAAGGCTCCTGGCTAAAGGAGGACAGGGCAGTCTGGGACTGCTCTCTCACAACAGCACTTCTGCCATGTTTGGCCAAGATCAGCCCCTCCAGAAGCTTCAGGAGCAAAACGAGAGTCAGTGCAGGAGGAGTGAGAAAGCTCTGCTGTGCTCCTCTCTCTGTGTTTCTCAAGACATGCAGGCTATAATCCAGCTGCCCCTCTTGCAGGGAGCATTTCTGGCAGCAAGCTGACATCCCAATGCAGAGATCCTGTGGTGGAAGCACAGAACACCTGCCTGGCTTTGCCATGTTAGGGGTAGTAGGCAAGGATCTGCTAAAGTTGCTTTTGTCTCTTTTTTTACTTTTTACTGCAGGGTTCCAGCGTCACCCCAACCCCACCAAAATCACCCGTGCACCAGAGATGTGATGACCAGCCTGTCACATCCCACAAAGCACAAACCCGCCTGGGAGAAGAAATATCTTCAGAATCTCCTGATCATTCAGTCACCATTCGGGTGATTTCCACGGCAGAAGAAGATGAGGAAATCCTTGCTGCTGAGATTTCAGAGAAAGATGAAAAAAAAGAAGAGAAATGAAACAGCAGCAGGTCCCAGGGCAGGCATGGGAGTCAGGCAAACGCCTGGGGTAGCAGATTTTTGTTGTTAATGATTTCCATGCAGTGTCTGTAGGCTTTGCTATGTGCTGTGGGTAGGATCTGCTTCTTTTTTCTGCCCAGACCCTCAATCACTGCTGATAAAACCCTCTGCCATGTGACCCAGAACCATATAGGGTTCCTATGCCCTGCAGAGCTATTGAGCACCTTTATGAATTTCCCACTAAATCTCAGGCCATCCCTCTTGCTCTGAAATCCAGCCTTGTGGAGGGAGAGCTATGGAAAAATTGCTTTTTATGGCTCTGGATGGTTAATGAGTGTTCAGACAAAGCAAGAAGAGTTATTCACCTCTGACAGCTGAGTCACCGCTTGGCTAGAAACAACCAAGGGAGAAAAAACAACAAGGTTTCTCTGTTGGGCTCAAGGTTGACAGCAGCAGTGGGGAGTGATTCATCCAAAAAGGATGTGGACTATGCTCACAGGCCAAGCATGGAGCAAATCAAGCTGTCATGAGAAGGCCAAGCTCTGTCCCTGAGTACACAGGCTGCAAGATGCTTGAGGGTTCCTGGGTGGTGCCAAGGCCACCTTGGCTTTGCCACTGGGAGGAATTCTTGCCAGCTGTCCACCCTGGGAAGGTGGTGGACACTCCATTACTGGGGGCCGTTATGGAGAGGTTTGATGAGCATCTTTCAAGGATAGAGAAGCACAATCCTGGATGAGATGTTCCTGGAGCTCCTTTCCAGCCTTGGGATTTTTCTGTGCCGCCACTGCTGGGAGGGATAAACAGAGAGCAGGAAGGGAGAAGCTGAGTTGGTTCCCAGCTGGGAGGGGAAAGAGAAGTGCAGTAAGTGCTCTCCTCTCCCAGAAAGTGTTTCAGAGTCAGCTCAGAGCCTGTAACGTGCCAACAAGTGTGCACAAGCATGCAGGTGCTCCCCTGCACTCATTGCTGGACCTCAGTGACATCCACATTTCCAGCAGCAAATTTCCAGCCCTTCAGTCACTTGACAGGCTCTTGGCCACACTTCCCATGCAGAGAGAAGCCACTCTCGTGTTGCTCATCACTGAAGTCATGAAGTCACTCTCGCAGCCGTGCTTGGGACTGGGTGTTGGAGGGAAAGGCAAACGTCTGGTCAGCAGCCAGCACCCAGCTGATGGCTCAAGGTGTCCCGTCTTCTTCCAGCACCACCAGGTCCTTCCTCATCTTCCTCAAACCCAGCACCAATCAGAGCTAGCTGCTGGTGAGCTGAGAGGTGGTGAGAACCAGTGGGTGAGGCACTTTGTGGCTGTCCAAGGCACCACAGCACCACTGGCTCCATCAAGAGGAGTCACTTTCTGTCCTGTGGAGGAAAAGTTGGGGCAGGTTTTGCTGCAGGGAGCAGCCCCGTCACCACGGCCAGAGGACTTCCCCAGTGTTCAGCAAACGCTGTGAGCAGTGCTGCAGGTTCCACAGGTCTGGCTGTGACACAGCCAGGCTCTTCGTGAATGGTGGCAGCGCTGGCGTCACCCCCTGGGTGATCCCTCTCTCATCAGCAGCCCGGGGCTGACCTTCACCTCCTTTGGGATCTTCTTTTGTTGCTTTTTCCCCCTCTCTCTCTCAAAATAGACGAGTTTCTGTGGCAGAAAAAGGCATAATAGGTGTTAGCATTAATTAACAACGTCTTGCTTTCTTTTAAACAAATTAAATGAACTCCACTATACTGCAGGAGGGTCTGAAGGCAACACATTGCAGGGGAGAGCCTGCACTCACCCAAACCTCCCTGAATATTTCTCATCCTCAGTCATTTGCAAGTGGTTTTCCTGCTGGGTAGAAGATTTTGGTGGGGAGTGCAAAGTATTTTTTTTTTTTCACTCTTTAAATATTTATATAATCAAACCAGGAAACGTGCAAAAATCAAACTGGGGCTCTGATTAGCTGCTATGATTTAATATTGTTTAGAAAAAGTGTTTAAATAAATAGTGGGCTGTAATTGCTTTCATAATTCACTGTATCTACAGTAAACACCATGTAGATTACCATTCATTTGCTGTGGATTTATTTCAAAATTCCAGCTGTTCTTCAACTTTTTCCTCACTCATGCACTGACAGAGCCAGAAGATCTTCACATGCAGTTCACAGATTTCCCAATAAATAATTGAGAGGCTCAGAGGTCACGTAATACAGGTAGTAGAATTGTAATTTGCTTTTAATCACCAATAGGAGGGGAAAAAACTTTCTTAAATAGCAAAATTGCTTGAAGATCTCAGTTTTCAACATGCAGCACAAGATGGTGATGGATACACAACTGGTAATTCTGGAACCAGGGGGAGATCTGAAATTACCCTTCTCTGTGATCTGTTTATGGCTTTAGTTCTTTGGAGAGATTATTCTCCAGGTAATAATTAAGGTCAAGGTAGGGCTAGGCTTACAGGCTGAGCTGGGGAGTTGAGCTCAGGTCTGTTTGCTCTGCAGGACTATTTAGAGATGACAGAAGACAGAGACTTTAGTGCCTCTTGTTTTGGGGGTTGCCATAGGTTGGCTTTCTTCTGTTGAACTTTTAAATTCCACTCATTTTCCAGTTTTGCTGTATTTGCAATGGGCCTCCTTCACGCTGGTTGCAATAAATACCTTGCAGAGGGCACTCATCACTTAGTGTTTCTTCCACTGCCCTTGGAACATTCCTGAGGGATTTGGTAACACTCCATGTACCTTTACTGAATTTCTTATTAGCTTTTGCTCGTTCCACTTGATGTCCTTAAGTCTTGGGTCTATCTGATATGAGATCCTCTCATAACATTACTGGAGTACTTGGGGGATCTTGATGGGCAGCTGCTTATTGCCATAGAAACCAGGTCTTCCTGCAGTGATATTTCAGCAGTTGCTGCTTTTTAGTGAAAGAAGTGGAACAGAGAAGTGCTGGAGGAAGAAGCAGAGCTTGTTGTTGGAGCTGTAGGAATGTGGTAGGTTTTGCCTCACTGTCACCAGTAGCATCTTTACTGGAGGCTTTATATATACTGTTTATATTTATATTTTTTTATATATAACTTTTTTTTATGTTGGGGGTGTATTCATATTCCCTGTGGCCTGTGTCTTTCAGAGAACTGATACTGATTCAATGATCTTTATGAAGTTAGAGAAGACAAATGTCTCCCATTAGAAAAATCAGCGGACAGAAGGAATAGGATAACCCACCAGAGACATCTGACAGTGAAGGAAGTTGTTTTCCTCTGGACAGAAACAGGGCAAATAGCTTCTCTGTATTTATAGCCAGAGAAATCTTTTTAAAAGATTACTTGCAGTTGCAGGTTAATCACTGATAAGGTTGTAACGAAAGTAAAAGCAAATAAGCAGGTTTGGGGATTAGACTCAGGTCCAGAAAGAAATTGCAGCATAAATGGAAAGCCCAGTTAAATGGTGTTTAATTGGAAAGCTTGAAATAAAATTAAGCACTTCAACCTTGAAACCTGCAGACCTTAACCAGCAGGACACGCTCCTAGTTCTGGGAACAGTCTGTAACCCACTTTTTCTGTCTATATATATTTTTTCTTTCGTGTAGCTCTGCTTTGAGTGACACTTGCATATAAATCTCTCTGAATCCCTTTTGCCTTCTGCTAAAATTGAGCTAATACAAGTCTGGTTTTCTCTGTTCTGAGCACACAGCTCCTTTTAAGTGCAGTAATGGTTCCACTGGAGTTAACATCCTGAAAAAATGCCAGACCACCGTTTGGGAAGGGGCCGTACAGAGGTTCACAAACCTATGGATGCCCACAACTGTGCTTATTAGCAGCAGCTTAGGCTGAGCTCAGACTCCATGATGATTTCCTTTCTCATTCTTTCCTCATTTACCTGTTCTGGTTTTGGGATGAAACTTGCCCTCTTTGGTTCATGCCCTGGGGTGAATGTCTAAGGGAGATCTGTGCAATAGCAGCGAGCTGGGTTTGAGTCATCTGAAGAATTGAAGCCTAGGAACCTATGTTCTTTCATGCAGTTTCCCCCGCTTTTAGAAGTCACTTGATGCACGAGAAGAGCTGTAAGTCGAACCCTTAAAGCCTCAAAACTGTTTTCTTGGGTAAATTGGAAGGAATTTGAGAAGAAATGTAAACAAGAGGAGAAGTGAGATAAATCAGGTTGTGGGGGTGCCAGGGAGCACCCCTGCCAGCTCTGGGCTGTGACATCCTGGGGACAACCAGCATGGCCCAAATTGCTTCACACTTTTGTTTTGTTTGCTTCACACATCATGTTTGCAGATGCTCATTTTGCAAACCTGAGCTCACTGGGATGGCCACTGCTCCATTCCCAAGTTTCTCTGCCAGAAGTGGTGGGGAGGGCTGGCTCTGCCTCCCACAGTGGGACCGCTGCTGTGGGGCTGTGTGAGCATCCAGGGTGTCCTGGAGCCTCCCATGTGTCTCCCCATGGATGATCCGGATGTGTCCCAGCGTGAGCATCACGTGGATGGTCCGAAATTGCTCCATGGGGAGCATCACATGAGCTGCCCCATGATGCTCTGCCTCAGCAATACCCAGAGGAATGAAGACCAGCCAGACCAGTTACTCATTCTAGATAAGAGGCTCTTTTGTGCTGCAGAAATACCAATATCACGTGCAAATCCCTCCGCTGCCATGGTTACTGGCCACTGCCAGAGCCGGCGAGGCGAGAGGGGGCTGTGGCATTGACAGGGCTTCTGCTCTTCCCTTCACAGGGGGAAACTCCATAAAACCTGCACTCTGCCCCAAAAAGGAGGGGAGGTGGCTGCAGGGAGCCCTATCCACACCTGGCATCGCCATGCTCAGAGCTTGTTGCCTACAGGGGCCCTGCTCTGCCACTGGGCATTGGGCTCTGGGTTTTATAAATTCCTCACTAATAGCCCGAGATATTACTAAAAAAAAAAGAGAAAATGGTGCTGCGGCTTGGGTGGGCAGAGATCAGCTATGCCCCATTTCCTGTTTTTCTGGCATTAGGAACAGCTTGACCTCTTGGCACTCTTGCTTTTTGCACTAATGCTCTTCTCATTAAAGTGCTTTCCTGAGCACTAATTAGGGCGGTTTTCCTTTTGTAAATTAGCCTGATACGATCTGTGTGTCTTGGCAGACACCCTCAGAGCAGGAACCCAGGGCTTTGCGTTTGATCGCTGTTTATTTTGCAAATCTCCCCAGTTTCAATGTTCTTAACTGCCTTCTAGAAAATGCTGGCAGGTGGAGATTAATGGGAGGGAAATGGAGCTTTCCAGCTGGCCTGCCTTGAGAAACAGGAGAGTTTTTGGTGCTACAGGGGCCTTCCAGTTGCTGTGGGTTAATGGGGTGCTGTGCTGTGGGCACCCCATTAACAGAAACTCCTTCCCATCCCATCTCAGCATCCTTGCGTGGTGTGCAATGGAGGAGCAGAGCTGCAAGGAGAGGCACTGCCTGAACCAACCTTTTAACAGGTGATAGAAAAAAGAAAATCAAATGAACACATTAATTTTCTGCAATTAAAGCACTTCTTGTGACCATAGGAAATGCTCAGACCCAAGCAACCCCAAACCCATCTAAAACTGGATGTCTGTGGACAGAGGGAAGTCCACCTGTCTGCCACTGCCCCTAAATCAGCAGTGTCAGCAATCTCCTGGGGACCAATGGTGCTCAGGACAGGACGGGCTTTAATCAGCTCTCATTTTCTTAATGCACTGGCAGATGGGAGTGGAGGGGACAGTGCTGTCTCCATCTCTGGCCAGGGATGGGACAGAGCCACAAGAGGTTTGCATAGGCTGAGAAATACGGTGGTGAAGGCAGCGCTGGTGCAGGCAGCCATCCTCTGCCTTGGCTTGCTGGGGAGGCTGGCAGCGAGTGGAGCATCCCTGGGGAGTCCTACCACCCTGTCTCTGCACCAGCACTGGGACCCTTCTGGGACCAGGCACCGTCAGGGACCGTCTTTACAGCATTTACTGGTCCATGATAAGGGAAGAAGAGAACTGCAGGGGGGCTTCACTCAGGGACCCCTGAGGCTGGGACAGAGTCGACAAAGCCCTTGGAAAAAAGGCAACGATTTTTCAGTGCTGGCGTGCCAGCCCTGTGGCACCACGTGTGGAAAAGCAGGGTGAAGGATCCCACCCCAGAGAGCTGCAGCCAGCATCGGCCAGCCCGCCTCACCCCCGGTGTCCGAGAGAGGCTTGAGGAGGGGTTCCCATGGACCATATCCAGAGCTCAGCACCCCTTCCTGGGCTGTGTTGAGCCATGCACACTCTGTGGGTGCTGGCAGGATTGTTGGTGCAGGGCTGGAGCAAGGGGAGCAGCAGGAGGAGTGGGATGCAGGCTGCAGAGAGCATCCCTGCCCACCATGAGGAGTGTGAGCACCGCAGCCTCAAGGGCTGCTTCTGCAGACCCGTGGGCACCGTGAGGAGACTCGCCTGTGGAGGAGGATGCTTCCAGAAAAAGTGCCCAGGACCAGGGTTGGCCTGGATGGGTCCACAGGTGAGAGCAGTGGCAGGGGCTGGGGGCAAGCAGGGCATAGTCTGTGTCGAGCTCGAAGGTCGAGGATTAAAACCAGCAGAATGCCTTTGGATTGGAGTTGTTTTCATGAGACATTCCCGGATGTTTGCACACAGGCTCTGTGTTTATTTTGCTATTGTTTCCTTGGGGGTTAATTCAGCAGCACATTTTGTCTGATGGGCTGAAGGTGAAGATAACTGAATAGAGGTGCCTGAGCCCTGGAGTGCCCTGGCCATGCCTTGGCCCCACCTCGTATCATTTCCTTCTCCATCTCATCCTTATGGTTTCACCTGACACCTCTCTTGGATCTGCAAATAGATGTGAAAGCCCAGGAAGGTTTACATGAAGTTCCCAGCAAGCTGGCAGTTATTCCATGTCAGTCTGCTTAAACCCTGCCTGCGCTGCCAGCTTTTCCTTAATGTCTCCTTGTTTTTCCAGTTGTGAGTGATTGCTGAAGGGATCTCCTGGCAGAGAAGACTTGGGTTCACCCTTCACATCCCGTTGACCTCTAAGGCACATGCATGAAAATCTGGGTGTGGGTCTGCTCCTCTCCATAAAGAGAAATTAAGTCTGCTCACGCGGCGCCGGGCGCAGGCGGCAGAGCTGAAGCGTGTGGCTGTTTAATATTCATTGGGCGTAGATGTAAAACTTTTCTGTTCTAAAATAGTCTTGCACAGCACTGTGCTGCTCCTTTTTCCCTAAACCTTAGCAGGAGGCTGGAATTCAATGTTTCTTTTGCTTGTCTCCCCAACTTCCCCTGGCTCAGCCAGGAAGCAGAAGACCCTTACTGGGTGTAAAGCCTGCTTTGAGGACAGATCCTGGCGCTGTGTTTGCAGTTTGTAATTCTATAGTCTGCTGCAAGAGAATCTTTGAAGCATCAGCACAGGAACAAGAAATTTTGCTTTTGTTTTGAAACAGGATGAGTTTCTGTGGTAGTTGTGCATCTATTTTTGTGTTAACAGGAAAACGCAGTTTTTCCTGTAAAATTTTGGCAGGTAGATTCATGGATCTCTTTGGTGACTCACTCTTAACTGACTGCAGTTTTCTTCACAATCTCAATTGCACCTTAGAATTAAAAAAAAAAAGATAATTTGGTCCCAGTTGGGTCCATAATGATGAAATCACCATGAAATATGCTCCAGTATGTTAAACTAGAAAGACCTCAGCCTTTTCCTTGGTGAGTGGGAAGCTGTGATAATATGGGGCGGGCTGGAATGCTCCAGCTCAGTGCAGATAGCAGTGGGGAAGAGATCACCCAGCAGTGCGTGGAGGCAGTGGGAGCATCCCCACAGTGCCAGGGAAATGGGGATTGGATGCAAATGGGCACCTGGGCACGGCTGGGCGCAGGCTGTGGTGAAGGATCTCTGCTGATGCCCCGCCGCTGTGGGGCTCTGAGCGGGGCGGTGTGAGCACTGGGATATCCATTACACACGGCGGGTGTCAGTGATCCACGGCAGGATAACGTTTCCATCCCCCTGGTGTCAAAGCTGCAGAGCAGCATTGGTCCAGCATCCCACACACACCAGCCCTGAGACGTGGGGGGACAGGTGGAGCAGCTGGACCGTGCCTGCTGAGCATTCCTAGGGCACGTAGAGGTGACACGGAGTGAGCCAAGGGCCTGAGGGGCCAGCGTGCTGTACCCGTGCCAGGATGGACTCTCAGTGGGATTTTGCAGACAGCTGGATATCAAGCAGCCAAAGCCAGTTAGCAGGAAAGCTGCTTAATTCCATCGGTGAATATCCCACCTCATTTGCATATCCATCCCTTTGTTGGGTGCAGCTCTCGCAATGCAGCCAGGATGCAGCTGAGCCCATCACTCATCACGGTGTTTTCCTTCGCATGGGTGCATTTGCTTTATGACCACAGGGATATTTCCCTCTTCCCTGCAGAGGCTCTCACTGATTTACCTCTGCCCATGGCTAAATCAGCTGGATGCTATTAGTGAGCCCTGTATTCCTCCAGCCCCTGCCCCAGCATAGCACAGACACGTACCACAGCCCCAAAACTCTATTGCCTAAATTATTCAGAATTACTGCTTTTGCTTAGTTTCCTCTCCAAAGTCGAGCACACTTTGGAGGGCACTAAAAATAAATGGGTTTGCTGAGAACTGAATCTATTTCTTAAAGAGATGGCTCCCCTCCTTTCTGCCTGTGCAGAGGGAAGCCTGTCTTTGCACATCCTGTCACCAGTGTCATCCAGCCAGGGTAACAGGCTCAGTGGCACTGTGGGGGTTGGCTTCAAGGAGAAAATGAGCACCAGAAGTAGTAAAATTCTGAAAAGATCCCAATTGCCCACCTGCAGCTTCTATCTTCAGACACTTCTTTAGTTAAAAAGAACTGCAGAAAGCACCCAAGGTCCCAAGCAGAGGGTCCCAAGGATGCCCTGTAAGTATTAGCTGGGGGAGTGCTGGTGGGCTCCTTCCAGGCTAGGAGGTCCAGGATCTCCTCCTGGGATGCAGCCATCTTTCCGGTACAGCCAGAATTTTTATTTGCTGGACGAAAAGACCTGGATGGAATTCACTTGGTGTCAAGCTGCCCCCTCTCTGGGTCCGCTCCAACCAGCACGGGCATCCCCCAGTCAGCAGGGAGGGTTTAGCCTCAGCCAGGACACCTCGTGCTTATTCTTAGCCTTGTTTCTAAGAAGTGCTTTATAAGCAGGAGCCTGTGTTGATTAATGCCATGAAACATTAATGACTTGGGAGGTGAGCTGCAGTCCTCCCACAGAGCAGCTCCCCAGTCCCCAGCAGCCAGAGAGGCACAAGATGAGCCCGGCGCTGTTTTGCTTAGGGGAGGCAGAGGCATTAAAGCCAAACCAGAGTTGTACCTGAAGCCAGCTGAAAAATATGACAAAGATAAAAGGTAGGTAAAAGGGAGAAGGAGGCTGAGGTTTGCTTAGATGGTGTGCACTGAAGTCTGAAATAAGAAATTTGGAAGGGTGGAAGAGACCCACTCAATGGCTGCTACATCTCACATGGGACTGCCCTGGCTGCCTGCACAGCAGAGGTTTTGTCTACCTGAATGCAGCAGGTTGAAAAAGGTGTTGTTTTTGCCATTTGCTTGATATAGAGGAGATTTGCACGGGGGACACAGGCAGAGCTGAGCCAGGCATGCAGCAGCTCCCAGCCAGAGCAGCCAGAACCTCGGCTGTGGACTGGCTCTGGGCTGCCCTGGGCTGCCCAAACCCAGCCTAACTGTTTCGAGGGGCTTGGCCGAGGTGCTGAGCTGCAGAGACACCACCAGCAGCTGAAGCAGCATCCCAGTGTGTTGGATTTTGGCAGGCGTCCTTGAAACACCCCTGCCCAGCTCCTGCTCTCCACCCAGTTCCACACAACTCTATCTCAAGGATCAGAGCCTCAGGGTTGAATTAATGCAGCTAGGGAACTTTAAAATGAGTATTAAATTTCTCAGGAGCATGCTAAGACTTAATTAAAACTCCTGTCATGTGAAATGGCAATGTAGGAATGTAGGAATGCAGGGGGCTCGTTCCTGCTTTGCAAAAGTATTTCATGTAGGCTTGGCAAACCATGCCTCAGCAAAGCTGAGAAGTCCCCTCACCTCCTCAAGGAGGAGCAAAATTAGAATAATGAGCTGGTTTATAATTAATTGTGCTCTGGGGACACGTTCTCACGCTGTCTGGTACTTCTGGTGGGAATTTTCTACAGGGAGCATCCCAACATACAATAGGTTTCCGGTATCAGGTGTGCTCCCGCCTGCATTCCTAGACCAGGTTATCAGGTTGCTCGAAGGGAGAGTAGGAGGAGTTACATTTTTTCTGGAATTTGGGGAATTTTTTAGCTGTCTTACAGATGTAGGTTAAATATTTGCTCAGGGCAGAACAAACACCCAATACAAAGGGCCCCACTCGGTGATGTGTTTCGATCACTGGAGCTTCCCTTCATCCAAGTAAAAGGCGAATTAACCTGCCTGACTTCACAGCACTACAGCAGCGATGCTTTTCAGCTACGGCACAGGCTAAAAGCAGAGCTAAACCCGTGCCAGGGTCACTGTCTCCTGGCAGTGTGCCCCGTGGCGGGCTGGTGCTGTCCACGCGGGGCAGATGTTTTAGCACTGATGGTCATCGACGTATCGAGCCTTCCCGCTACCTGCTGGGCGCTGGCAGGAGGTGCTGCTGGCGGCGAGCCCCGCTCCTCGCTGCTGTTCCTCTGCCTGCCTGCAAAGCGGCATTTCTAAAAATACCTCCAGCGATGTCGTCAGCCGATGCTCGCTCAGGTCACGGAGACATGACAGACAAGAAAAGGAGGATGGGAGCATCGCTGGGGGACCAGGCTGGGATTATCCCAGCCAGCGGAGGTGAATCCCTGCAGAGAGGGGGGTACGAGCAGGGTACCTGCTGCCCGCACAGGCTGCCATGTGTCCCCACTGCCCGCAGCCCCCCCAGACTGTCCCGCAGCAAGTAGGCATCCCCTGGGATCCACAGTGCTCCCTTGAGCCAAACAGCATTGCAGTGCAGGGAAAGGGAGCTGGCACCTGGCCAGCTGCGTGCATCCAGGGTAACCCCCCTTCTGGAACCCTGGAGAGCCTGTTCCTGGTGTGCTGGGGCTGCCAGAGAGCCACGCTGTCCTTGCCAAAAACAGGCCAGCAGCTGGGAGGGGTGGGTTTTGTAATGCTCACAGGTGACTATTTGAATAGGGCTGTTGGCACAGAATCCTTCCTGCTTCTCAGATTTTGATCCATGCTTATTCATTGAGTTATTCTTCTAAACTGGAGAATTCACGCATGTGCCTGCTTAATGTGGACTTACTTGATGTAATTGATACAACTTATGTGCTTTGCATAATTGCAATACCATTAAAAACCTGAAGCATTCAAAAGCCAGGAAATTACTTACCAGTTAAAGTAATTTACATAAACATTTGTTTTACTCTTTACAGCTCATAAATGAAGTCAGCGATGATATGGCTTTACAGTTGCTATCAGAAAGGGAAAGTAACTTTATGTATGTCAATATTATCCCCAAGCCAGCCTCAGGAGCTGCACAGATAATGGGGTACTGATGCAAATTAGACACTGCTTAGGGCCTCTGTGGGTAAATGTATGTACATATGGATGTCTGTCTATAGGCACACACGCCTATATCTATCCATGCCAGGATCCATGCTGGGAATGCCAATAAACCTCTGATGAAGGGAAGGGGAGGCTGGGAGGGTTTCACTGGCTGCAGGGGAATGGCAGATGCAGTGCAGGGCTGGAGAGTGTTGCCAGGCCAGGATGGCATTGGCTTCTCAGGGGCAAGTTTCTGTGCCATGGGGACATGGAGGTGACCCTTCACAGACCCCTTGCTGTGGGGTGGCTAGAGCAGCTTGTTCTCCCACATCAGTGACTCCCCATTACCCCTCACCCATGTGGCTGGCTCATGACAGAGGATGGAGCAGTGTTTCCTGGGGAGTCTCTGAGAATGTCCAAGAGGGACATGCCAGGATGAAAGGACAAGGCTGAATCCTGCTCCTAACCTGGCCAGGAGTGAGCAAAAGGCTGGGACTGAGTGCAGCAAAATCAGAGGTGGTCTGAGGTCTGAGGGGAGCACATTGCAGGGCTGGCATCAAACCCTTCTTTCCAAAGGGACAGCCACTCCTGCATCCCCAAACCCACGTGGGACACAGGTCAGCCTGCCATCAGGCAGGCGGATGTGAGCCATCAGCACAGGGCACCCGCTGCCACCACCGAG
Source organism: Corvus hawaiiensis (assembly GCF_020740725.1). NCBI lineage: Eukaryota > Metazoa > Chordata > Aves > Passeriformes > Corvidae > Corvus > Corvus hawaiiensis. The sequence continues at coordinate 6,612,320 of NC_063224.1, forward strand.
GATGCCAAGTTCAGCTTTGTTATGGGAAATATCCGGTACTGCCAGTTCATTACCATGAACAAGTCATGAGTGACTTGTGTCACCCAAACCAGCCATTACCGTGAGGGTTGTGTGTGCAATACAGGGAGGCAGATACAAATCACACCCTAAAAAGATGTATATATTATATCTAAAGCAGGATTTTCTGTTGCCTTTCTGACAGCAGGGCCTTTGTAGTGGTCTTGGCACATCAGGCTGTTTTCTACACACCTCTGGGTTAGAAACAGGTTGTTTTCCATGTGAAATCTGTGTCCCTGGGCCCGGTGAGCCCGGGGTGCCAATTGGCATTGCTGCCAGCAGATGCACCAGTGTTTGGGAGCAGCGGCGATGTGGCAGAGTGTGAGGAGGGCATAGTTTGGGTAGACAGGTCCTCGGTGTGTGGGTCATCAGCACCACTGTCCCCGTGGTCCCCCAGGGTCACCGGGATGAGTGATGCCAGGAGGGATGCACAGGTGGGATGGTTACACTGGAACTCCCTGAAGAGCACCGGGGTTGGGGTGGGAATGACAGAGACACACCGGGAGTACCTGGGACACACCGGGAGCCCCCAGGGCTATGCCAAGTGAGGGTCAGGGGAGCGCGGTGGGGGCGGCCCGCCCTGGGAAGGGCACGGGCAACACCGGGGCACCCCTGTGCTCCCAGGGCTCTGGCCAGAGGGACCAGGGGTGTCCCGGGGACGCCCCGGGAGCTTTCCACAGTCGGCCCGGTGCCGCCCCTCCGGAGCCCCGCGTCCCTGGAGCCGCCGCCGCTGCCCGGTGCGGGAAGGGGGGCCCCGCCTCCGCCGCCCGTCGGGGGTTTCACGGGTTTCCGTGGCAACGAGCGCGGGGTGGAGCTCGGCGCTTCCGTTACCGAAGTGCCCGGGAGGGCGGGGACGGGCCGGGGCCGGTGCCGGGTGCCCCGCTGCTGCCGCCGCCCCGCGCCCGGTAAGTGGCCCCGCGGGGCGGCACCGGCGGCGCGGGGGAGCCGGGCAGGACCGGGCAGTACCGGGGCTCCCTTTGTCTACGGGCTGGGAGCGCTGTCACGGAGCGCCCGGGGCGCGGCGAGAGCGCGGCTCCCCGTTAGCCTGCGGCGGGCGGTGCCAGCGGCACCGGGACCAGCACCGGGGGTGCGCGGAGCGGGGCTGCGCCTCCTGCTCGCTGGGACCGGCACCGGCACCGCCCCGCTGAGGGTCCCGCCCGCCCGGAGCCGCTGGCTGGGAGAACGAGGGACCCTAGGGCGGGCAGGAGGGCGGCTCCGCGCCCCTTCCCCGCCGAAGCGGCCCCGGTGAGGTGCGGCGAGTGCGGTGCGGTGTGTGCGGAGCGGAGCGGGCGGTGCCGAGCGGAGCGGAGCGCTGTGTGCGGAGCGGTGCAGTGCAGGGCTTTGTGTGCGGTGAGATGCGGTGGGTGCGGTGCCGCCCGGGTGCAGGGCTGCCCGTGGTCCCGGAGTTCCTAACTCCCTAAGTCAGCCCCAGCCCGAGGTTAGGAGGGGCCTGGAGAGGCTTCAGGAATGAGTAAATTAATTACAGACACGGTTTATGTCACATCCGCCGGGAGCACGGAGGGAGCCCGAGGCTGTCGCCTTTTCGGGAGCATTAAACGGGATTGATGCAACTTCCTGCGGGTTTCGGGAGTCGGAGCCGGTGTTACCGTCGTGGTTTGCCCCAGAACGTCCCGCCGGGATTTACAGCTGGACAATGAGACCGGCTGAGATGTCTGTTGCGCTTCTCTGCAGAGGTGCTGCTGTACTCGGGACCCCCGTGCCATGATCACATCCCGCACCGCCTGGGATCTGGGATCCGGGCCCTCCGCCGGAGCCGCCTGGAAGACGAAGGACCTTGCCCCGGCCGGTGAGTACAGCACGATGGCTTGTCCTTGCCCCTTGGGGCTCAGCCTGCCGCGCTCACGCCCTGCTCACTGGGGAAGGAGAGGCTGGGAACAGGCCAGCCTGCATTTTTCACATTTCTTTCCGGATGAAGGTCAAGATTTGAGAAACGGGGACGCAGAAGCAGGCACAAAGCTCTGGGCAGCCAGCTGGTGAGAAGAGAAGGCTGCCTCCATCTGCCTCCTGGCCCTTCCGAGGGGGAAACTTAGGGAGATAGGTCAAAATTTAACATGTGAGAAAGAAAACAGAACGATCTGCATAGCAGGGCAAATGCAGGGCCTTTGCCTCTTCCCAGCCTTTGGAAGGGCTCCCTGGTGCAGGGACCCCATGGGTGAGTTTAGTCGGAGTTTTCCTCTATGGAGGCTGAGCTGCTCTGCAGGCAGGCGGGGAGCTGCTTGCCCCAACCTGCAGCCGCTTCTTGGGAAACAGCCCTTCCCACCTCCCTCACCAATGGTGCCGGATGGGTTTTGACAAAGGGGGAGGCTGAACCCCCCTATTTGGACGTTTTTTTCTCTTGGTTTCAGCATTTGCCATCCCTCTGAGCTGGCAGCCGCTTCTCTGGGCATGGCTTCTTCTCTGGCGCTCTAGCCAGTCCAGCCAAATGCTGGTTGGCATTAAAGCCTCCAAAACCAAGTTTTTTCAGCACTTCCTCTCCCCAACGGCTGCCACGGCCTGTGCTGGGATGGGGAACTCATCTGTTATCCAGGCATTTGCCAGAGCTTTGGAAATGCTCAATTTTCACGGTGCGCGCAAAATGTTACAGATAATTAGAGGCTGGGAAGAAGTCCAGAGTGGTGGACTAACTTCATCAGGACACATCTCCCTCCAAACATTGCTTCCACCTCTGGTTCAACTTCCTCTGGATGGTTTTAGGGGAAAAAGGCTGCATTATTGAGGTTTGATTTGTGAGTGATTGACTTTTTCCCTGCCAGCTGGAGAAGAGATTTGGCCACCTGTGATGGTGGCAGTGCTTGTGGCAGACAGGTGGGGGGGGCACAGGGTCCCCGAGCAGTGGGATGTAGCCCTCGCCAGCTGCTTTTCCTGTAACAGAGGAGGACACAGCCATGAGAGAAGGCTCTTTGAGTTGCTGTTTTCCTTCTGTGCGGCTCAGCAGGACAGGGAAGTGCTGCCCTGGCTGCTTTCAGGTTTGGCTGCCTGACAAATGAAGGAAATATTTGGGGGCAGCGGAGGGAGATGACGCCGTCAGGGTCCGTCCGTCTGGTTTCGGTGATGCAAGCTGGCTTTGGCAGCTCTTCTGAGATAGGATCGCAGGAAGTGGAGCAGCTTGGCAAGGGGTAGAGCTGGGATATCCCTGGTGGGGGGACAGATCTGGTCCTGCAGAGGCCAGACGGATGCTACACCCTGAATTCTCATTACTAGTCATTGTCAACCGCCCCCTGGAGGACTGATTTTTCTAATTAACATAATTAACATTTTTAATACAAGTCATGCACTGTCTCTGCCACACCGGTACAGTGGCGGCAGCAGGGAGGAGGAGGTGGGTTTGCTGAGCTAGCCAAAGGCTGTGTCCGTCCTGGGCTCCCAGGTGGATCCAGGGATGCTCTTTGCTCCATCTCAGGCCGTGGGCAGGACAGGCTCGGCACTGCAAGCGGAGCAGGCACTTCTCCCCGGGTTCCTCTGCTGCCGGCACTGCTTCACCATAAAATCCTCAGCGTGAGCTGGCTGGACACTGCAAACCCCCGTGGGCTCTGCCGGGCTCTCCAGGTGAGGAGCGTCGAGCCAGCCATGGCTTGTGTAGGGAGGGCAGTTTTGGGGTGGTGGGGAGGATGCCCCACACCTATCTGGGCCATCCAGGTGGGAGCCAACTGGTTCCCTCCATCACCACAACCAGTTTCTGCCTGGACCCCAGCAGTGCCTGCCTTGAGCAGAGCTGCCACCTGGGAGGGGAGGGAAAAGCATCTCTGGGGAGTCAAAGGCATCAAAAAAGGGGAACAGCGTTCATAACAGGATAGCATTTTCTGGGTCACTTATGGGTCATGTTGGCAGGAGAACTCAAGGCAGAAGTGTGATAAGAAAATGCAGTGCCGTGAGGTGGTGTTTGCCTGTGGGATGGAGGAGAAGGAGGTGGAAGGGTGCCATGGCCAGGGACAGTGTCGGGACACCATGTACTGCTGTGGCTGCCACTAGTTCATTCCAGGCTTCAGGCAAATCATTCAAATTCCCCTTCTTTGAAAAGAAGGAAAACACCTTCTTATCACACACCAGCCTCGATGAATTCCCTTCGGCAAAACCCTCCTGGAGTCTCAGATGTAGAGGCACCGCAGACACGCGGCTTCTCCAGGAGGATGCTGCCGCCTCCTTCCAAATTACTCTCAAATTACTGGCGTGTACCAAGTATTTGCCCCTCTGCTGGGGTGAGGTTTCCTCAGCATCACTGGCCCGTGGGGTGATGCCACAGGCTCTGAGATAAGCTTTAAGAAAGAAAAGGCATTCTTGAGCAGAATGAGCTTGGCCAATCATCACGTTTTATAGCAGCCTTATGAAAGCTCCTTTGAGATTTCTTTTGATTTTTTGGAGCTGGGTTCCATCCCAGAGGGCATGAGCCATGCCTGCAAGTCAGAGTCTCTTTCTTTTTAAGGCCATAGAGAGAAAAATAGGAAATATTCAGTATAACTGCATGGCCAAACTGAGGGAAATTGTTTATGGGGAGAACTGAAAACATAAGTTCATTGTGGCAGCTTCCCAACACAGAACACCCTTGGTGGGGGCGTTTCCCCAGGCTCCACTGTTCAGTCTTCTGCACTTCCCGCCCTGCTCACTCCTGGCCAGCCCGGTGAAGTGCCAGCTGCTGGCACCGTGTCCAGCACAGTGTGGGCAGTCACTGTCTCAGCTCTCTGACCTGTTTCTCCTCACAGACACAGGCCCTGCGGGACAGGACGTGCAAGCGGCGGGAGGAGACCCAGCACCGTGCCCCGACACCGGCCACGGAGGAGCCGCCTGCATCCCCCCGTGAGCCAGCGGCTGCCACAGCGGTGCAGGCAGCCTCCACCATGAACCTGGAGAAAGCAGGTAAGGGGAGAGCAGGGATGCAGTGTTGAGCGCTCAGGAGGAGGGATGGGATGCAACGAGGGCTTCGTACCTGCCAGTGGGTATCGAGGAAACCTCTCCTCTTTTGGGGTGCAGATAGATGTGTGGCTGTGCTCACTGCGGGGAGCAGGTCACAGAAGAAATCCAACACCAGCCAGCTGCTGGCTGGTGACAGGGACCGATGAATTATTGAGCTGGATGAACAGAGCAGGTGAGCTCCGGTGAACCCACTGCTGTTTCCTCCTTCTTAAGGAAAATGTAACGTGTGTGGAAACGCTTGCAGCATGCGTGGCTGTGCCAGGGTGGAGAAATCCCATGGTTTCCTGTCTTTCTCCGTCAGGATTGAATTGTGTGAGCTTGTCAGGGCACATCTCGGGAGCTGCTCCTGGCGTGGTCCCCAGCTGCATCCCAGAGCAGCTCCCAGTGCAGAGTGGTGGCTGGGAAGGGGCAGGGATGCAGGAGAGGGGGGGTCTGCATGGCAATGGTAACAGGGCAGAGCCGAGGAGCAGGTATCTTTCCAGATGGCTTTCAGAGCATTTTGGAAAGCAGGAGGGTCACTGTGCCCTGCCTGCCACACTCAGACCATGCACCACCACCAGCACATCTGCCCAGGGGGAGATGTAACACAGGGCTGGTCGGCATCTCCTCTCCCATGGATGCTGCTGCAGGAGGAAGGTGCTGGAGTGTGGAGGAAGGCATGATCTGTGGGGGATTTTCCTGCCTGGCAGTTTGACCTGCAGCTGAGTGTTGTGGCTCTGAACCTGGCTCTGCCTTGGATCCCAGTCCAGGATTAGTGTGAATGTGTGCAGACATGTAGTGTGTCCACAGGAGCCTGGTGCTTCCTGTAATTTTGTCTTATCCCTGCACACGCCCCAAGGGGCGAAAGCTGGAATTCCTGTCAACTTTGGACATTTCAGGGTGGATTTTTTGTGTGTTGATTTTAAAGAGAAGACCACAGTCCCCTGCCTGAGCAGCCAGCACCTGACAGTGCTCTTTTTGGGGTATCCAGCCCATGTCAGGAAGACAAAACCTGATGATCACTTCCGCAACCACTGCTGGCTAAGTCCCATGGTGTGCAGTCTGCAGCAGAGCTGTGGTTTGGTCCCAGCATTTCATCTTTTTGCACGTTCTGCTGCCTCCTTAACTCCATTTAAAGGTATAAAATCTGATTCACAGACAAAGAAGTCTCTCTTTTGCATTCAGGACGTTTCTCATGAAGCAGGTGGCATCTTCCTGCAGGCAGCACGGTGATTCTCAGCACCAGCTCCTGCCTGTGAAACCTCAGGTTTCTGGTGGCAGCAGATGAAATCCACAGCAGGCAGGGAAGGGCGCCGGGCAGCCGGGATCCTGACCGTCAGTTCTCCCGCTGCAGTGCCTCATCCCCACATTGGGAATGAGTCACACCAGCTCATTGCTTCTTGGGAACTACCAGGTCATTTGGTAGGCTCTGATGTACGGCCAGGTTGGCTTCTGTCAGCACTGGTGGCTCTATTAACATGCAGAAAGTGATGTTTAAAATAATACTAGGAAGGTTAGAAAGCTGAACACACAAGGATTAGGCAATATGGCCATTCATGGGCTGTATAATTTTAATTTTGCTTCCATTATGTTTGTGTGTAGTGACGCAGACTTTAATGACATGATCACACACTGCTTTTCCACCGGCTCATTCAGAAGAAAGGATGCCGGTGTGAATCAGCGCCGTGCTCAGGGCGGTTGTTATCTGAGCGAGGCAGCAGCATCTCGGCGTGTGGTGGGGCTGGGTCACAGTGCAGCGGTGTGGGCAGGTGCTGGGTGTTGTGGCCTGGGATGCTCTGCTGGCATCGGCAGATCCCTTTGGCTCCCACCCAGCTGGACCCCCACCGTTAGCTGGGCCTGCTCTGGTCAGCACCTTGGCACTTGGGATGCACCTCTGACACGTCACTGCGCTCTCTGGGACTTGTGCAAGTCCAGTTTCCTGCGTTCCCATCTCCAGCTCAGCCCCTGGGGCTACCCATGGCTGGCATTCTGCTCCCCAGTCAGGTGTCCTGACCAGCTCCATCTTTGCTCGTGCTGCAGGAGGGAGGCTCTGCGGTGGGAAACGCACCAGCCTGCCCACGGCCCGGCCCTTCCCCATGATCCAGGAGGTGATGGCCTCCATGGCACATCTGCAGAAGGAGAAGCTGCGGCTGCAGGAGGAGCTGCTGGAGCTGCAGGAGAAGCTCACTGCCCAGGAGAACAACGAGCTCTCCCTCTCTCTCCAGCTGCAAGGCCAGGTATGATGGGGACAGGGTGACACAAGGGGGTCTGTCAGGCTCTTCAGCCTCAGGCTGTGGCTTGGCTGGAGCACTGTGGCATGCAGTTAGTGATGGCTGCACTTGGAAGGAGTGTAGGATCTCCATCGCAGAGCATCTTCTTCGCTGGCTGTTCCCGAGCACCAGCTTTGGCTGTGCCTCCCTTGGGATGCTTGTGGTCCCGAGTGACACCACAATAGTGCTGACAAGGGTGTGTGGCTCTGTGGACATGACATGGCCAGGAGGGCTTTGGGCATCAGGATGCAGCCCTGCACCAGTCATCCATCCACCCAGCACAGGACAGCTGCTGCAGGATCAGCTCGTTAGACCGACCTACCAGTTTAATTCTAGTGACTTTCAGCAGGTGGAAAGTGAATGTCAAGGCACAGAATTGTCTGATGAAGGGACAGGATTTGGCCACTGTGACACTCCTCCCCAAAACCATCTCCTGCACTGATGCAGGCACATCCTCAGCACGAGTACTTGGGTCGTCCCAGGGACATGGAAATTTTGGCTGCTTGTAAAGGGATTTGCATGTGGCTGTTGTGGAAGCTGTTACAGTCAGGTTCTGCTTGTTCCACGGGTGTCAAAAAGGAGGAGGTAGTTGTCCTCATTTGGTTGGCATGCTCTGCATGACACAAGTGTGAGTGCAGCAGGATCTGGCCCCACGCTGGCCAGTTCGGCAGCAAGCGCAGCCGACACCGGCTGGAGTGAAGAGCTGGCCCAAACTTCCAAAGCTTTGGGATGGCCGGGCCATGGCTCGAGCCAGATCCGGCTGCCAAGGAGTTCCTGTCACGTCCAGAGAACAGGATGCAGCTGGAGATGCCCAAGCAGGTAGGCGATGGAGGAACATTGACGTTTTTGGGCGCCATGGCAGAGGGAATGGTGGGCAGGCTCCGGCGTGTGCACCGATTGATTGGGCTGGCGGCTTTCCTGGAACAAGCCATGACTCTTTTCTTCTTAGTACCTCCCCTCCCTTAAAAATACTTATAAAAATAGCTTAATAATCTCGCTCAGTGGATATGGAAATGGGGTTTTCCCACTCAAGCACTCGGTGCTCGCTCGGCCCCCAGCCAGAGCGGGGGAGACTGCTGTGGAAGGAGGGAGATCCCAATCCCGGCTGGGAGCAGCCACCTTCCCCCACCTGCAGCTGCGGAGCTCCAGCCGTGCTCCAGCTCCCGGCCGTGCCAAGCACAGGGCACACAGAGGGGCTGCCCGCCCTGCTGCCATCTCTGCAAGGGTGTGGCTGAATAATTTACCAGATTAATTACAGCCTCATGTCAGCACATCTGCATTGGTTATTAATCAGCAGTTCCTAAATTATGGTCCACAGAGGGCCGTGCTTGCTGGTTATTGAGATGGGGCAATATCCAGGCGTGTCCCAGAGAGGGGTTTGGCGGCTTTCTGGAGCGGGGAAACTGGGAGCTGGGCTGGGATCTGGGGGTGGTCAAGCATGGTGGTCAAGCAAGGGACAGAGCAGGTGGGCAAACCCCACTAAAACACAGCCCACGAGACTGCTGGCTGCACCAAGCACTCACTGCTGCTGTTTATTCCAATAACTGCAGATTTTGGGAGAGCCTTACTGGTCTCTACACAAAAGAAGGTTGAGGATTTCTGAAATCCACCTGGTTTTGTGGGGAGGGCAGCCTGGTCCCTTGGGCTGGGCAGATGCCCAGGTGGAGGTTGATGGAGAGCATCCTCCTGTGGGACTCAGATGTGTGGTCTTCTTGAAGAGCTCTTGCTCCCTCTTTGTACCAAGATAACTTTCCTAGAAAGAAAAATAAAGAAGGTAGAGCAAAGCTGTGTTGTGAGGACAGAACAAGGCACTTCTGGCTCTTCAAACACAGTTATGGATAGGTTTGTTTTTTCCCTTCTCCAAAGATGATGCTATTTTTTTTTTAATAATGGTTTCTGCTAGTGCTCAACATGGACAAATTATAACCCATGGTTGAACAAGGTCAAAGCAAAGCTTTCATTAACTCTCATTTTAATCAACTCGTGTGAATCAGGCGCTCAGAGCCAGGTGGAAAATTAAAGCATAACAAAAGTGTGAGCCAGACTGGACGTTGGTGGCTGGGGCGGCACCGCGGGGTCTCCTCCGAGAGCTGCTGAGGTGCCTCCTGGTTAACCCAGTCTCTGTTGACAGGTGGAAACTCTGAAGGAAAAGCTCCTGGAGCAGGCACAGGAGATCAGCCGGCTACGCTCGGAGCTGGTGAGCTGCCACTGGGATGGGACTGAGCCACCCTGCCCCTGAGGGACGCTGGAGCTCTGGGTCCCTGAGGAGGAAGAGGGAACACGGGGTGGGCGGAGATGGATTAAACCTCCCCGGGGTCACAGTTTGGACCGCACAAGCCAAGCAACACTGAGGGACAAAAGTGTGGGATTTTCTGTCCAATGCAATGTCGCACTGGTGACCTCGGGGCTGTCACCCTTCGGTGGGAAGTGAAAGCCCCTCTGTGGGTTGGGGCTCCGTGGGGGCAGCAGGAGGCTCCTCAGTGCAGCAGGCTGAATGATTCCCAGTGGAGCAGGCAGATTGATGGGCACCTGGAGCTTTGAATGAAATTACAGAGAATAGCACACGGAGGGCTCCTCCATACCGCGGGCTGGGGGATCCATGAGGGCAGCAAGCCGGGGCTCCCCGAGTGCATGGAGATTCCATGTCCTCTCCCATTCGCTCCCGGCGCAGGGTGGCACGGATGCGGAGAAGCACCGGGACCTGCTGGCGGCCGAGAACGAGCGCCTGCGGCAGGAGATGAAGGCGTGCGAGGGGGAGCTGCGGGAGCTGCGGCGGCAGCAGCAGGCACCGTGCCGCGACTGCCCCCACCTGCAGGTGAGTCGCCGGTGGTGGTGGTGGTGCTGGCAGGGTGATGGGCACCTGTGGGTGACATGGCCGTGTCTGTCCTGTCCTTTGCCAGGAGAACGCCAGGCTGCGGGAGCAGCTGTCCCAGCTGCAGCGGGAGGCAGAGGAGACGCGGGCCAAGTTGGTGGAGCTGGACCTGGAGGTGCAGCAGAAGATGAACCGCTTGGCCGAAGTGGAGCTGCGGCTCAAGGACTCCCTGGCTGAGAGAGCTGAGGAGGAGGAGCGGCTCAGCCGGCGGCTGCGGGACAGCCAGGAGACCATCGCCAGCCTCAAGTCCCAGCCTCAGCAGATAAAGGTGGGCACCACAGGACTCTCCATTTTTCCTGGTTGGGCTGGGTGCCTTACAGTGCCCTGCAAGTGCAACCTGTCTCTCTGCCCTGAGCACATCAGCACAGCACCATGATTTCCTAAATTATCCTCCCTTGGGCCAGCATCAGCTCCATCCCAGGCCCCTCAGGTGCTGTTTCCCCAGTACACCGGATCTGTGGGTGCTTTCCCCTGCAGTACATCATCAAGACGGTGGAGGTGGAGTCAACCAAGGCAAAACAAGCCCTGTGCGAGACCCAGTCCCGAAACCAGTACCTGCAGGAGCAGGTGGGGATGCAGAAGCAGGTGCTGAAGGAGATGGAACAGCAGCTGCAGAGCTCCCAGAAGACAGAGGCTCAGCTCCGAGCTCAGGTCTGAGTGCGACAGGTGTAAATCAGAATTCACCCTACATTCTCTGCCTGCCTGGTGCTTGCCAGTTGCCACAGTGTGGCAGCAGGTGGGCACTGACTCAGAGTCACCCCCCACTTGCTCCTCTCCCAGATCATGATGTACGAGGCTGAGCTGGAGCGAGCCCATGGGCAGATGCTGGAGGAGATGCAGGCGATGGAGGAGGAGAAGAACCGCGCCATTGAAGAGGCATTTTCCCGTGCCCAGGTGGAGATGAAGGCTGTGCACGAGAACCTGGCAGGTGAGGAGGGTTCAGGGGACTCTCAGGGTTGCCTGACTGATGTTGGGGTGTCATCATCTGCCCCCCACCCTGCCTCGTGACTGCAGGCGTCCGGACCAACCTGCTGACGCTGCAGCCGGCACTGCGCACCCTCACCCACGACTACAACAGCCTGAAGCGTCAGGTCCGCGACTTCCCCCTGCTTCTCCAGGAGACCCTGCGCAGCGCCAGGGCTGAGGTGAGCCCCGCCAGGACCACCACCCAGCACCCCTCCATGCAGGGTGGAGGTGCTGCGGAGGGTCACTGAGCCACTGGTCTCCACTGCCCCCAGATCAGCCAGGCCATCGAGGAGGTGCACAGCACCAACCGGGAGCTGCTGCGCAAGTACCGGCGGGAGCTGCAGCTCCGCAAGAAGTGTCACAATGAGCTGGTGCGGCTGAAAGGTGTGCGGGGTGCGGTGTCCCTGAGGTGGGACAGGAGGGACAGGGGAGCATCCCTATAACGTGGTTGGGTTGGCTGCGGGATGCTTCAGCCCACCTCGTGTTTGATGGCTGAGTCTCTGCTTCTCCCCTCCAAGGAAACATCCGTGTTTTTGGGCGAGTCCGCCCCATCACAAAAGAGGACGGTGAGGGCCCCGAGGCAGCCAATGCTGTGACCTTCGATGCTGACGATGATGCTGTCCTGCACCTCCTGCACAAAGGGAAGCAGGTGTCCTTTGAGCTGGATAAGGTCTTCCCCCCACAAGCATCCCAGGAGGAGGTGGGTGCTGCCATTCACACTGCTGGTATGAGGGGGGGAGGCAGCCACCTTCTCCTCACTCTCTCCTGTCCTCCCCCAGGTGTTTCAGGAGGTTCAAGCCCTGGTCACCTCCTGCATTGATGGCTACAATGTCTGCATCTTTGCCTATGGGCAGACAGGGGCAGGAAAAACCTACACGATGGAAGTGAGTTTGCTTGGCTTTTCTTCTCAGCTTCCCACCCTGCAGTGCCCAGTCTTGGCACTCAGGCTGGTGACCAGCTCAGACCCAGTGTGCTGAGCCGGTGTGATGGTCACTGCTGTTCCACAACAGCACCCTGGGCTTTGCTTCTGCTCAGAAAAAATACAGAATAAAATGCAAGAGGGTGTTTTTTATCCCATTTCTCACCCCAATCCATCAGGGGACGGCTGCAAACCCAGGGATCAACCAGCGGGCCCTGCAGCTCCTCTTCTCCGAGGTGCGGGGCAAAGCAGCTGACTGGGACTATGCCATCACTGTCAGCGCTGCCGAGATCTACAACGAGGCGCTCAGGTACGGGGAGGGGGAAGAAACTTTTCTGGACATCACCCTGTGCTGCTCTCCCCCACATCCCTCCACCCCTGCCTAGGCCTCACAACTTGTCCCAGGGCCCTGAGCACTGCATTTGGCCCTGCAAGGATTTATTTTTAATTTATTTTGGTGCACACTGCCCTTCTCATGAGCTGCATCATTTACACAGGCTCCCAGCTGCACCATCACTCCCACTCCCTGGCCCTGATGCAGTGGTGGGGGCGTCCCCCTCTCCCCCCTTCCCCTGCCCACGGACACTATATTTAGGAAGTTGTAACTGGGAGCTGAAAGCATGAGAAATATTTTCCTCCCTAGTCCAGCCACAGGAGGGGAGGGGCCTGGGAGCACATCCATGAGAATAACTGGGAACAGGGATGGGAGCGTGGTCTGAGTTGGGTGAGAGGAGGCACATGAGAGCCAAGAGAGTTAAGGTCTATAAATAAGATGTGCAGCTCCCCGGGAAGAGATGGCTGCTCTGGCAGTGTTGGCACATAGCCCTGACACGCGGAATGGATGCCAGCACCCCCCTGGGATGGGAATGATAACGGGTGCCCCTTTGCCCAGGGACTTGCTGGGGAAGGAGCCACAGGAGAAGCTGGAGATCAAGCTGTGCCCTGATGGCAGCGGGCAGCTCTACGTGCCCGGGCTCACTGAGTTCAGAGTGCAGAGCGTGGAGGACATCAACAAGGTCTGGGGAGATGGGGGGTGGCAGGCACAGGAGGGTGGCAGGCACAGGAGGGTGGCAGCAGGGGTGCAGTGAACTGAGGAGGGGTCTTTGGTGTGTGACTCCTGGATTTGGGAGCATTTCTGAAGCCCTGGCAAGCAACAGGGACCAAAATAGATCCCTGGGTGTGGTGTGACAGTCACTGTCCCATGGAGTGAGCCACAGGGGGTTAAAAATAAAAGCGTGGGGCCCAGACAGTTCCTGAGGGATTAGTGGGATGCGGCTGTCACCGCAGTGCCCTGCCTGTCACCCCTGCCTCTGGTGCATCACCCAGGCTGAGACCTGACAGCGGTCATCACCCTGATGGGCCAGGCAGCCCATGCTCAGGTTCATCCCTGGATCACAGGGGATTTGTGGTGGGACTGGGGCAGGTTGGCCTCACCCCCCCCAACTCCCTGGACTCCCCCAGGTCTTCGAGTTTGGCCATGTCAAACGAGTGACAGAGTGCACCAACCTGAATGAGCACAGCTCTCGCTCCCACGCCCTCCTCATCGTCACCGTCCATGGCCTCGACCGCAGCACGGGGCTCCGCACCACAGGTGGGTGTCACACGGCAAACCCCTCACCGGGGCACCTGGGCTGCGGCATCCCAGGGGTGTGTGAGGCTGGGCGCTGATGCCAGCGGTGGGGTTTTGGCTGTGTGTCCTCAGGGAAGCTGAACCTGGTGGACCTGGCGGGGTCGGAGCGGGTCGGGCGGTCGGGCGCGGAGGGCAGCCGGCTCCGCGAGGCACAGCACATCAACAAGTCCCTGTCGGCGCTGGGCGATGTCATTTACGCCCTGCGCTCCCGGCAGGGCCACGTGCCCTTCCGCAACTCCAAGCTGACCTACCTGCTGCAGGACTCACTCAGCGGCGACAGCAAGACCCTCATGATGGTGCAGGTAGGGGCTGGGCACCCAGTGCCTGTCAGTATCCCCACAGCCAGGCAATGTGGTTTCTGGGTCCCTTCTTGCCCCAGTGCTGGGGCAGGTGGGAGGGATGCTGGAGGCAGGAGCTGGGCTGGAGTTGAGGGACGGGGCTTGCCCATGGGGCATCATCCAGTCTGCAATTGTGGTGCCACAGGCAGCTCTCTCTCTGTCTCTGCACCCCAGACGAGGCCAAGGGATGGGGAATTGACTCGGAGGTCCATGATCCTGCCCTCCCTGCCTGCACATGGATGCTGTCCCTATGGGCACAATCTCTTCGTATATTGTCATCTCCCCATCCCCTCTTTTTCTGGGAGGATTTTAAGCTCTGGCAGCTTCTCCACCCCTGCCTTGTGATCCCCCACTCCCAGCTGCTGGCACCCACACCGAGCCCCCGTGGGGGCTGCCTGAGCCCCTGCACCTGCCACAGCTATTCCAGGCTGCTCCTCACACTGGGGCAGTTGGTGACAGGGAATCCAGCTGGCTCAGACACTGGCCCAGGCGTGGATGGATGGGGCTAGCCTGGGAGGGGCAGGTTAATAATAGCATCTCACCGGCCAGCAGCAGCAGGTTGCCTGGGGGGAGCCCTTGGGGTGCACAGGCAGCTGCCAGGGTGACTTTGTGCCTGCTCCTCCCTGACCACAGGTCTCCCCTGCTGAGAAGAACACCAGTGAGACGCTGTGCTCCCTGAAGTTTGCCGAGAGGGTTCGCTCTGTGGAGCTGGGTCCTGTCTCCCGCAAGGCTGAGCTGGGCTCATGGCCCAGCCAGGAGCACCTGGAGGTACCCAAGTGGCTGCTAGTGCCCTTCCTCTCCACCCTCACCCCAGGGATCGCCCCTGTTTTGCCCCCACACGTGGTCCCCAGAGCTGTTGGATGTTCCCCTAGAGCCACCTCCATTGGGCACCATCACCTGGTGGGATGCAGGTTGTTTCCAAACTGCAGTGTCCAGCCAATGCTGCCACCTTGGCTGTTCCAAGCCATTTTGCAGCAGTCCCATGGTAGCCCCTGAGAAATTTGGACACCACTACTCAGGCATGCACTATCTGCCTGTGCATCCATCCCCATTTCTTCCCTCTGGGCCCTGGCATGGGCTGATCCTGGGGCTGTGTCCCCTCTCCTCCCAGGGTGACTCGCCGGGTTCTGCAGCACCACCTGGCCGGGGCCACGCATCCCCCAGCCCGGGGCAGCTCTCCAGTCGCTCTGCCTCCATCCGCAGGAAGCTCCACACCTCAGGTGGGTGGTGGGACACCTTGAGAGCCCAGACAGGGTCCTTCCCTCCCAGGAGGCTCCAGCCACCAGCCCGTGGCAAAGCCTGCAGGGGAGAGTGAGCAGATTTGTAGTCAGCTCATTAACTAATGGCTAATTAGCCATGGCTAGCACTTCCCCAAGAGTGCCCTGGTTCGAAGGCACTGCTGATGGCTCAGGGGGCAAGGGGAGGGCAATGTCACCAGGCTGAACCTCTCTCCCCTTCGATTTCAGCCTGACTTAGGGGCAGCCGTGGCTGCCAGGTGAGTGCCTGTGGCTGGCGCTGGTGGAGGGCTCTGCTTCGCCCTGCTTCCCAGGCAGGGCAGGGCTGCTGGGCTGTGCAAGGATGCTGCTGGGGATGCTTGTGGTACCAGCTCCTGCTACACTGCCACCAGACGGGGCTGGGGCACTGGTGGCTGTGCCCCTGCCTGCTGTAACCCATGCATGTCTCCCCCCAGGGAAGCTGAGGCCAGTGCCCCTGTGACGAGTGCCAGCCACTGCATCAAACCCACTGCAGGACCCAGCCCCTCACAGTGACACTGAGACGGCTGCTGGAAGACAGGAAGGCTTTGGTGCTGTTCCCTTGGCCACCAGGACCCGTGACCAGAGGGTGATGGCACCTCTCACCATGAGCAGCATGGGGTCAGGGTCTCGCAGCAGCCAGCCCTGCCTCTCAGGGTGGGGGACAGTGGTGCTGGGCAGAGATCTGCCCCCTCAGATGCTCAGCTCTGTGAGTTTATTTTTGCTGGACAGATGTTTTTAGCCACAGCAGGGAGCTGCTGGTTGCTCCCTCCATCTCTCCAGCTTTGCTTTTACAATGAGATCTGGCTGGAAGGGGTGTGCAGAGCCAGACCAGCCCCTGGCCCTGCCTCTGCTACTGCCACAGGGCCAGCCTGGCCACAGCTCCTGCAAGACTCTGTCTGGGCAGCTGCCCGATGTCGTTCAGATTAGTGCTTCCTCCACGTTAAGCCACAAAAACTCCCAGCAGCTCTTTTCCCTGTCAGTTTCTCAAGCCCTGTTGTTGCATGAAGGCCCCCGGTGCTGTGCATGAGCCGAGCTGCCATTCCTCGTGGTGCCAGTGCTGCCAGGGCCCCATGCTGTCTGCCTGTGGTACACAGCACCAGGGGGGATGGAGCAGTCTTGAATGAAGCTACTGTAAAGTTATTTACCAGTTGTCTTGTCAAGAGAGATCACAGTGTGGTCGAGATGAAAGTGTTTCAAATATTTATACCTGTTTACATGGTCTTGGAATGGAAAACTAGTGGAAAACAAAAAGACCCCAAACCTCCAGCCCAAAAGCCTCTTGGCTTATGTATGGGGATGGTGGTTGGCAGGGGCATGGGAGGAGATGGGACTGCCCTTGGACCTGTCAACACCCACCTGTGGGTACATTTCCTCCTGCTCGAAATCCCTGCTGGAGGCACTGATGGCTCTTTCCACCACAGCCCTCTCCTCTCGCACTTCCATGGCGGATTCTATTTAAAAACAAAAAAGGGAAAAATAAATTTAGCCTTTTGTAAGATTAGATGTTTCTATGTATTTTAATAATTAAAAAATATCCTGTTTTGTAACAAAACTTATTTTAAATAAACTGTTAAAGCCAGTCCTCCTGCGCTGCTGTTCTTGAACCCTGCTTGAGGTGGGGTGGGTGCTTCTTCCGTCCTCCCAGCATCTCCCATAGGGCTGGAAAAGCCCATAATATCCTTCCCCTTGCAGCTGTCCCCGGGGCCAGCCTGGCAGCACGGTCTCCACCCCATTTTGCAGCTATCAGGCTTCTGCAATTGGCGGGAGAGCAGTGGTTAAACCCAAAGTGAGTCCCAATGCTCCCATGTCCTGCTCCACCTTGTCCTGCTCCACCTCCCATTCCAACAATAGGCTGGTGCCTGGCAGAGCCTTTTCACACCTCATGGGGGGCCAGGCATGGGATTATCACCAGATGAGGCAGGAAGCAGCTGCAGAGCAGGAGGACACACACCCTGTGAGTCTCCTGGTGCTCGAAGCAGGCAGCACTCACTGTCAGTCCTGCCTGTGGCTCAGTGCCAGGGCCTCTTGCTGCACAAGCCACCTTCGGAGCCACCTCCTCCAGAGCCGCGGAGCTGGGAAGGCACTCCCCCTTGTTCCCAAAACTTGACTGTTTGGTTGAAGCATCAGCAATGTGGGGACTGGCTTTAGCTTTCCTGATAGCCCCACTTCACCTCCCCAGAACAGCCTTCCAAACGCATTCCCTGGCTTAGGAGCTCAGAGGCAGCAGGTAGGCAGCACTGCCACTCCAGCCGGATCCGCTCAAGAGCTGTGGGAGGGAGATCTGTGTGCAGCCAGGGACCAGGATGAGCCCTAAATGATGACGCTGCTCCTTGGGCTGGGAACGACCCAGCAGAGTGAAACCGCCCCCGGGATTTCCACGAGCCACTTGGCAAGTGCTGGCTCTCCTGTTGCTCACCACAGCCTCCCAGCAGGATGGGTGAGAATGGTCAGCTTCCCCTGGGACAGGCAGGGAATAGAGCCCTGCTTTTCCTGGGCACTCCCAGCCAGGAGCCACACCAAGGTGAAGAGGACTTCCAAGAGATTCAGGCATTTAACACAACTTTAAAAAAAATTACAAATATTTTAATAAAATTCATTATAAGTTACAGATTCCTGGAGAACAGGCTCCAGTGTATAAAATGGGAGACAGGCTGGGAAGAGCAGGGAAAGCACCAACAGGAACCTCTTTCCCCAGAGGAAAGAAGAAAGAGGGACAGAAAGGTTCTGACAGACATTTATTGGGGGAAAAAAAAACAAAACCAAACCTCTAAGAATGGTCCAGTGGATGTAGAAAGACATAAATCAGTCCATGTCCCTCTGTTCCTCCACCCTTCCAAATCCTCACCCCCAAAGGCAAACACATATGACGAGTCCTGTTTAAGTCACATATTTTAACAGGTCCAGGTAGACCTCAGATCCAAGCAGAGTCTGAAGATACTGATCTTCTGCAGCCCTGGGTGCCAGCAGGGATGTCTGAGAAGCCAAGAGAAAGTCTCTTGGTTCAGGTCCTTGAGATGCACCGGCACAGTGGCACAGTGTCCTTGCCCATGTCAGATGAAGCCAAAGGGGCTGGTCCCCCATGGCAGTTGAAGTCCCTTCTGCATGGAAAGGGCATCCACCCCACAGCAGGCGTTTGTGGGGCGGTGGCTGCAGTCCTCAGCAGCTGCACAGCAAGAGCACGGCCCTGGCCCACAGGGCCAAGCAACAAGAACCGACAGCACAAGCGGGAAGGAGGGGTGACAGCAGGCTCAGAGCCCTCCTGCAGGGACAGGCCAGCACACAGAGCAGCCCAGAGCTTGATGCTGAGATGAAGAGCTGAAATGAAGCAGCTTCCCTACAGGGCTTTGTGGGGTCCTCCACCCGCCAGGGCCCCTCACACAGCACACACGTCTCTCCACTCGGGTCCTCCATCCAGCCCGTAAGGCACCAGGGCTGGCTGGGCGACCAGCCAGGCAGATTCCATTTCCCTACCATGCTGGAGAGGGGCAGGGGGAAAAGACGGACACACGGAGAGATCTGAAATCCAGCCAGACCACGAGCAGGGGAAGCTTGGCCACCTGTATTTGTACATGAGGAGGTGGTGGCTGTTAGTCCAGGACAGCCATGAGGAGAAGCAGTTCCCGAAAGGCACTACCATGGCGGCCGCTGAGCCCAGACTTGTTCTTAACAACATTGCTGATGTTTTTCAGCTGCTTGTAGCACAACTTGCATTTGTGAAGCCTGGAAAAAAATGACAGCAGACACAGCATGAATCCTTAGTTGCCTGAGGTGTGGCTGTTCCTGCAGTGCCAGAGAGGCAACTCAGCAGGAGAGAAAAGTCCTGAAAATGGCCTGGAAGAGGCTGAAATATGAGCATAGCTCTGCAAAAACACCAGGCATTCAGCCCATGTCCTGATGAGACAGGAGAATGGCATCCACATAAGGGCTCTTTCACCCCTCTTCCCCCTTTGGCAGCACAGTCCAGGGAGGAAGGAGGTGCTGTTTTCCAAAGGCCAACTCTCAGAGAAGAGCTATTCAAACTCAAAATCCAGGGCCTGGCTACCAACTCATGTGTCTTGTGAGGCAGAGGGGGAAGCCACAGGGTGGTTTTACTCCCAATACTTTGTTTAGGTATGACTCAAGATACAGAGACAAAGGGAAAAGCAGTCCTTGGCCTTTTCCTCTGAGCAGGAAAGTTTGGTGTTTGCAGACAAAGGGAAGGCATGTCCAGTCTGGTATCAGAGCCTTGATGGCAAGGACATAGCTCTCTCAAGAGACAGGCTGGTCCCAGCTGGGAGCAAGTGGAAGCGTGTGCCTCACCTTTCCTCTCTGCTGATGTCCACTCCAACAGAAGGTGGTGCAGCAAGGATGTCTGTGATGAGTGGCAGGAATCTCTGGAGAATGAGCTTCAGGGATGTGCAGCCAGTCTGCACGTAACTGAAAAACAGAATCGGGTCCCACCTGAATTTCATTCCTGTCCCCCCAGCACGCAGCCCTCAAACAACCCCACTCCACCACCTGTAAGCAGGGAAGGAGAGCAACAGCCAAGTACCAACAATACATCTTAGTTAAAGCTTTCACAAAGCAAGCCTGTTCCAAAGGTCCTGGCACATACCCCAACAAGTGGGACCTCTCTGCTCAAGGGTAGAGATGTCCTGCCAAGGGAACCTGGCAGGAACCTCTCTCCCAGAAGAAAGGAAGAGCAGAAACTCCCTCTTAAGGGAGAGGCTGCAATGTTTTCCCCCTAAAGATGAGTCCCCAGGGCTGTTGCAGGACTTCATTCCCCTTGTCCCAAGCTGACAGCTTCACTCCCAGCAGTGTGCAAAGCCCATTTGTTTTACATGGCCCCTCCTGGCTGCCAGAGCTGTCTTCCATCCAACACACCTACCACAAATCCCACTATCCTGCTCCTCCTGCCCATGCATACTTTCCGTATCTTTTCCCACACACACCTGGCAACTCCATCATTCTTTTTCAGGTGTCATATCAGCATGATACTGTATCTGCAGTGGTATCTCAGGATTTTCTTTCAGGTACAAAATGCCCAGCAGAGCTCCCCTATCACTACCTACACCCTGTCCCACAAACACACCATGCTCTTAGGGCCTCACCTTTCGTATTTGCTTTGGAGCAGTTTTTCTATCTGCGGCAGGACTATAGTACACAAATCCAGCTTCCAGAGAGACCTGAAAAGGACATATCCTGAGACTGGAGACTGAGGCTCTACAAAGCTGAGCCAACACAAATAACACTTCCTAGCAAATGCCCAGACAGAGACACTCAAGTTCACTGAGCAAGTTCACTGACTCCCCCTCGTGAGAGAAAGTGGCAGGTTCTGACATATTTCTTTGACTTTCAGCAGAATTACTTTATGAAGCCCAAGACTTTGATTTTCCTTGGCCCCAAACAACTCCAGCAGTTACTGTCACTGCAGGCTTGAAGATGCGACTACAAGCACATGAACTTCATGCCTCCATGGCCCACTGGACATGGGGCAAGTAAAAGGCAGAGCTCCCAACTCCCAGCCAAGCGGCTCTTGAGCATCCCAGGGGCTGACCCCACCCAGGACTCACGCTTTTTGGTTGACAATATTCAAGAGATCCACGACAACAGACAGATCATTGATTGCCACTGCAGAGTCCAGAGAGTTCTGAGAGAGAAGGGGAAGAAAAAGTCACCTATTGCAAAGCTCAAACTGGTTGGGCTAATGCAAATTTGTATCTAGTGCTGCTTTTCCAAAACAAGGTAGAGGAAACGTGAAGATGGCTAGGGAACTCTCTCATGGGAAAGTTTTTTTGGTGACCATTCAGCTGCAGGTGGGACACAGTAGCACTCTGTGGTACACCCCCGGGAACAAAAGCTGTGAGACCCCATGTTTTGTATGAGGCAGAATCAGCCCCAGACACGCAAAGAGAGCTGCTCAGCTGCTCCCCTCATGAGCCCTAGGTATCTCCTCATGCTTGCCTTGATGTCACTGGTGCTCCATACAGCCCGCACGGTGTCCAGGTTCTTGTGGCGGCTGGTGAGCACCACACACATGGTCTCGTGGCCTTTCCTGATCTGGGACATGGCTTCCTCATCCACCAGCTCCGTCTGGCTTTGGTTTTTCACAGCCTGGAAGTACAGACACCAATAACAGAGCAGGATGGCACGGAAAGGTGGGAGCTTTCTCTGGCCTAGGTGAGAGCCCATTTTGGCAGACAGGATGTCAGTGAATACTGATTTCTTTGCAGATGGTTGTAAAAACCTTTTGAAATGGAAATGCTCAATTTGTTCTGGTTTCAGTTACTGATTTTCTGCTTTTTCTACTATGTCAATCACGAACATGTTTAAAGCTTTGGGAAAACTCTCAAAAAAGATGAATTCAAAGTAAGTTTTCAAAACCAGTATGTTTTAATAAAGAAATGTTTTCACATAAACCCTATTTTTTTATGTGAAACACTTGTTTGGAAACAGCAAATTTTATTAGAAAGCATAGATACAAAATTTATTAGACTCTCAATTTGCTTCCTGCCCAGGCCATGCTAGAACAACTACTTCCTTTGTTCACATTTAGACCTTGGGATCATCAGGATGCTCTGGTCTTTCCCCCTTTTTAAGACAAGAGAATACCCTCCCCAGGAGAGACCAAGAAGCCTCCAAGATGCAAGAGGCAGAGATTCCTGTGAAATTATTATGTACATGCAATGGCAGACGCCAGTTTTTTAAATGAACCACTATCTGGTACATGGAATAGTTCAGTGACTGTCTCACCCCTTGCTCTCTGCTTTGGTAACAGCTTTTTCATGAGCAGGGCTCAACTCTGCTGTATTTACACCAACCACAATGGGGGACCCCCTTTCAGATGCCACCCAACATAGACATTGGCTGGAAAACATTATCCAGAGACACTTACTGGGAGAAAGTCAGAGGCCTTCAGGCCAATGGGCTCATTCCTGGCTGCCGGAATCACTGATGGCTCTGTTCTGCTCAAAGAAGTTGAGGAGGCAATCGCTGGCCTCTGGACTGGATCAGGCTGCAGAAGAAATTGGGATAAAAGCTCTAGCACGAACAGTCTGGCCCTAGTCTGGTGACCTTTATTTCTGACCTGCTTTCTTCTCACAGCAGGGTCCTAACGCAGCAGCAGTCTCCAGTTTGCTAGCATAGTTTAAGAGGCAATAAAGTATCTCTCAGGTACACACCGCTATGTAATTAAGGTTTGTAAAGAACATGGAGATACCCCAGCAAAAGTGCCGAGTGCTGTTACTGTTATGAAATTAGGGCAATGGGCTGTGGCCAGCCTGAAGGCTAAGAGAGAATTCTAAAGAAGCCAGTATAATGAATCCTGGCACATCAGCTGCTTGCAGTTTTGGCAACAAAACAGCCTCTGTTCAAGCATTTGTAGAAACCTGGCACTTGGTTCTCTTGAGTGCCCAATCTCTCTGAGATGCAAGGAGAAGCACCACTGCAAGCACAAGCAGCAAACTAAAACAATAGAGCCGGTCGGAGGCTTGGCCTTGGTTCTACTGCTAAGGCAGCAGCACAAAGCCTAGAGCTGCACTTTTACTGCCCTTCAGTAAACAATCAGCCCAAGTAGAAATCACAAATTCCCCAGCTCTGCACATTGTTCACAGGGGGGGCAGGAACAGCAATTCATAGATCACACAGTACATACGAGCTCTTGCTTTGGCAACGAGGTCTGGACATCCGCAGCTTGGCTGGGCTTCACTGCTTCCTTTGCAGTTCCAGGCTCTACCAAGAGGGAGAGAAGTGGGAAAGCAGACACTGATGGTCACTTTCAAGAGTTGAGAGCAAAGGTTCTGTTTAGCTACACTGCAAGGAGCCATTTCTGCCTTCAGGCAGCTCTCCCTCTTTTGAGGGCCATTAACCCTACCCCCACCAAGGGGTCATTTCCATACTCACCATCCTCAGGAGGGGCTGGAAAGGGCTCATTTCGAGGAGGAGTTCGGCCTACAGAATAAGATTAAAAAAATAAACAAATGAAGGAGCATCCAAGGCTACTGATAAGTGGTAAGTCAACCTTGGAGCAGAGAAATCTCCAACAACTCCACACATGAGGGTAATCAGTGATACAACAAGCAGAGTTATCTCCTTTAGGCCCTGACACTATTGTTGAGTTTAGCTTTCAGCCTTCATGGATAGGAGGGACAAAACCGACCCCTGTGGTTCACTGCTGCTGTAGAGGTGTGAAGCCTGAGACAAGGCACTGTCACAACAAATGATACTAGAAAAAATCCACCTCCTGTTATTGATTTATATAAGCAAATAAAAATAATTGCTATGAATTCCTCAGAAAGAGTATCTCATTTTATCATTTACATAAAAATGAGATACAGACACTGCACAATGCCTCCTAAACAACAATCTTTGCTTTAACAAAACATTTTGCCTTTCCTTCTTTAACGAAGGCTGCTGATCTCATACATATCAAAATTCTAAGCTAATAAAATTTCCTTAACACTCTAATCAGGATAGGAAGGCAGCACATTTACAATAAAGCTCTGGATTCTGAGGCTTCAAACAGACATCACTGTACCCTAGTAAAGGTGCCACCTTTCAGCTGTTCACCAACATGATCTGTGCTTCAGAATATTAAAGAAAAGCTTTCTGAACCCTCCAGTCACAGGTGAAGTCTCTGTTACAGTAAGCCAAAGGTCAGTTCTACTGAATCAGTTTAGTGTCCTCATCTCAAACCCAAACCCTACTCAAAAGCACAAAAACCCCTGGTACTGACAGATCGCATTCTTGGGCTGGAAGATCTCTTTGTAATCCTCCTGGTTCTGGATCTCAGCCTTTGATTCCTTCTCATCCCGGTCATCTTCACTGCTAGGACTGTGCCTCTCACTCTCCGAATTGTGCTTCACTCTGCTGTGGAAAAAGAGTTGTTGTCAGGGGAAGCCGTATTGTCAGAGAGAGAGAGAGAGCGAGCACTGAGTGCCTGGTGCATTTCCTTAAAATCTTGAAATTCAACAAGCCAGCAGACTCCCTCACCTCTGTGGCTTGCTGCAGCTCGTTGAGGGCCTGTCATAGATGCGGCGAAGGGAGGACCCTGTGGGGGTAGGTGGCACAAGAGGCTGGTCGTCCCTGATCAACCCATGAGGAATAGAATCTGACTTTGGGACTCTGCTGAGATCCACAACGAAGGAAGAGACTGTGCTTTGTGCAAAGGAAACGCCTATCTGCAGAGGCAAAAGATCAAGGTAATTCACCAAGGAGTGGAGTGCACACCAGCCCTTTTGAGAACAGGAGTGATGCAGTGACCCTCAGCAACTGCGCTTGAGGACTGCTCAGTTCAGTGCTGAGGATTTTTCAACCTGAAGTTGCCAGCAATTTATGAAAAGCTTGGATAGAACTTTTGCCAAGTATAGCTTCTAAATACTGGTCAAACTAAGCCCGAGTTCTTTCCTCCAGAAGCCAAAGAGACACGAAGTGGAGCACAAGGCACACAGCCTTTGGGCATGCTGCAAGCCCTGACACAATCTTACAGGTCTGAAGGCCTGCAAGGAGGCAGCAGGATTTTATCTTGTGTTTCACAGCTGCCTCCCCCCGCCTCAGGAGCAGTGCCTTACCAGCTGGTTGTTGCTGATAGACAAGTCAGCTACTTTTCCCCAGTTCACCAAGACCACATCAAAACAGCGCTCTGGCTCCCAGCCGTACACACGCAGCGAATCCTGGAAGCCGCTGTACAAGCAGCAGCCATCTGGGTTGAAGAGCACACACCTGGGAGGAAGGCAGGAAGAGAATCAGGCACAGCATTCCCACCTTGCTCAGTCCTTGTGGGTCTCTGACTACACTGAACACCTTCAGTTCTGTTTCTAACAATGAACCTTCCAATCTGGTGTGCAACCTGGTGGGCCTGTGCAACATCTGCAGCAGCCCAGACTTCTCCCCAGTAACGTCTCTCTCTGAGGAAACCCTCCCTTCACCCCACCTTTAGTCTCTGCCTAGTACATTTCAGTAGGAATTTAATGTACCTGACAGGAGTAGCTTCCTCTTCAATACAGCTCACAACTTGAAACTTCTCCAAGTCCCAGAACCGAACAGTCCTGTACACACAACACAACAAAATTCATTGCTCTAGAAATCACAGTAGGATCCAGATTTTTAACAAAACAGTTAGAATGACTTTTGCTGTTGTGCACATACAGTGACCCTAGACAGAAGGCTGGTCTAGCTAAGATCCGTGAATCCAGACAGGGATACTCAGAGGCTCTAGACACAGACAGGCATTTAGAGCTGACCCAGAGCTAAGAGAACACCCTGCCAGCTGAGCAGGGCTGCCTGCTGTTCACACAGGATGTCAGCTGGATTAGAGAGATGCTTGGGGCTACACATTGGTTTCTAGTGTGGCAGAAGGTGCCATCAATTTTGGATGAGAAGGGAAGATCTCCATGTTCTGCCCATCACAGATGATGTCCAGATGTCTGGCTCTTGCAATAGCAGGTTTGAGTTGTGTGACATTCCTCTTTGTCATGTTTCTACAAGGAAGAGCATCAGGAAATAGAACAGACATACACATTTCTCTTCTTTCTCCCTCCCCTTATGTACCTGTCAGAGCTGCCAGAAGCCAAAAGGTATTCATTGGGATGGAATTCAACAACGTTTACTGGGCCAGTGTGTCCTGTAAACTCAAACATTAACTTCCCAGCAGTCAGATCCCACAGCTGAAAGGAGGAAAGAACAGAGACTCTTGAAGAGATTTAATGTTAGAGATTTCCAATACACTTGGGATTTCCTTGTACTGGCAACCTTCTAACACTTCCCCCCTCCAAGAACAGGATCAAGTCTGTCAAAGAAAGCAATAATCAAGGAAAAAGTACCATCCCAGTCATTTAAGGTTTTGTTTTGGTTTTGGGTTTGGTTTTTTTTGCATTATCTTTTATTTTCCATGTAATTTGTCCCTGAGAAGTTTCTATTTTATATTTAGAGACTGAGACAAAATATAGCAGTTCCATCTGTCCCCACAGACTGTATCTCAAAAGTGAACAAACAAAATTCCAAAAGCTCTGAATCCCTTTGGAATTCCCTCTTCCTGTGCTCTAGTCTCCACTTGAAAATGCAGGGAAATAACTGATCAGTTAATAATGTGAAACTGAAAATAAGATCAGTCCTTCATCCCCATTCCTCATACTCCATGTGAAACAACTGAAGTCACTACCTCAGTCAATACTTTTCTGAACTCCTTCTCTTACTCTGCTCAGTCCTGACAGCAATTTTCAGACTGATAATCACATGTAATGTACATAATACAAGCAGAGCCAGAAATTAGTCTGGTGAAGCAATGTGCTGCGGACAACTCATTCTACAAGGTTTACTGAGGCCAATGTTCAGGTACCACAACTCTACTACCATCAAAACATTAATTTTTCTGTGCATAGTCTTTCCCAATATGTCTGCTGGATAAGGGCATTTCAACACATGCAGCTCTTCTATGGGTGTTGAGGGCCATCAGACACGATCCCCATAAGAAAACTGGTCTCTGCAAAGCCATGGGGCTCAGTCAGCTGCCTAATGAATGATGGGTGTTTATGAGTGAGTGCTGGCAATGCCTGGTAAAAAGACAATCCCAGCATTCCCATGTGCTGCAAGCACATAAGGATGGTGTCACAATAAATTACCTTTACAGTGTGATCATCAGCAGCAGAGGCCACCCATTTCCCATCAGGGCTAAAGCGGAGACACCGAACTGCTTCTGTGTGACCCTGAAATGAGGAAAAACAGTGTTCTGGCTTTTGTCTTTCAATCCTATACAATATAATAAACCAAAATCAATTAAGTGTTTTACAGAGTTCACAGCTTGCAGAACACAACACTGTACTCAAGACACTACACCCAGCCACACTAAATGTGTGTCATCTCTCTCATCTAGACATTAATGCCATCAGTTTGAGTATGGTAAATACAGATCTGGCTTCACTAATACGAATTAGTTCTAAATTACAGATTTACATATGGTCAGATAGAAGTGCTGTGACAGTCTCCAGTTTCTACACAAAATTAATATACAGCAAGTTCTTTAGGTAGAAGAAGGTCCCAAGAACAGAACCATCTCAGTGCAGAGGTAATACCACTAAAAATATAAAGAAACCCTTAGGATGCTCTCAATCCCCCACTGAAGCCATCCTCACTACAGCACATTATATCCATTGATACCCCATAATATCCATTTCATATTCCCATACAGCTTGCAGAGGCCTGCTGAGGTTTGCCAGGCCACTTCACAAATCGTGCAGATCTTATTCTCATGCTGGAAAACCAGGAAGTTAATTGTACATAGTCACATTTAGGTTTGCTCACAAGTCCTCAAAAGAAATATTTCTCCCCTCTTTGCCTGAAACCTAATGAAACATCATACCTTGAATGTGAAGATACAGCCTTTTCTTCTTACATCCCAGAGCTACAAGGAAGAAAAGCAAACAAATGATACGTTTAGAGCAGTGTGTGGGGAGCCCAAGGGTCCTGCCAGAACAAGGGGTCTCTGTGTCACCAAGCTAACAGACACTGCAGAATGAAGGGGCTGCTGAACCCCTGTTGGCCTCAGGGGCATTTTCTAACTCCCCAAGCGAGAATCAATCCTGGAAGGTCTCTCTTACTACAGCAGCTCAGTTCTGACAGTCAAACACCAGCCTGAGGAAGCAGACACAATCCACAACAAGCAGGACATCTGTGCTTGCTGACACCAGGTCTTGGCTGGCACCTTACTCAGAGCCACATTCCACACCAGAGGAGTCACATTCATGAGCTGGCTGTGAAAATACAGGCACGGATTTCACAAGCACTCACAAATACACCTGCCCACACATGGAAATGATGATGTGCAGCATCTACCAACAGCTCAACACAAAACACGTTCTGGCACTCTTCAAAACAAAGACACTGCAGGTAAAGAGGGAAATCTCTAGTGGAAGCTGGTATTACCTTAATGTTGGTGTCCAAGGAGCCAGATGCCACAAAGCTTCCAAAAGGATGGAAATGAAGGCTGCAGATATTTGCTTTGTGACCTGGTAAGGTACGAAGAACTGGGAAAAGGAAAGGCAGAGCAGAAAGAAGGAATAGGGGAAAAATATTTAATAGTTCACTTCCACACGGAAGTGTAGCCATACTATCCCCACCGTTATTTTATGGAAATATATATTATTTTGTGGAAACACCTCTGACTTTACCCTGGCAATGCAAAGAAACAACAATAGAAAGGCCATGATCAATGAACCTAATGGAAGCCCTGTCCTTAGGTATGGAAGCTATGGATAGAATTCCAAAGGTCTCCATTCTGAAAATGAGGCAGCTGGCAGGCAGTGCATCTTCCCACTTGTTACAGAGACAGCAAAATGGGCCAGAGGAGGAACAGTTTGAGCCAGGAAGTGAAACGGTCTTGACTGCCTGCAGCATTCACCTTGCAGTTATTAGACAGACCCCTTCCCAGGACTCTGCACCCCCATCCAGGCACCACCTCTTAGGTTCCAATATTCACCCCAGACTCCTTCAATTGTCCCTTGCAAGAATCCTTATAAAGACAGAAAATGGATGCTTAGGAAGCAGGAGACCAAGAAACGATCAGAGTGTTTCAGCAAGTCATCAAGTAACACCCCCTGTCATTCTGGAAACCAGAAAGGACCAGTAGAACTGGTACATCCTATCTCGGCAAGCAGTGACAAATGCAGAACTCAACTCTAAGAAAAATTGCTCAGATAATAATAAGGGAAATCCCTCTCCCTCATCCGTCATCTGGAACAAGCTGATGATTCCCCTGGAAGAAATCAGCTCTTGAGCCAGAGCTGGGGTGATCATTTGCACAGACACTGGCTCATAGGTCTTCTAATAAATGCACCCAGATCAGCTACTCCCCACAGGCAGAGCCAAAGTATTCCATAACTGAACTGATTCTAACTGTCTGAATGACAAAAGTGCTTTTCATTATTGATGCTGCCTGTGGTTTGCCTGCTTAGCTCAGCCAGTGTAAGTCTATTTTCATTACACATTCCTTCTATGAACAAGCAGCAACCTATAAGAAATACTCAGTCATTTTCTGGTATTCCTGCTGGAATGCACTCAAGTGATTTAAGATACCTTTGAAAACTCATGCTAGGATTTGAGCAAAATGCAATAAATAAAGCATGATTCAACAGTGGTCTTTAAAGGATCAGAGCTTGATGAGTTCATAGCTTTTACAGTTTATTAAAAATTAGGTCTTTGTCTATTTATGTGGCCATGCAAGAGCAGGAGAGCAGAAATATTGCTTGAGGAAAAAAGAAAAGTTAGAACCTAAGAACTAGAAGTCAACAAGCAGGGGATTCCTGCATTTTTGCAGAACCTAATAAACTTAAAACTTCCAAGCTGATTTGGGATCCTTTTATTAAGGTTGGCAACTTCAAGCTGAGACTGAATACAAATTCTATATGCCTAGTTATCTACACATGCATAGAAACTGATCTGGAATGTAGATTTTGACACACTCAGGTCAAAACAATAGAAACTAGTTCCTCAGATCAGTGTCCCCAGTACATGTCCAAATTTCTGCTCAAGCATGAATACACCTCTACAGCCTCAGCAGAAGGACAAAAAAGAGTTGCAGATGAAGATGAAAGCAATGCCAGTCTCCTGCTCCTTCTTAAATCAGGAACCTTCTGGGTCAGCACAGATATTAAGCGTAAGGATTCTCCAAAAAGTGTGCATGAACAGAAGCAGAAACTCATGGACACATACCTTTGGCAGCTTCCAGGTCCCAAACTCGAATGGATCCTGACCGGGACCCTGCAACTATGAGCTTCTCATTTGGGTTGACCTGTAGGCTCTCGATGGGGGTTGTGTGGCCAGTCAAGCTCTGCAAAGAAAACCATCAGTCACAGTCAACAGCTGCTGGCACAGCCCTGTATGAACCACAGCATCGCTCATACCTGAGGGGTGACTCTTTAGCCATGAGTTGGGACCACCTGGCTGTGCCACCAGTCCTTTTTTCTCAGCAGCCACCAGTATGGCAGAGCACACTAAAGCCCATCACTGCACCCAGCACAGCACACCTGTCTTCCCACATTATCCCACTTTCTGGGGCACACTGACTAAGTTTTAAAGGATCCATCAACAGAGACACAGGTAGTTAAACATTAGGTGTGGATGCTCAGACAAGGCTGACACATTCTTACATCATAAAAATTATGCTGTGGTAGCACAATGGCACTGTGTTTGCTCTAAATGGGTCATGTAAGTGTCATGAACCAGTTACAAAATCAAAGCAAGAGCAAAAGCAGGGCTACTTTGAGATCTTCACACAAGCACCAAGCCATAGGTTGCTGTCAGCAATGGATGTCACAGTGACAGCATGGTGCTAATTCTGAAGTACTGACTTGAGGCTTAAGGCAGTAATTCACATGTATCAAGTTCCTTTCATCCTTGAGCACCTGAAAGCTTACAAATTACATCAGCGTTTTGAAAAGGCCGACATTTTAGTAGAACACAAGAATATTTAAAACTAGCTCTAGAAAACAAATTCCACCACTGCAGACTTTCTGCTTGCCAAATAAGCAGTATTCTCTGCTTTACTCCATCCTCAAATATGTCTTTTTAAATAGCTACACCGGCTCTGTGCCTCCCACACACATACAGAGGCTGGGAATGCCAGTTGGAAGCTGCCTGTTCTGATGGCACTTTCTTAGGAATCCATGTGCAATTGAAATCCTCTACAAACTCCACAGCTGCAACTGCCATTGCTAGTGAGAACTAGAGCTCACACTTAAACCAGGTCACAAGGTTACTGGAAAAGTTCCTCTTCTCCCTCTTTCCCAACATCTAAGCATCCATAATCCTTATAATATAAACACTAAAAACTAATTTCAGAGGACAACCCCAAAAATCAAGATTCCTTTGACATACAAGAATGGCACAGGCAGCTTCAGTCAGCCCCTGCCTCTCAGAAACAGCAGCTCCCAACGCCTGTGGTTCCCAGGAAGCACAAGAGAGGTGCAGCTCTCTGATCCCACAGAAAGGGTACAGAGTCAGTTCTTCAACCTTCTTCTTGAGTAAGGCAATAGTCCAGTTTCAAACTACAGTCATGCTACCACCAAGGGCCTGGAAAGACACTGCTTGACTACACTGTGCAAGAAGCACAGCCCTGCCAAAGGTGACCCTTCATACACTGAATGAACAGAAAAATAAAGCACACACGTTCTCCTTTTAGCCTTTTTGACTTGACTTTCCTGATTTCTTCCTCACAAGGCTCACACTGGCTAGAGCAATGCCTTCAATACCACAACATTATTGTGTTGTTAATTAAACAAATGACAAGAGACATGTGCTAAAGCTGGTTTTATACAACACCCACTCAAAGTGATGCAGGATAGATATCTGTTAAATATATATTTATGGTGCACTTTAGTGATCACTGCTGGGGTAACCCTACCCTTGCTAACACGCTGCCAACAGAGTTACTCCTCCCCAGCCTACAGCAAACTATTGTGGCAACCTTTGTGCTGACACTTAGGGATGGTGGCACAGGTGGGAATGCATCCTGCTGGGATAGCTCCTGCTGTGACTGCGAACCCCAGGGTATAAAACTGGCCCCTGTAGCCTGCACTATAAAACTAGCTGTTCTTGCACAAAACTCTTCCTTTAATTATTTGTAGACTGGTAATATATAAAGCACAATATTCTTTATCTGAGTAAGCACTGGCCCAGCTCAAGCATTCCCACTATACCTCTAGAGCAGTGGACCCACCAGGCACCCAATCCTGTCCCTACCTTTAGCTAGAATCTGGTTACACAGCTTTGTGTTGGCAAACTCTATTCACAAGTCCCACAGGCTCCACCCCAACAATCTCTCCCCTCATTCCCTACCCTCCAAACCCCAGAATTAATATTCCCATCCCACAAAAGCTGAAAACAGGCCTGTTCTTACCATGATGCAGTTGGGCTTGCTAACTGACCATATGTTGACCCGACAGTCATCACCTCCAGTGGCCAGCATCCGGCCTGAACCTTTTCCCAGGACTACTGAGGACACATTGCTGCTGTGGGCCATGATTTCTTCTGCACAAAACAAAGCAAACACTTATTACAGATTAGTATAAAAATTTTCATCCCATCCCTCCAAAAGGTCTAAAAAAAATATTCTTCCTCCAAAAACTCTTTCCAGTTTCCACTGGACAAGCTGCAGCAGCCCACTGTTCAGATAAGAAGTCACACTATTATCTTGCTTTGAACAGTCCCTCTTGGCTCTGCCTGCTGCACTTAAAACATTTGCTGACCAAAGCTTCACAACTCCAGCGCTCACATGGCTTACTAAAAGCATCTTCTCCCACTTGCAGCAGCTCAGGAGCTTTTGAAGATTTGCTCAAATGCAGCAACCTGATCACAGAAGGTGCTTTACCTGCAATAATGCACAGCAGCCAGAGTCATCTAGTGAAAGGCCCTCTAATCCTGTTCTAGACAGCAGCAGCAGACAGTCCAACCTGAGAGGAACTGGCAGAGGAGCAGCTCCCTCCCCTGAGTTTTGGCAGAGGCTTTGCTACATCTCCACTAGGTAACACAGGCAAAACTGAGCGCTGCAGAGCATGCAACTATGACAAAGGAGAGTGAATATCTATCCAAAAGGGCAGAAAATAACAAATCTGATTGATGCTAAATGACTGTTAAAAAGCCAGGAGCTGAGAGGAAGTTCTGACACTGCAACAACAGAACTCTATGGCAACCTCATCAGAAAGAAACCAATTTGGGACAAAAAAGAAGCCGAATGAGCATCTTTGCTTAGACATCTCACAGCGGAATTTTCAGTTCACTCAACATTTTGGCAAGGGCTTTTGGCAGATGCATTTACCAATATCTTCACCTGACTGTTCTCTTCTTTGAAAGGTCACAAGCTTTGACCGAATAGTTATGAAACTGTAAAAATAGTTATGAGTCTGTAAAAAGGCTAGGTAGCATCAATCCAGCTTTCGTTCAGATTGTTTGGCTGGGAGGAGCAATTTGATCATTTTACATGCAACACTAATCCAAAAGGATATTAGATGGTTGCAATAATAATTACAGGTACTTTGATCTCGAACTCTCAAGACTTTTTTTGAAAGCAAAACTGCGCAACTTTCACTTGGGCTGGAGAAATACCTTTCAAATTACAAAGGTAACTGGGCCATAAATTACGTGTGAAGGGCAAATCTGAAAATACACCTGCATTGTGTTGAAAGACCAAACTTCCACATAAAAATGCTAAACAAAGCCCGTATGGATACATAGACTAGAAGGTAACCAAAAGTACAATTAGCATTAATAGACCAACTCACTAGTTAAAATTGAAAGGACAGATGCTGAGCACTGCTGCTGGAACAAGTGTGTCAGCAGCTCCACTTTTTCCCTCTTGATTTCCTTCTTAATAATATATTGTAAGTTTAAAAGTCACTGTGGAAACATCCAAGCCTCTCTTCATAAAAGCCAGGTGATAACCTGACATCTGCCTTGGCCAGAGAGGTTCATTCGCTCCCCCATGAATGCCTTACACACACAAATTTTTTGTTTCATGAAGTTCTTGTCACCAGCTATCACCCACCAGCCCAGCACCACTAAACTCCTAATTAGCATTGCTGAAACATCCCTAACACTCAGAACGCTCTAAAGAGGATGCTAAGATGGGGCAGAGCCTAGTAAAAATGAAGATCGAGAACTTCTGCCCACCTAAGGAGAATGGAGATGCATAGACTACCAGCTTTTCCTGCAACTGGAGCTTCAGGGATGGGAAGATAACATAGCAAACTGGCTTTCTGCTCAAAAAGATACAAAATTCCTCAGTCAGTTATCTCAGATGACTTCATGTGTTACCAGTCAAGAACACTATTTCTGCCAGCCAGTTTCCAAACCCCACTCATTGACTAAAGCAAGTGATCACATCCTACTGCTTCTAAGCATTCCCCAACAGCCCCTATGAAATAACTCACCAGTGACCAGCTAGAAATTGGTAGTCAGCAACAGTCTACTGCTCCTTCAGAGGAAGAATAATGGACATGAAACCAGCAGATTCTTACTGTCTCTTTCAAACCAATTTCAAGAGAGTGGGACACACAGGCCCTGCAAAAATTACCCCAGCCCTCCTGCAGCAGAGAGCTCAGTAAACCTTCTGTAACAAGTGAGCACCAATGAAGGACAACCCAACAGAGGCTAAGTTTGGGACCTTCTCCCTCATACTGAGGCAATTCCCCACCGCAATCTGGCAGTCTCCATTGAATGACAGAATATTCTAAGTTGAAAGGAACCCACAAGGATCATCAAATCCTATTCCTGCTTGTCCTGCACAGGACAAACCCCGCTTAGCCTGAGAGCGTTGTCCAAACGCAGGGTTGGTGCTGTGACCACCTCCCTGGGGAGCGTGTTCCTGTGTGTAACCACCCTCTGGGTGAAGAACCTTTTCCTAATATTCAGCCTAAACTTCCCCTGGCACAGCTCCAGACACTCCCTCAGGTCCTGTCATTGATCACAGACAGCAGAGATCGGAGCTGTCCCTCCAACACACTCATGAGGAAGCTGCAGCGCAAAATAAGCTCTGCCCTCAGTCTCCTCTTCTCCAGGCTGAACAAGCCAAGAGACCTCAATCACTCCTTTGCATGGCTTCTCTAGACCCTTCACCATACTCATAATCCTTCTTTGGATGTTTTGTTACAGCTTTAGATCCTTCTTGAACTGTGGTGCCCCCAGACTCGAGGTGAGGCTGCACCAGCACAAAGCAGAGCAGGACCATCACCTTCCTTGATGCACCCCAGGACACAGATGGCCCTTTGGGCTACCAGGGCACACTGGTGACTCATTTTCAACTTGCAATCGACCAGGAACCCCACATCCCTTTCTGTGGGGCTGCTCTCCAGCCTCTCATTCCCCAGCCTCTCCCTACATCCAGGGTTGCCCCTTGACAGGTGCCCCATCCCTCATTGCCTCGGTTGTTCTTGTACTACAGTAGAACCACGTGGGGCTAGACAGGCTCTTAGCCTCGTGCTGCATCAACTAGTCAGAAAAAATAAAGGCCGTGACCCTTCGAAAATAGCACTGATAAGGCCACGCTATTCACTGTGCCGCTATGTTTTCCAACAGGACTTCCAGGAGTTAAATATTCCAGCCAGCAATGTAAAAAGAGGGCCGGGGCACCACATCCAGGGCAGGGATGAGGTGGCTCCCATCCCTCCCCGCTCCCAGCCGGGGCGGCTCCCCCGCCCGGCACTCACGCAGCTTCCATGCCGTCTTCGTGGTGACGGCCACGGCCATGGCTCAGCGCGGCGCCTCTCGGGCGGGCAGCGCCTTTCTCCTCCCGGCGAGGCTCCGCTCTGCTAGCGCGTCCTACGGCCAGGCCGTGCACCGGGGCTGCCCCGGCCGTCCTGCGGGCACACAAACACGGTCACGGCGAGACCCTCCTGAGAGGCGGCACGGCGGGGGACGAGGCCTCACCGCTGATGAACATCACGGGACGGGAGCGCTGGTCGGGCCGAGGGCGATCGCCTGGACGCTGGTGGCAGCGAGGCCCGGCGGTACCGGACCGGGACCCCCTGCCCGCCACCGCCCTACAACCGGCCCCTCACAACAACCCCGCGCCGCGCCGGGCGGTTGCCCGGGCTCCGCGCACCGCTCGGCCAATGGCAAGCGAGGGCGGGGTGGTTGCCATAGCGACGGCAGCGCGGCCGCCACTCACAGCGCGGCTTATTGGCGGAGCCCCGCAGGCGCGGCCAATGAGGAGGCGGCGCTCTGGATGGGGGCCGCCATTTTGCGGGGCCGCCCTGAGGGGCGGGGGCCGGACAGCTCCCGCTCTGCGGCCGGTTCAGAGCGCGCAGCTGCCCCGGAGCTCCCGTGAGGGCGGCCGGGGTCGTTCCCGGACCTCGTAGCTCACGGTCTGCCGGCGGTTGAGGCCGTCGTGTCCCAGAAGGCGGTTCCCAGGTGTCACGGGCATGGTGGGAGCGGGACTCCTGCGAGGCTTCTGTGCCTCTCGCCGCCCGGCTGAGGTGCGGTCGCGCCGCTTGTGCGTGTTTCTCGCCGTCTCTGAAGCCGATTACTCCATCAACAGAGAAAAATCAAATTAATTTGACGCTACTCCTTGATAATGACCCAAGAATGCAGGCTGAATTTCAAAGATCATATTCTTCAAGCGCAGGAGCGATAGATCCCGGCAAGAGGAAATCGGGCAAAAATGCCAGGAGGCCTCCGTGGATGGATAAGGAGCTGCTGAGCAGTAGAGGGGGGGGAAAAAAAAAAAAAAGACCGTAGAAAAGACGACTTTTTTCTCAGAAAGGAAAAATAAACTTTCAGGAAGTGGAAACCAGGACAGGTGGCTTTGGAGGAATACAGGGAAATCCCATGGCCGGGGGGTTGGGACTAGATGATCTTTAAGGGCCATTCCAACTCCGTAATGTTCTATGATTCTGTAATATGCATTTGCTGATGGTTTGGCAGCTGCTGTGTCCCTAATGCCTGTAAAAGGATTTTTAAATTAATTTATTCTGGTGTCTCCTCTGGTATTGAATTAACATTGATGAGTTCATAACTACAGCATTATACAGGGCAAAGTTTTGTCATTATAGGGCTCTAAATGAGGTCAAAGAAATGTTATATTTATGAACTCACCAGTTCAAAACCTTTGCTTACGCAAAACTGAATTATAAATTCGTTAAAATATTGTGTTGGGAAAGAATCAGTATTACTAAATAATCCTGCTCCTGATACCAAGCAGCTATGGAGCAGATTTGGAAAAGAAGAGCCCTGAAAGACTGTGTATGGTTTGTCTCCCCTTCTGAAGCAGACCTTAGAGCCAAGGTCCAATTCAGACTCAGTCTCAAAAATGATGGGGTTTCAAGAGGACACAACTGATGTAATTGCAGATGGGCCTTAGAAAAAAATAGGGGAAAGGAAATGGTGCAAATTCATTAAAATCTCCACAAATGTGATGATAGTGAAAGATTTATTGCAGGCAGCTCCAGAAAAGGAATGAAGAAATCAGTAACGCCTGAGGTGCCCAGCCAGGAGAGGATTCTTGAGCACCATTTCTTTAAGTTTCTATTGTGCCAACTGCTTTTCTGTAGAAGAAGAAGGGGGATATCAGAAGAAAACTGCAGTGGGACATGGACTAGAATATTTTACAGAGTAGCTTCAGTTTCATGTTCTGGGGGGCTGACTGATAAACCTCCCCTGCTAAGGCAGTCATTCCCAGTCCCTGCTGAGTCTCTAGAACGAGGAGTTGGTTGCAGTGTGATGGGTGAGGGATTCATCCTCCCCTCTGATGAGCTGATTCTTGTTCTCCAAGGAACTCTGGGAGCTCTTCTGCTCCTCTTTCAGCACCTGTGAGGGAACAAGCAACCAGAAGTCAGGGAAATAGAGAGGAAAGTGAGGAACAAAGGCACACAAAAGCACAACTCAGAATTCAGGGAGCTGAGATGAAGGAAACCACAAATTGGAGCAGATTTATTTTTGAGGGGGCAAAAAGTTTGAGATGAGGTCTTATGAGAAGAAGAAAACAAGGGGAATCAAAATGTGGAGCAGGAAGAGGCAGCAAATCCAAATGTGTTGCCTCACTAGAGTCAAGAAGCCCTGAAGAACCAAAGCATCTGTGATTGAGATAAGGACTAAATTTCACCCTGGAGCTATTTTGTTCTTTGATCTCACATGCTAATTACAAATAAATATATCTATATATACAGGCATATTTATGGCTCTCTTAAAATACTCCCCCCATAATCCCTATTATCAACTAAACATTCTTAATTATTTTCTTTATTAACTAAACACAGTAACACAGTAATATTTCTTGGAGATGCAAGTTTTTCCAGAAAGTAGAAGGACCATAGCGTGACCATGTTATGTTTCCCTGGGAGGGCAATTGAAACTGTGCTGTGATTTGTCCCAAAATATTTTAATGATACTAAAAGCTCTTCAGAGATAATTCCTGAGAGAGAAAAAGCTGACTCTGGATTTCTTTGACCACATGTATTGAATGCTGACATTAATGAAGTTTACCTACCGTGGCTTCATGCTGTTTTCCTCTCCTTGCAGTGTTATACATTGAAACTGACAATTTAATATTGGCTTCCTCATGCTCACGTTCCGTCAAAATATTTAACATCTTCCAAGAAATCAGAAGAAAGACCCCTCAGCATCCCCACAAAATGACTGTACCCTTACATGCTTGACCTGCTAACAGAGCAGATGCTGCATACAAGAATTGTAGAATAAGGTTAAATATAGATCTGTACAAATATGTCCATGTCCTGCTAATAGTAGTCTTAATTTTAGATTGTTATTCTGTATGAAATTCTTGAATCCAGTTATTGATATTAACCATTAAGAAAGCTTTTCTGGCATCACAGTTTTGGCACTACTTTAAAAATTGCACAGATAGCTTTGGCTTATTCTTTGTCTTATACAGGATATGCAGCACAAGCAATGGGAATATTTTGTCTGTTGATACATCAACACTGAGAAATTTGGCAAGGTGGTTCATGGGGTCACACTGAACTAGCCTCAAATTTCTGAGGAAAAAATGCAATTTTTGCAAAGTTGTTCTTAATTATTACTTATATTCTGGGCTAATATAGTTAAGCATTCTCTCTGCAGCTCCTTCAGGGGTTTCTCTTCCTCAAAAAACATTAAAGAAATCCAATAGCTGTGCCTCCATCTGCTAGAATGGTTATATTTATCATGAAGTTATCACAAAGAACATGGAGGTGTTATACCAGTCAGTGTGATTAGCAGTACAAGCAAAGTATTTTATGAAGTATTTCCCTACAGTTTCTCACACAACAAGTCACTTCAGTATTTTGGATAGGATTTCCTGGCAATGCCTAGTACCTAGATACAGCACTACGTACAGTATCCTTTCCTTTTGGCCTCATTCCTGGGCAAATGGCAGATAGGCTTCCAGATGCCCCAGTTCATATATTGTCATTTGCTCTCTGAAACTCTTCTTCAAAGGGGAGGAAGAGTAAGAGCAGGAGCAGGAAAGTGTGTGACTCTCCATAAATACACTACAGCTACATCTTCACTGAACAATGCCTGGGTAGCAAGCATGATAATTCAGCATGGAGACCAGCTTTCTCTTTTATCACAGTTTATGCTGAGGAGGCTTTGGCCTCCAGTCAGCTGGAGGCAACCAGTCAGCTGAGACTGTTTCCACGCCTGATCAGCCCTGACACTGTGGACACCTCCCTGTTACCTCTGCTTCAGAGTCCCGGACTTGTTGCTTCAGCAGCTTCTGTTCTGCTCTCAGCTCCCACAGCAAGTTGTACAGATGGAGCATGTTCCTGTGTTTCTCCGGGGCCCACGGCTGGAAGCAGATAAGTCAGTGAAAAACAGCAGCACTCTCTGGGTACACAGGATCGGGTACTCTGCTGACAGAAACTGGCACAATCCTGCTATAGCCAATAAAGCAACCCTAATTTCCGTCATTGAAACATCGAACCCATGGTCAGCATGGGTTTCTCAGACTTCATTTTGATTTGGAATCCATCAGTAATGTGAGCCAGATGGTATGTCTTGCACTTTGCTGATGCTGCTGTTTTATAGTTGGAATGAAATTAGATGAATAGGAATGTATAGAAACAGAGATGAAAAAAATGGGACTCCTGCAATGGTGTTCTGTGTATTCTCCCCAGTGGGAAACAGAAATTAAAAAAACCCCGTAACATTAAAAAAAAATCCCTATTTTTAATCTCTGTTTGGCTTTTTAAGGGTAATTGTGCAGCATCTCTGCAGAATTTACTGGCAGACTTCTGCGTCTGGTTACAGACTCGCATTGATGATGTTAGTGGGGTGACCCCTCACCCCTGATGAGATCATTTGGCTTAATGGCAGCACTCCACTTTTTTTGGGAATACCTTTAATTTAAGGCTATCTATCTATCTATCTGCAATGTATTAAGCCTCAGCATCTTGCTCTGCATCTGCAGGGTAAACACTGGGAGATTTAAGGAATGACAGGACTCAAGAAGCCCGTGGCAGAAACAGAACCACAATACACAGTGTCTGCCTTTGCTGCTCTGTTCTCTCTCTTCTTGAAGAGGGAACAGCAGAGGAAATTTCAGCTTCCCTGCCACGTATCTGCAGAACTGAGCCCAACAGCTGCTGAACCTGCATTTTGCAAGGTACCAGGGAATGTGGGATCTGCCTGATGACCAAATCTGGGAAGATGACTTCAAGCATGGTTAGAGCAGGCCTGTCATGCCACATTATGTCCTGCACTCCCAGTCACTCCCAGCATGGCAGCACATCTGCCAGGCAGTTGGTGTTGTCAGCCTGGAGGTGTGCAGGTGGAGTAGAGGGGCAGCATGGAACATGTCATGCTTGTAGTTCTTCCACTGACATTTCACCTTCCCTTTGTGTCTTGCCATCTTCATACCTGGTATGTGACAGAGTTTTCTCGGCTCAGAAAGATTTCGTCTTCTCTCTTCTCCCTCCCTATTACTCTGCAGAAAACCACCTTTGAGGCAATGGTGTCATGAACCTCGAGGTGATATGTCAGCTGGATGATATCATCTATGACCATAAAGATACGTTCCTCTATATCTTCGTCAGCAGGCTTTTCTGGATTTCTGTGGAAATACTCCTTGATTTGCTAATGGAGAGTGAAAAAAAGATATGGAAGCAAGTTAGAAACACAAAACTGGCAAGATTTACAGATTTGAGTAAAAACCCGTGGTAAAAACTGTGCTTTTCTGCCTGGACTTGCATCTCTTGGCCAATGGTCCTACTGTTCTTGCATATGTCTTAAAAAACCCCAACCATAAAGCTGTTTAAAGCAATACAGAAGTCTCCTATTTGTGGCGTTGAGTATGCTTTCTGAGCTCCAAGTTAGCTTGGGATGCATCCCTGCCTGAGGGTACTTCAGGAAGCAAGGTATTTTGGAGAAAAGCAAACTTTCCCACATTTCCCAATATAGAGAAGGAAAAGGTAGCATGTTGGGTGCTAGTTCAAAGACAGGCCACTGCATGGCTCTGTCTTGGCAGGTGATGTGTCTGAGCCATACACACTGCCAGATGTCAGATTTCCTCCTCCTGTTCTGCAAACCAGATCTGATAAGAGGAAGAGGTAGATTACCTGCCTGTAACAAATCAGAGTGATGGGACAATTCATCAGGAACCTAAAATTATATTAGTTTGGGCTCAGCACACAAAATCATTTTCCTAGTTTTGAATCTTGTGAAAATTTTGTTCCAAAGTCATGGTCAGGTTTTTTTTCTTTCCTCTGACACACAATTTCCAAGCCTTAGTTTCCCAGTTTAATTCTAGGTGCTCAATGCCATTTCTGACAACTGGTCACACTGTAGCTGTCTGTCAGGCAAGCAACTGTGAGACACAGCAGCTGAACAATGCTTGGATGTCTCATCTGGAGTTTTACCTCAGCCATGCCCACTGAAAATGAACTCAAGCCCCAGGCAGTATGTTTTACATACTATAAATATCAGAGGGACACATATTTTTCTGTTCCTGCCTTGGCCATACCACTATAGGCCGGGGGTTAGCATCAGTTCTGATGCCAGCCGTTTGCATTTTCTTGTCTCTTTCACCAAGCTCTATGTGCCGCATGTGCAGGAAGTCCTCCCGCCCCACGAAGTGCTCTGTTATCTCAGTAGCATTTTCAAAACGTTTCCAGAGGCCATCAACTCGTGCTGTATGGTAATACTCCACTGTGTGTCCAGTCTCAGGTTCCAGCGACGTGTAGGAGTGAGCTAAGGATATATCACACACATTTTCAGAGTTAGCAGCCATAATACACTGAACACAAGCGTGTCCAGGGGACGTCTCATTTTCTTCAGCTTTAGCAACAGATCTGATGCAGGACTTACCCCCAGCTGCACTGAACAAACATAATCTCTCACTGAACACTGAGAGAACAAACATAATCCTAAAGAGAAAGTTTCAGCTTCTATCAATTCTACTGATAAAGGTAGAAATGTATTACCCTGATGTACATGATAATTATGTATTTTTCTAATACATAGAACACTACATAGCTGGGTAAGCACTGCCCAGGACTGCAAGCCACCAATCCAACTCTCTACTCTTCACTGGAGACCATTTTATTTAT
Source organism: Corvus hawaiiensis (assembly GCF_020740725.1). NCBI lineage: Eukaryota > Metazoa > Chordata > Aves > Passeriformes > Corvidae > Corvus > Corvus hawaiiensis. The sequence goes on from NC_063224.1 coordinate 6,654,544, forward strand.
CTAGGCAATTTATCCCACAAGTATCCTGTCCCCCCACCTTTCAGCTTTGGGCTTTTGCCATTGCTAGAAAGGCATCCTGTGGAATCCCGTCAGCTGCAGGGGCTGCCCAAATGAGCTGGAATACCTTTAAGAAGGAGGGGGTGTCCTGGCCTGAAATAGTCTGTGATCAGCTGTGTTTGTTTATTCACTTCTCTCATATACAACAGGTCTTCTCGATGTTTGAACCACTCCTTCACCTCCACTTCTTCAGTACCTGGCAGGAGACAAGTCATTTTGCAACCTTAGGTCACCCTGTTGGAGGTGGCAAAATTCTGATGAGCTCTAGCAATGCTGGAAAGTTTAGGGGCTCGACAGACAGTGAGCGTGATGAAAAGGTTGAGGATATGGTAGATAATTCCCCCACAAAGGTGAAAGGAGAATGAGAAGAGAGACTCTGTCAGAAAGCAGACCACCTCCCCCTCTCCATCAGCGTGCCCCAGGCTGTTTGCTCAGTGTGTGGAGTGTTCATTTGTCCCCCTTACAGTCTGAGTCTGTGTAGACAGTGACACGTTCCACCAGCCCATCTCCATTCGCATACGCCGCCCATTTCTCCAGTTTTGCTTTATTGTACAGGACCACCTTCTTCCCCTGGGAAAAGGGATTCTCATATTCTGCAGTGGGCAAGAGAGATGTCAGACAAATTGACTCCCCTGTACTCAGCCCAAAAAAAAAAGAATTAAGAGGGAGAAAACCACGGTCTAAGGGACACTATGCATTTATTTATTGCATTCTGCTGCCAATAAAGCTGTTCAAACCCTGCCTATTGTCCTTTAATGTTATAATGGTATAATAACTTTTTTCTCTCCCAAAACAGGTATTTGATAATGCAGGGGCAGTTCCTTGTGGGTAGCAGTAACAGAAAGACCATTCCAGGAAAAATTCCCAGCTGGCAGGAAAACACAGCGTGGGTGTGGGTGTGTGTCTGTGGAGGATGAGACAGTGCAGCACTGAGGGCAGCCACTTGAACCAATAGCTGTTGTGGCCTTCATCTGTTGTGCTTCACTGTTACTGTTTGACCACCCTGAAGGGAGAACCCAGTGAGATAAACGAATGTCCCAAATCCACTGAAAGGTCAGCTGGGGGCAAGCAAAAGGCAAAGGAAGAATACATACCTCTGTAAGATACCTTAATTGGGGCTACCCACGATAGTGGCATCTCAAAGCTCATGTCTATTTCCCCCTTTTCCTGCTGAAACAGAAGAAGAGATTTGTGGTTTTGGCAGCGTCTCTTACTGTGCCAGGAGGCATTTTGGTTCTGGTGAATCACAGTGATCAGAGCTCAGCTCGTGCGAGGCTGTGCTGGTCCTGAGGAACACCATGGCACAGTTACGACAGCACATCCCTACTTGAGCCTGATGAAATGATCTTCTCCTGGCCACTGCTTGTGCTGGGCAGGGAATGAAGGTGGCAATCACCAAAATGACCAGATTATTTGATGTAGACCCTGGAGGGCTTTTTGCTCCCCAGTTATGGGCACAGGCTGCGAAGAGTAGAGAGCAAGAGGGAATTGTTATTGGCATTCCTCCGTCCTGCTGTGCATGGCTGTTTTATCATGGTGTCTTCTCCCAACAGGACAACATTTTTTGCTTCTAGTACACAGCACTTTTTGTATATTGACATACATTATTTCTGCATTTTGTTGGCAGCTCCACCTTGCAGCCAGAAGGGGAAAGTGACCAGCACAGAAAGAATGTCCAGAAAAATCTCGTTCTGGATTTTATTTTTAAAAATTATTTCACCCCAAATGTCAATGCACTGGAGGTTTACAGAGATCCCTAGCCACTTATGACACCTGAAGTACCACTTGGGGTCCTGCTTCAGAAAGCATCAGAACTCTTCAAGATTGAGAAGGAATCTCAACTTGGCCAGAGTAGAAGGGATCTGACCTGGAGAGGGCAGCAGGCAGGCAGACACACACGGGCCTACGGGCACACTGGTTCCAAACAGCGTCCCCAGTGCACAAGAGCATCGCTTGGGTCACTCACCATGTCATCTGTGTCTTTCTTGGGTGACTCTGTGGGCAACTGAGAGGGCTCGTTGCTCTCTGAAAACATAATTTCCCAGCAGATAGAATCACTCAAGTCAAAGCTGAGATCCTAGGGCATACAGGAAAAACACTTCTAACTACAGGGCATTGTCAAGGGCCTGACACTAAACTTGACCACTGCCTCAATATGTCTGTGGTGCTCTGGACCTGCCTGGGTGTCAGAGACTTTAAGGACTCTAGAGATCTGGACCTCAGTGAGGTGAGCTCCTCAGACCCTTGGCTGGCTGGTGGGACCCCAAAGACTGTCCCTGTGCCTAGAGGTTGCAGAACCCATTCCTCATGGTGTGTCTTCCACAGATGAGAGGAAGTGGCTGGGAATACTTCTGCCTCCTTCCTCGGGGCAAGCATGGGCCCAAGGGCAAGCTGATCTAACTCAGACCCTCACCTTCCAGACTGTGTGTGTGCTGGGGAGTAGCTGAGGTGTGGGAAGAGCCTAATTGAGATCTTACCTGCCTTGAACCACGCCTGACGGACCCAAAACATCCTCTGCCTCAAAAGCTGTTGTTTGAGAGAATGACTGCCTAGCCTAAAAGCTGAAACTCTAGCACTGTAGGGATTTAATAGATGTGATCTGTATTTACTAACTCAGAGTCTGGGATGTCCTGGAGTAGTTCCATAGTCTATGTAATCAGAGCAACATGACCAAAACCAACACAAGGAATGGTTAAGTGGAAACTGGACCACTACAGGTCTTGGACTTCCCCAGGACTCAGGTTAACCCAGCTGTCCCTCACACGCCCAGGGTACTAAGGGCTCCCTACCTTGCAGCCTTGCCGGCAGTCCTGCATGTTCACCCAGTAGTTCCTGTGGTTCCAGATGCTCTCAATCCCAAGGAAGCACTCATCCGTGGTGCTGTGGTGGTTTCCTGTGAACGGGTTGATGAAGAAGGTCTCGGGAACCTTCCTCTTCCCAGACAGAAGCAGAACCCATGCGTGCACCCGTAAGCCGTGCAAAGGGTCTCGCCTGGGCTTTTCCACCTCCTGTAGCACAGAGGATACAGCAATAGTTATTGCCATTTTATTGCCGCTCTAATCCAACCCAAGGGCAATCTCATCCTTTCCTCTGCCCACTTCTAAAGAACTCCAGGCTCTTAATGCTCTTTAAAAGTGAGGTAGTACATACCCAGCACATGTTCCTGTGCCAGCACACACTGTGCTCCTGGAGGCCAAGTGCTCATGGTCATGATCAAGGTCGTGTCATACTTCACAGAGGAGGGTGTGAGCTCCTCTTTTTGGCCAGCCATTACCTGTGTCTCAGCTCTTCTTCCTGGAGCTCACAGGAAGATGGACCTCGCTAACTCACCATGACAACCTCCTCTTCTCTTTCCTCCTCTTGTCCAGGTTCAGTTTCTTCCTCCTTCTTGTCCTTCTGCTGAAGCTCAAACTTGCTCTGTGGCTCTAAAGGGTACTTAATTCTGTACTTGTTGGGGTCCTCCTCTTTTGGTTCCTGCAAAAGCAGGGTATTACTATGAAACCCAGCAGAGATCAAGAGAAGGAAGTAAATGTATGGCTTACAGGTACCTCCCAGTTCCCAGCACTTGGCAGTTTGCAATATTGCACCTGGTGAGCAGAAATTCAGTGAAGCCAAAGAGGCCTTGTAAGGAACTGTAGAAAATCATTCAAAAGATTCCTTTGGTGAGGTCCCTGGTACAGACTGAAACCCAGTGTGCACCCCTAGCTCAGCTCTGGAACTCACTGGACATGAACAGGCTGAGCATGCATGCTGGGCTCCTCCCTGCCTGCTCATTGCAGGTCTCACCTCCAGTGGCTTCCTGAGCAGTGGGCAGACCTCCTGAGTCTGGTCCAGGGAGCACATTTCACGGGTGGCATATCCATGTACACAGTAGGCATCGTAGCCAGCCCCGATCAGCAGGGAGCACAGCAGCACAGTGAAGTCAAAGCAGTTCCCTCGCTGGTATTTCAGGATGGTGGTTGGGGAATAGAGCGAACTGGGCTTGAAAGAGAGAGATGCAAGTTCATAGTGCTTGTCATATGGAGCTGAAACATGCACCAGGCAGAGAGCGGGGGAGAGAGGCATTGCCCACATCCCTGGGCTCTGCATACATTGGGGAATCTGTTATATAACATTCATTTAAAAGCCACAGACTCTAAAAGTCCCCTCCAAAGTGATCTGGGGAAACTCTGACCCCAAATCTGGTGACAAATTTACCCACAGGAAGAGAAGGGCATGCCAAACTCATTAAACTGCTGAAAACCTAATGCTAATCACAATCCTGGAATGGGATTTCCCTCTATCTCCTGCTGTTCTGGCTGCAGTATTTCCAAGGAAAACACCCATAAGCTAAATTATAGTTCACAGGAGGAAATATATTTCCTTCTGGCCCTCACTGGAGAGCAAAAAAGATCAGTACATACATACTGCATACAGAGAGGTTCTACTCCCACTCAGATCTCAGACATCACCTAAGGTGATCAAGGCAGTCTCCATCTGCTAAATAGAGATACCTTCTCTATGGTCACAAAGTGCCAGAGCTCATCTTGAGACCCTGGGACTCTTGGGACAGCCTGCAGCTGGTGTAGATTGTTTGGGTCACTCTGCAGTCCTTGCTAGCAAGGAGTGTGTTCTCTTAGCTGACTCTCATCAAGAACTTGCTGCAACTCTGGCATTATCCCTTTTTGCTAACCTAGAAATCTCCCTTCAACCATCTCAAAATATCCCCAGATATGGCAATAGAAATGCCTAAAAGTCCCTAAGAATGGGTCATGGAGGTCAAGTATCATCCCCTAGGGTTTATGTGCTCCTCTGTTCCAAGGTGTCTTGGTTTTTGGAGGGAAAGCTTGTCAGCCATTGCCTCCCACAGTACACCAGCTGCTCATCTGGGCTGGCTGAAAGCAGGGTCTGGTCTTGAAGAAATGGTGTTTAATTACTTAGAAGGTACCACACTGAACATGCACCGGGACTGTGGGTCCAACAGAGTGCACAGGGGCTGGGAAAATCAGGGGGTTGCCTAAATAGTGAGGGGATGGTGGAAGTGTCAAAGACCTCTGTAAGCCCAGCCACTGGGACCTCCCCACTGAGAAGTCCGTCACCTCTGTTATGTCTCTGATGGGACTGCAGCCCCTTTCTTACCAGTGTGATTGGGCACTTGAGGGGCTCCATGATGAGGTAATCACAGACAAAGCTGGCACAGCCTGACCAGTAGTACAGCTCTGGGAAAGGCAGCAGGGTTGGCCTCAATGTCGTGCTCACAAACTTCTGCAAGGCAACAAGAGGATTTTTGGTTATCCAACAGGGCCTTGGCAGAGTCTCCTGCCCAAAGCCATCCTCAGACCACCCCTGGATGTTGCAGCTCATATCAGGACCTCCCTAGAGCATATCAACAGCATCAGTATCCCTCCTCTCCAGTTCCAAGATGGAAATTTCATGGAGTTGGGAGGTCATCTGCTTGCCTGTGGCTGAAACTTCAAGCTCATCTCAGACACATTCCCGATGTGAGCCAGTTCTTCTCTTCATTTTCAAGCAAGTCAAATAACTACTGCCCTTTCTGGCTTTTACATCCTCCAGCATTTTTTTTTCTTTTTGCTTTGCATGTTAATGATACAACAAATTTTGGGGAAAGCTAGTACACAGTAGCAATTCCAGGTGCCCAGGGGGAACATCAGGTACAGAACTCGACAACAGTTGTACAGCTTGGGCCCAGCAAAAACAAAACCAGACCACAAACTTCCACATTTACTTCCTTCCCTGTAACTTCTGTGAAGTTCAGAGTAAGATCTAACTCTGCATCCATACTCCCTATCTGTGGCTGAGCCTGAGCCTTATCTATTTCATGTTTCTTTTACTTCTCTTTATGTTTCTGTGGTCTCTCCTGTTTCCTAAGCATCACTCTGCAGCCCACATGGCAGCACCACCACTTATATGGCACAATGTGCTCATGGATTTGGACAGCCAAGGTGTTCCCAGGGTTCTGTGTGCCTGCTCAGGGGCTGTGGGTTCAGCCAGCAGGTTCCCATTCCCTTTAGCCAGGAAGGAGGGCAGGAGGGGCTGCTGTTCTTTCACAGCATTTGGCACTATGGAAGCCAAGTGCTCCGTGTGCTGTGGGCCAGCCCCACAGCACCCAATACCTGCACACCACACTCGTTGACTGGGTGGACGAAGAGCGGCTTGCGGTCAGGGCACAGGTGAGTGTACTGCTCGAGGAAATGGTCAGCAAGCTGCAGCAGTTCCTTTTCCTGCCGGGAATTTGTCTTGTACGAAGATGGTAAGTGGGATGTGTCAATGGAGCTCCAGTCAAAACCACTTATGTGGCAGGGGGAGGCAGAGAGACACAAGTAATAAGCCAGGAACAATACAGGCAAGGTGACCTGCTATCAAAACATGGCAGGGCTTCCCTGTTTTACAGGTAAAAAATGGGGACCATATCCAAGGATATGATTTTGACACAGCCGAACATCTCTGGAGCAATGGCAAGCTGACATATACCCAGAGTCTCACTTTATACAGTGGTGAATGGATGTACAATCAACCAAGTTACCTTGTCTTACTTGCACATGCATGCTCTTGGACAAACTCATCAGGCACATGAAACTTGCTCAGTCCCATCCCTGTGCAGGGGGACCACACGTGCCATCCACACCTGTGCATCCATCCACACCTGTGCATCCATCCACACGTGCCATCCACACCTGTGCATCCATCCATACCCTGTGGGCCCCAAAGGGAACGTCTCTGCTCATCCCAGCCATGGGCAGACACACATGACTTACGGTACATCACTTGGGACAGAGGCTTCCTCCACAGTTATATCTGCCTCCAAGTCATCGAGGAAATCACTGCTATTTAAAGAGTTCGCGTCTTCTGGTGTTTGCCCCACTTCCTCCGTCTCCTCCAGGGCCTCCATTCTGCCTGGCACTACAGGAACGCACACACCAGGTGAATTCAGGGGTGGGACCCAGCTACACAGGAACAGAGAAACACATCGCGGCCACAGTGGTTTGGTACATGAGCATGGCTGAGCCAGCCAGAACCATGAGAGTAAAGGGAGAGCACGGAGTTTGGGCTGGGTTTGGCAAATAAGCGGCTCTGTGTTCCTGGACACCCTAAGCGCGGCAGAGCAGGCAGAGCCTGGCTCGGTAGGGCAGAGCACGTCCCCATGTTCAGAATGTGTACCCCGTGTCCTCCCTCCTGCCGGGGGTGCTGCTGGCGGGGCAGGAGCTCCATCAATCCGCTGGGCACAGGCCGTGCCCCAGCCCGCAGCCGCGCAGGGGCCTTGGAGGGAGCGGGACGCTCTGCGGAGCCGGCAGCCCCCAAGGGCAGCGGGGGCCCTGTATCACCCGCCGGCGCGGGGGGTGTTCGTGTGCCGTCCCTGCGGTCAGGCTGACCCCGAGCGGGGCACACGGCGGGCACAGGGAGGCACAGACCTTGCCCGGGGGGCCCCGCAGCGCTCCCGGCCCTGCCCCGCGCGGCCGCCCCCTCACCCGCGGCTCCAAGGGCAGCGCGGCCGCTCCCGGGCCCGGCGCGGCTCCGCAGCGCTCACCTTGGCAACGCCACGGCCGCGGCAGCGGGCACAGGGACCTGCGGCTCCCCCGCGCCGCCAGCCCGGCCGGGACACCCCCAGGGTCCCCCCAGACCTCCCGCCACAGTCCCCGGGCCCCGAGGCTCCTCGGGACCCCCGCGCACCCCCGGCGCTGCCCCAGCCCCCGCCCGGCCCCCAGCACCGCGCCCCGCGGCCGCTGGGAGAAGGGGACAACGAGGAGCAAAAGGAGGGGACATCGGCCAGCGCCTGCCCGCCACCGCGGCTGAGCCATCGCACTCCGAGACCTGCTCCGAAACTCACGAGTTCGGCTCTCCTAAAATGAAAGCCACCCCCAGCCATCCTTCTCCTTTGTTGCAGAGGCACTTACCCAAAAGCTGGCACCAAACAACTTGTTCTCTTTTTCTTTCTCTTTCTCTTTTTTTTCTTCTTCTTTACCGTTTTCTTTTTCTTTCTCTTTTTCCTTTTTCTATTTTCGTTTTACTTTTTAAAAATTTTTTTCCTATTTGATTTTTAATTGGCAGTTCACTAGGCTGTACACAGGGTCAGGTGCTAAACACTTTTTTTTTCTGGTTTGTTGTTGTGGTTAAGAAAAAATATGGATTGATGGACGGATGTTCACACTAGGTGCTCTGTTAAGGTCACTGTAGCAATTAAAGCTCTGAGAATGCACAGACTGCAGTCAAAATATATCAAGAAACATCATTTTGAGTGATTAAGGCAGTTTGCAGATGGTTACTGTTGCCCAAATGGCATGAAGCTGTGTTGAGGGCAGGAGGCAGGGGTTTAGGTTGGATATTAGGAACAGGTTCTTCCCCCCAAAGGTTGTTTGGGCACTGGAAAAGGCTCCCCAGGGAAATGGACACAGCACCAAGCCTGCCAGAGTTCAAGGAACATTTGGACAATGCTCTGAGAGGCACGGGGTGGGACTGCTGGGGTGGTCCTGTGTAAGGGCCAGGAGTTGGACTCAATCCTTGTGGGTGCATTTCAACTCAGGATATTCTATGAAACAAAGTGGGGTAGGACCCTCCATCTCTCGCCAGTTACTTCTCAGCAGTTCTTAGATGCCAGAAGTCAATAAAAAACCGGATAAGGCAAATATATGTTGTGGTTCCAAAACTGTGTGTACTGGGCACCCAAAGTTATCTGGCCTTCGCATGTGCCACTGTGGTATCTGTTGTTATTGCTGCATCAAAAACAGGTACCACAAAACCAGCTGGATGCACAGACCCCAGATTCCTGAGGGTTTTGCTGTTACTCCCTGTTTGGGATCCTATCAGGGCTATGAATTGGGTTGGCATTCACGAGCTGTCGGCTCATTGGAAGCGCCGTCTGTGCCCGGAGGATGGACTTTCACAGAGTCCTTTCCTCCCCAGCCGCCGAGGGATGCTAAACTGGCCCTTGTGCAATCCCAGAGGCAGCCAGTTTGCGTGGGGGAGAGGGATGAGCTGCCGGAAGGCAATATAAGGCACAGAGCAACCCCGAGTGTGACGACCCACCCTTAATGCGAAGGAACCAGGGCAGTGGTGGATGGAGGAGCAGAGAGCAGCCTGGCAATGGTAAGTGGGATGAGTACAAGGTGATGGGATCTCTCAGGCTTGCTGCAGCAAGCAAGGAGCAGAGCAGGGAATGAACCCTCCTTGCCCAGCAGTCTCGCAGTCTCAGCTGCACAGGGTCGGTGGAGGCAGGTACGGATGTGCTGTGTGAGGGGGGCTTTTGGTGTTGGCTTTGCCCTGCTCTCAGAGCGCTGACAGAGCATTGCCCAGCCACCAGTCCTGGCTGACTCACATCCACATCTCTGATAAGGCGTATCTGGTGTCCAGGACTAATCCAGCACAGTGCCAATAATTTCCCCAAAGAAATCCATTATCTGTACCAACAGAAGATATTGACTTAATCTGAGTCCTTTTAACACTAATTTTAGTCATGTTCAAGGCTTGGGTTTGGTTTTTTACCCCGTTGTCTCCTTGTTATGGATATGGTTTACTGGAACAGTGAGGATCCTTTTACAAATCCTAACTCTTCAAAAGAGTTGTAGTGGCAAGAGGGTAACTCCTTTCCTCTTTGGGGACCCCAGACTGATGCCTCAGCTGTGCAGTTTTACTTAAATTTCCTGTTCTTACTTAAATGTGGCTTTATCACTGTCAGCACATCCCTGGGGGTCTAAGGGCTTGTTTCTCCCACCTCCTCTTTCTGGAATAGCTACCTAAATTCAGGATAGTGTTTGACCCTTGTGTTAACCTGATGGGGGAAGGCTGATCAGGCCCTTTGGGTTGGGTAATGACTGTGTGCCACGGAACCTAGGAAATACAGTACAGAAATTATTGCACCCATGCTTGAGGGTTCACTCTTTCTGAATGACTGCAAACATCTCCAGTGAACATAATAACAAATCCGAGTTATCCAGAGCCTGCTTGTTTTTCCAGGAAAGGACTGTGAGATGTTTGCTGCTGCTCTCTGTGCTCTGCCTGGCTGGCTGTGAAGGCAACAAGAGTGAGTCTCCCTGTGCTCTGTCCCTGCTGGGTCATGGATGGGTAGTATGGAAAGGAGAGGTCAAACCCTCACCTGATCCATGCTCAAGTTCCTCATTCAGGGCACTGCTGAAAGCTGTTAAGGCAGAACAACAGAGTAGGGCTCAGTGAGGCAGGAACTGGGGTGCAGGAGTCGGCAAAATAGGCAGAAACTGCAGGCTCTCCACCCCAGCCACAGAGGGTGTGTAAACCATAGAAATGGGCACAGGTGCTGCAATGTGCCACCATGCTCCTTAGTGACAGTGACAGGCCCTGTGGCTCTGATCCAGATTACAGCTGTGCTGAGGAGGTCTCACAGCTTCCCAGCAAGCTGAGGCAGCAGGTTCTTCCTCTGATGTGTCTGCTCTGGCTCTAGGCAAAGATCTCAGGCCTTGAGAGCTGTGCAGAGCTTCCTGCAGTGGGGTGAGTTCTCAAATCTCTCATCAGGGAGATATTCTTGCTGCATTTCAGCTTCCTTACCTTTCCTTTGCTGCAGGTGAGCTGGCAAGCACCCATGGCCTGGGGCCAGGGGTTGCCCTCCGTGTCAAGAGGAGCCCAGACGCCTGTCTGCCAAACCCGTGCCAGCACCAGGGGCAGTGCCAGTTGACAGAGGACAGACCAGTTTGCAGCTGCAAGCCAGGCTTCACAGGGGAGTTCTGCCAAGGTAGGGCTGGTGAGCCCTCCCCAGTCTGTCCATGGGCACTGGAGGGAAGGGTGATGGGCACAGTACGCTGGTGTTACCATTGCTCTCCACTCCTGGAGCACATCCCAGCTCCTGGTTCAGGTGCATTCCCCACCAATATAACCATATTCTGGCTACATGCTGGTACAAGATGCAGCCACAGGCCATTTTCTTCTTCCCCAAAAGCCTTCATTCCTTGGCTGTGCCATGGTGTAGCAGGGCATGCTGCAGGGCACAGCTGCCTCACAGTCTCAGAACAAGCACATGCACCCTGGCACAGATATAGTGAAGCCCCTTCCAGACACTGACCAAAAACTGTGTCTTCCTCTGAAGGAAAGGGTCACTGTCCCTGTCCGGTGCCCTTGACAGACTGGGGGGGTTCAGCCCTCGAAAGGGACCAGACTGCCCTTTGCCCAGTGTCTCTGAAGAGCCCTAGAGCAGCCTGCACCAAGGATGGGACAAGGGGCTGCTGAGCTCAGTGGGACTGTGCCATCCCCCAGCTGACCTAGGGCTCCTTCAGGCGTCTCCCTTATTGCTATTGCAGATGGCTTTTTCCCCCAGATGTGGTACTGAAGTTGGCCTGCGAGGAAGAGCACATGAAGATGATGGTGAGGAAGGAGGTGTTTGAGCTCTTGAAAATCCCGCTGGAGCTTGTCCACTTGAAGAACCAGGCATGCAAGGTTTCAGAGAAGGAAGAAGAGGGTGAGCTGTTCTTTGCAGCCACTCTCACAGGTGAAAACCACACTGCCTGTGGATCAGTAATCCAGGTGAGGATCCATAGATCCGAAGCTGTGAGAGGAGCAGATATGCTGAGGGGGTACAGCGAAGGGCAGCCCCAAAGGCTTTTCCTTCTGGGTGCTGTAAAGTTTTCATTCCCCTTGAAAGTCTTTCCTGCAGATGTCAGAAAGCTCTTCCGTCTCTGCCAAACCCCTGCTGGCAGCACATTTTGTCTTATTTAGGAGAGCTTGGAAGTCTCACTGTGCACTGATAACAGCCCTCAGCTTTCTGGAAACATTCTCTGAACTCTGCAGCCATGGCCCCTTGATCCCTCACTTGCTTCATGGAGCAGGAAGGGTGCAGAGGAAATGGTGCTCCAGCTCTGCATTGCGCAGAAGAGCCCTGTGCTCACTACAGTGACTCCTGTGCCAGCAGCCCCCAGACACAAGCTAGAACCCCAGCAGAAATCCAGGCCTGGAGCAGCTATAGCTGAATTGCACCCTCTGAACTTGCAGCTCTGTGTATGGCTTTAATCATGGTCTGGAGACTTAATTTCTGTGTCGTTCCAGCAAAACAGCTCCCACATCTCGTACTCCAACGTCATTGAGTCAGAGCAGGAAGCCCACAGGGCCATGATCTCCCGGAGTTTTCAGCTTGAGGTGCACTTCTCCTGCATCTACGCCTACGAGCAGGTTGTGAGACTGCCCTTTGCTCTCACTGCTGTTGACAAGTAAGTGTCCCATTTCACCTTGCTGCTGGCATGGTGTCTTTGAGTTTGGAGAAAAATAGATTCAGTGAGATAATTTGCAAAGGCCCTAGGAAGCCCCTAGAGAGCTCTGAGAGCAATGCCAGGCACTCTGGTGGCCTCACTTGTACTGTGTCCTTCCCACTTTCTTGTTCTGCTCGTCAGCTCTCATCCTCTGCTCTCAGGCTGGTACAGTTCGTGGTCAGAGAAGGACACTTCAACGTCAGCATGAGACTGTACAAGTCCCCCTCCTACCTCCAGCCTTATCACCTGCCAAGTGTGGCTGTCCCCCTTACGGACACACTCTATGTCCTGCTGAAGATGGAAGGGCAGCACCAGGTCAAGTACTTCCTGCTGAGTGTTTTGGACTGCTGGGCCACACCGAGCACGGATCCACACCAGGACATGCAGCACAAGCTCATTGAGCAGGGGTGAGTGCAGTGCCCCCAGCACATCCAGTCTCCCTGCACCACAGTGTGTCAAGGACTGAGATAGAAATAGGCCTGTTCAGTTAAGCCTGTGTCCCTGTGGGATGTGGTGTCCCAGGCTGGGATGCTCCACCTCATTTGCCACGCACTGATCCAGCCCTCATGTCCCAGGTGTCCCCATGATGAGACAGTGACCTATCTGAATGCCATTGGGGAGAGCACTTCTGCCAAGTTCAGCTTCCAGATGTTTCAGTTTGTTGGTTACCCCGAGGTGTTCCTGCACTGCCGTGTCCAGCTCTGTCTTCCTGACAGCCCAGAGCCCTGTGCCAAGGTGAGCTCCCTCGCTGGTCTGCACTGTGCCCTGGCTGGGTGTGAGACCTCCCTTCCCTAGGCCTGCTGCTTGGAGAAGGGGCTTTGTTCTGGTTTTGGGTGCCTCACAAAATAAACACCGCCCAGAATCAGGAGCTCAGCCCAGTGCCCTGAACCAAAGGTACGAGGGCCTGAACCCACCAGAGAGCTCCTTTCCCTCCTCACTGGGAAAGGAAGGGAGGTCAACAGGCTGACCCAAGTGCAGAGTGCTTCTCCCCTGCCCTCCCATCACCCTTCCCTTGGCTTTGTTGACAGCAATGCCCCGGGCACTGGAGGAACAGGCGGGCGCTGGCAGATGACTACAATAGGATTGTCTCCTACGGGCCCATCCACCTGCTGGCTGCTCCTTCCTCAGGAGCAGAGACCCATCATTCCAGCACTGACCAGAAGGACCCAGCGGGTATGTATGTCCTCCTGAGCACCGAGGTCAGTCCAGGAGATCCAAGCAGCAGTCCAGGAGCAGGGCTGGGGGCAAGCCCACCTACAGCATGGCTCAGACCAGGCATGCATGCTGAGCTGTGTGGAACTCCTGAGCAGCAGCGGTGGGTGGAGGCCATTTGAGGTGACTGAGTCCCGTTAGTGCCCTCAGAATCCCAAAGTACCCCCAGCTCCAGTGGCTCCTGCCCTTCACAGGAGATGACCTCCCTGAATCTATCCCCAGTCAGACATGCCACACCAGGGCTCAGAGCTGGCTCAGGGGACCCAGATACATAACCAATCTCTCTCCTCTTTGGCAGGACCCAGCCCGTGGCTCTCTGGGGCCCTCGTTCCGCTGTGTGTGCTCGCTATGCTCACCGTGGCTGCTGCCGCCGTCAGCGTGGGGCGGCGAATGGTTTAGGAAACAGCTGTTTCCCAATAAACGAATGTTTCTCAATAAATGAAGTAGCAGAGAGGCTCTTGCTGTGTCTTTATGGGTGTTTTAGGGAAGGGGGTAATGGTTGGATGCAAACAGTGCTTGAAGGGTGAGGTGCTTCAGAGTTTCTGTTTCCTGTAGCATCTCTTGGACCTTAGCCCCTCCAGGCCCACGGTCTCTAAACTCAAAGTATGTACCTAGGGATGGGAGGATCCTTCCTCCTGCTTCCCAGAGAGTCACCCTAGCATGTGGGAAGATGGAAGTACCCCACTCTAGATACCTGCCCTCCCAAAGCTGGTCTTTACATAGTTCTGTGCAACACCAAAGTAGCATTAGCAGAGAAGGGGCTGCTTTGTGCATGCACGTGTGTGTGTGCACTCATCCTTAGTGATTTCTGCCTTAATTCATGACATTTCTCTTTTCATTCATGACAAATTACCAGCAAAACTTGTGTCCATTGATACATCCCTAATATAAAGCAAATAACAAACAATACTGTAGGTATTAAAGACTAAATTCACAGTGCTCAGACAGCTGGCAGGGATTTAATATTAAAATACAGGTCAGGACAAGACAGTAGTTGCCCTGCAAGGCAGCTGTGTGTGCATTTTGGCTGAAGCACAGTGTCTATGAGGGAATTGTCACTGGCTCCAGTGTTTTGCAGGAAGGATATCCAGCATATCTCTGCCAGAGAGCAGGGAGATGTACTGCAAAGAAGCTCATGGGTTGCCTCTTCTTTTTGCCGACTCCCAGACACAAACCTCCCACATCTGGGCTGGAGCAAGTCAATCCTCTCCCTCCACTGTCAGGAAACTCACTGCTGGGCTGGTTCAGCACCAAAGACCACTTTTGACAAAGAGGGTGATGGCTCTTTCATGGCTGAAGGCAGGTGCTTTGTGGGCTTCCTCCTTGTCCCCTGGGGAATGAGATCAGGAGCCCCTCAAGACCGTGGAAGTGCAGCCTGGAGAGACTTTGCAGAAGCATCATCTCTGGAGCTCCTTGCCCAGGGACACCCACCAGGAATGAAAGGGATGAAGCAAAGAGCCCTGCTGAGGTGGATCATGCCCACTGAGGGGTAAACTGAGGTGTGGTAAACTGATCCCTCCCTCTGTGAGGAAGCTGCATCTGCCAGGATCAAAGATTGCTCTCAGTGGATGCAGGTGCAGGCAGGAAGAGAGGTCCAGCCAGGAGCTAGTCCTGGGAGGCTGTGGTGGTTTTGTCATGTCTGGTGATGTAGGAGAGGGAACCAGTGGTCTCCTTTGTCTTCGGGTAGTAGAGGATGACCAACCAGATGAATATGAAGATTCCTGCAGGGAAAGGAAGACAAACACTCAGCAGCAGCAGGAGACTGGGAAGTATCTTGCCTTTACCTTGCCAGGATGCTCATGACACTTCCACTTCCAGGGGGTTCCCTCATCTCACTCCTGTCCCCCTCTCCTTAAGGTGAACCATTTGGCTGGGACACACCATGAGTGGATAATGTCCCTAGTCCTCTGCTAAGGAATGTCTTTCTTGCAGGAAAACCACCACCACAGGTGGGGTGGATGTAGCTGGAAGCCATGAGCAGCTCCATGCTGGTGGCTGAGACCTACTGCTTGACATGCCCTGCCAAAAGGAAGGGTATGACAGTGCTGGGAAGATGGTGGTACCTTGGGATCCCTGGTCAACCCACAGCCAGGCTGGCTCCTGCCTCCTCCATCTTCCCCACCCAAGCCCAGGGAAGTCAGCTCAGAGTGAGTGCTGACCTTGGAGAGAGTTGAGGATGGTGAAGATATAGAGCACGGCCGTGGAAGAGATGCCGTAGGTGAGGAATGCCAGGGCCCAGGTGGCTCCCAGCAGGCAGAAGAGCCCTGCTGCCACCAGAGCCACCTTCCAGGGCTTACGGTGTCCCTGCACTGCCCCAGTGTTCTGCAAGCTGCAGCTCTTCTGGGTCACCACCCCGAAGACAGCCATGTTGAAGAGGAAGATGAGGCCAAAGTAGCCACAGTTGGTGATGTAGTGGACCAGAAGATGTTTGGAAGTGATCCAGCACCTGAAAAGAGACAACCGTGGTGCCTCCAGCAGCCCTGCAAACCCCAGCAGCACCCATGGGAGCCTTCCCTGTGGGTCTTTTTGGGGATGGAGGGACACCCTTGTGCTGGGGGATTTTCCAAGGCCAGGTGAAGCAGAGGGACAGTGGTGCATATCACTGCCCTCGTGTTGCTCAGCTGGGAGGGAGCCTGGGGAAGCTCCAGGTGGACCTTGGACGTCCCTCCATGACCTGGGAGGGCTGCAGGTGTCACTGAGAAGGCTCAGCATGAGAGGTGGGGGTGGCTGATGTGTTGCAATCACAATTAAGGAAGCAGAAGCAGAAGCATGGCGTAAAGCCAAGCCAGATGGGTGCAATCCCTGACCAGTGCGCTCCTGGCAGGACTGAGCTACCCCTCCCCGTGCCAAAGGGCCACCTGAGCCCTGGGGGCAGTGGCACACGCACAGGTGGGCTATGACCTGGTGCTCCATGTTCTGGATGCTGTATTCTCCATAGCTGCCAATAACTCCTGCCACTCCCACCACGAGAACGGGGAAGCCTGGAAGAAGGGAGACACAATCACGGAATTGTTTAGGTTGGAAAAAACCTCTAAGATCATCAAGTCCAGCCATTAACTCAGCACTGCCACGTTCACCACTAAACCATATCCCCAGGTGCCACAGCCACACATCTTTTGAACGCTTCCAGGGATGGTAATTCCACCACTGCCCAGGGCACCCTGTTCCAGTGCTTGAACACCCTTTCAGTGAAGAATTTTTCCCAAATATCCAATCCAAACCTCCCACTGCCCCTCTCACCCCCCATCTCTCGTCCAGGCTGGTGGTGCTCACCCCAGCCAATCAGGCACAGCTTTGCCAGGTAGTGGTGGATGTAGATGCCCAGGACCTTGACAAAGAGGAGGTAGAGCTGACAGCCCTCCAGCGCCGTCCAGGTGAAGCAGCAGAGCAGGCAATAGTGGGTGAGCCCCCCCAGGACTCTACAGGTCCTTGGGTGGCTCCTGCCAGAGAGCCCACTGTTGAGCAGGAAGACCAGGTTAAGGAGGAACAGGCTGCCCACGAGGTTGACGTGCAGCCCCAGGTTGATGTGGACGGTCTCTTCAAACCTGAACCTGCACCTGAGTGTCCCCAGAGGGACCAGGAAAGGCAGGGGTCACAGCTGAGCAGGGCCCTGTGCTGTACCACAGCAGGTCCACGCACAGGCACCGAAATTGCCTCACATCTCTCCCAGGCTGACAAGCCCTCATGGAGCTGCTGGCACACCCCACCTTATGAAGATGCAGAAGGCGATGGTGAAGATGGCGAAAGCCATGGCTACCCCGCAGCCAGCAGTGGCAACAGCCATCAAGGCTTTTGCTGTGGAGCTGTCCAGAGCTGGGTTCTGCCAAACATGCAGATGTTGAGTTAGACAGGCCCTGGACCAGCCTAGAAAACCTGACTGCAGCTACCAGAGCCATGGGGCTGATAACCCCAGTGGGCTGCTGCAGAGACCCCGTACCAGCCCCCAGTCTGGCCCCCAGAAGGTCTTCAGGGGAAGCAGAGCAGTGGTGGCTCAGAGGAGATGCTCTGAGGTGGGGTGAGGGGTGGGTGAAGTGGACCACCATGCACACCCTCCTGGGAGTCTCCCCCAGGATATGGGACCTCGAGCCTTGCTGTGTCAGAGCCTGCACAAGGCTGAGGCCTTTTCCAGCCTGTCCTGCTCAGCTGACCTGCTGCTGCCCTCCTGAGCTGGGGCCTGGGCTTGCCTGGGAACAGCTATAACTGTCTCTGGGTGGCTGCTCATGACACCCGAGGGGCCACCAAAGTGAGAAGGCAGCACCGCCAGGGCACAGGAGCTGCAGGAAGTGGGATCATCACCAGGAGGAGGGTGAAGAAGGTGAGATGGTCGCAGGAGCAGACTGTCCCCTTGTCCCCGGGCTGCGTTTCACATCCACTGCTGCTCCAGCCTCCTGCCTGCCCTGCAACAGGCACGTGGGGATGGCTGTGAGTGCTGGGCACAGCACCTGTGCCCTGCCCCGCACCCGACGAGGATGTACCTTTGCTGGGATCCCAGAAAACGCATTGCAGGGTGACGCCCTGCAGTGGGGAAGAGCAGCATCAGCCGGCGCCACGGGGAGGGGCACTGGAGGGGAGATGGAGGGCAGGCAGGGCTGACTTACGTGGGGCAGCTGCCTGTGGGCGAAGGTGAGCTTCACAGGGTCCTGCAGCCCCGAGATGCTGCTCTCTCCCACTGTGATGCCCACCACGGTGTTGTCCAAGACCTGTGCTGTCTGGTTGACTTCCTGTGGAGGGGAAACGCTGCCAGAGCTGAGCTGGTGGTTAGCAAGTGCTGGTGGTAGCATGAAGGATGCTGGCAATGCCAGCTCATACCTTGAACATGCCAAGCTGCTGGATATCGAGGACTGTCACCACCACACTCGCTGTTTGGCTACTCAGGGACCGGAATATCTCCCTGGGGAGGTGGATTTTACCTGTCTCTCCTTTCTCTGTGGTGTTCAGCCTGCTGGGGCCCTGTGGCAGAGAGCAGTGAGAGGCTGTTGCTGGCAGGTCACCTCTCTGTTCAGGACCCACCAATCTTGCTCCAGGCACAAATTCAGCCCTGCACAGGTGGCTTTGCAGGAGCCCTGAGGGCAGAAGGGGAGAACCTCATCCCCAGCACCCAGCATCCATGGGGGCAGAGCTGGCAGTGGGACCTCACAGATTCTCTACCCACCATCACCCACACACATGGTCCCCTGGGACATTCAGAGCCTGTGGGTGGGCAGGAGGCACAAGGTCACACATGTTCCTCCTCCTTTCCTACCTCACCCTCCCTCTGACCACCTCAGTCTGCTGAGATGGCTCCTTGGGGAGGGCTCTTTCCTCCCAAGCACCACTTCATGTGACTCCTTGCCAAGGGATGTTGAAGTTGACATGGGCCTGTGATGCAACCCCACAGGGAGGAGGAAGAGCACAGCGGGGCACACCAAGCCCTGGGGCAGGGGCTGAGGGATGCTTGCAAGGTGTGGGTCCTTCCAAGCAAGGGAGAGGGAGGGGCACATCTCACCGCCGTGGGGGAGAAGGTGATGAGGACGTCTCGGGTGACGTCCTCCCTGCGGACACTCAGGAGCAGCGTCTTGAGCCCTTCCAGCAAAGTGTGCTGCCCCGACTGCAGCAGCCTGCGGGACAGGGGGCTGTGGGACAGGTGGACACGGGGACTGAGCCCAAAAACCCTGCCATGGCCACCCCTGCCACTACCTGAACAAGCGCTCCCGCAGGCAGGCACAGGCGCGGATCTCAGAGTGCCACAGCTTCAGGCAGTGCCGGGACAAGTGCAGGAGGTGGGTGATGTTGCCTGGGTTCTGCTGCTTCACCATCACGTTGCAGCACTCATGGTGCTCATCACCCCGAAAAAGGGCTGGGAGGATGGGAGCAGGTGACCAATGGGCACCACAGCAGTGGGTGGGCACTGGGAGCAAGGGTGGGAAGGGGAGGGGACCACTCACCAGAACAGCTGTCCCGTCCTTTGGCAACATCTGGAAGAGGAGTACATGGAGAAACAAGGGGGGAAACACCAAAATCCAGGGCCAGCCCTCCCCCTGTCCGGAGGGAAAGGGGAAGGGAAGGCAGGAGAGTCTGGCGGCTGCCAGGTTTTAAAGGAACAGTCCTGCAGTTACGTGGGCTTCAAAACACCTGGACAGCGATCAGAGCTGGTGAGGGCAAAACTGCTGTGCCCAGCCTGCCAGAGGGGCTCACAAAGGAGACCCCAGACTGCTGGTCCCAGGTTTTAACAAAGCGCCCAGCAACAACCCCCCCCAGCCTCTGTACATCCCAGTGGGGATGCCCCCCTCTGGCCTGTCCACATTTCAGGATGAAATCCCCACATGGTCTTTTGGTGAACACTTTCCCATGAGAAAACCTTCCCACAAAGCCCATGCATCCCCTGGGTTAGGGATGCCTGTCCCCACTTCACCTGCCACTCACCAGGCAGCAGCAGAAGCAGCAGGACAGTGCCCAGGAACAGGTTCATGCCGCTTTGTGGGGTCTCCTGGCTGCCCCTGGCCATCCCACCACACTCTGCTCCCCTTGTCCCGGCAGCTTTGCTCCTCCCCAGGCTCCCCCGGGGCTTGTGGCCACTTCTGAGGCAACAGCCGTTCCTCATTTCCCTTCTGGGAACCCCTCACGCCTTCCTGTGGCTGGCAAGTGACCTGTCCCAGCTCACAGCAACAGCAACAACCGCCAGAGCTGCCGAGTTTCCCCCGTGGCTCCTTCCCATGACCGCCTCAGGGCTTTTTGCTTTCCCTTTCTCCCCACAGTCCTGCCCTCTCCCCACAGTTGATGGCCCTCACCAGCCCGGCAAATGCTGGAGCATCCTCCTCCTAAATGGGGCATCACCACAACCCTCTAGGATAAACCATCCCGTGCCTGGCAAGGCACCCCTGCCCCAGCTGGGTGCTGGAAGGTGGGTAGAGGGGAATGATCCAAAACCACCTGGAAGGGGAATGGTGGGATGGGAGATGTGGTGCTGTGCTTGCAAGAGGCACAGCCAGGACAGCCAGACTCTGCCTGGCCCCACAGCCACTGAGGGGATGATCCCCATCCTGTGATGTCTCCCTCTTCAGATCCCTGTCCTCCACCTGCCTCCCTTTCTGCTGGGTAGTGATGGTCCCGAGAGACTTCCCAAGCCGTGGTATCTCCCTCCGTCACCCCAACCCCAACGGCACCAGGCAGCCAGTGCTCTGCCAGGAGCACCATTATCGGTCCCAGCTCAGCAGGATCCTACAGGGTAAAATGCTGGGTCCTGGCCCAGAAATGGGGTAACCCAGAGGAGAGGTGGATCCCATCAGAGAGCCCACCAACACACCAAGCAGAGACCCCAGCGAGACACATTCCAAGAGGAACAACTTTAATGGGCACAACTCTGGTGTGCAGGCACGCTCACTGAACTCCTACATCACCCAAAAATAGACATTCAACAAAATAACAAAAATAGATTATTCCAGCTGCCTGAGGGTGTAGTGGGGGCAGAGTCCTTCTATCTTCCCTGGGCAAGAACCCTCATGGTGACCACCAGCAGGGGCTGAAAACTGGGCCTTTCCCACTCATCATCCCTGGCCTCAGGACATGGGAGGGGACATCCAAAGGCACTGGGGACCCTCTCCCTTCCACTTTTTACAGCCCCCACTGCCTGGGTAAGCATCCCTCCCTCCCTCCCTCCCTCCTGCCCCAAGGATGCCAAGCCTGTCAGAATGGAGTGGGTGGGGAAATTGGGGAGAGGGCCAGCAGCGGTGAGGGGTGGCCAGCCCCACTGTGGGTCCCTGGGCTCCTTGCAGCCCTACGGGGCAAGAGCAGTAGCAAAGCAGATGGTGTGGTCCTTCTTGTGGCCGTCCTTGGCGTGGGGAGCTCTGGCACGGCACAGCCACCATGGGGCTCAGCTGCTGCTGGGCTGCAGCTTGGCACTGTCAGAGCTGCTCTGCTCTGTAGACTTCCTCGCCTGCAGCACCATGGTCCAGTACCAGAGGAAGATGAGGAAACCTGGGAGAGGGGAGAGGAAGCATTGGTGAACCTCCTTGAAGGACAAACAGCAGTTGAGAGCGAGCCACCCAGCCTGACAGAGTTCCTCCTGCACCCCATCACCACCCCACCAACACCCCGTGAAAATCCTGGTGCCCTTCAGAGGAGCCCAGAGTCACAAGCTCACCTTGGAGGGAGTTGATGATGGTGAAGATATAGAGGGAGACAAGGCAGAACACACCAGAGGTGAAGGAGAAGAAGATCAGTGCCCAGGGGATGCCCAGCAGGATGCTCAGCCCAAAGAGGGCCAGGACGTGCTTGAGCTTGTGACCTTTTTTGTTTTGCCGGAGGATCTCCCGGACCATGGCCCCCAGCATGACCAAGTTAAAGAGGAACACCAGGCTGAAGAAACCCAGGTTCACGATGTTATGGATCAGGGGGCTCGTGATCCAGCATCTGGAGGGAGGAGAAAGGGCAGAGCATTACGCTGTGTCATCCCACAGGGACACAAGTTGGGAAGTGTGGTACCAGCCCAAAACCCAGGAAGGGGTGATGCCCCTGGCACAAAACCCCAGAAAAGCCCCAGGCCATGGTGAAGGTTTAGCCAGCTGACTTTACCTGTGAGCAGAGACCAGGTAACCCATCTCCCATGACTTACATGGTTGCGTTGATGGATCTGCCATCAATGGATTCATAGATGGGAATGGAGAAGGAGCCGTAGTTCGTCCAGCTAGCCAGGAAGATCAACATCACACAGCAGATGGGGAATCCTGGGTGCAAAGAGCAGAGTGAAGTGGCTGCCCTACTCCCTGGCCTTTGGACCTTCTGGAAGGACCTGTTGCCCCTTTCTCTCTGCATAGAGCACAAGCCAACATCCTCCCTCCCACCAGGAAACCAAGGATGGAGCACATGACAAGGGCACCTGGCATAAGCCCCAGCCTGGGAGGGAGCAGTGCTGTGCTGATCCCAGCTGGGGACCTCCCAGGGATGTGGAGCTTTAGGCCATGAAAGATCCTAAGATCTTCCTGCCATTACCTCTAGCCCAAAGCATGGCAGAGAAGCATGGGCACTTCCCTCATCCAGCCCATCTCTCTGGGCTGTCCTGGATGTTTCTTTCAGAAAGAGATGATCCCATTACTATTTAAAGATCCCAAGTGGTGGCTCTCACATGTCTCCGTTGCTGGGTGACCCCCATGGTGACCCACCCTTGCTCTAGCACCAGCTTCTGCTTCAGCCTTCAAGTCTCCTTCTCCACCAAGGCTCTTGACAGATGCCTGCTCCCCCACAGCTGTGTCTCCATCCCCATCTAGGCATCGTGTCTGGTGGGAAAGACCTACCCAAGTGCCCCTCCACCCTGTGCCCTCAGGATGTCTCTGCCTCCCCCATGCTCACCCCAGCCCACCAGGCAGAGCTTGCGGAGGAAGTGGTCATGGTAGGCGTTGAAGACTTCAATCACAAGCCGGTAGAGGTTGTAGCCCTCAATGCCCATCCAGGTGAGGCAGCTCAGGAGTGCGAAGTGCAGAAGCAGCCCCCCGACTCTGCAGACGGCCTCGCTGCCGCTGCCAGCCAAGTGCTCAGAGATGAGGAAGGTGACGTCCAGGACGAAGATTGCGACCAGCAGGTTCATGTGGATGTACATGCTCGTGATCTGGTCTCGTTGCTTGCTTCTGGAGAATCAAAAGCAGCAGACCTCACCACCATGCCTGGCCAGCACCAATGGTGCCCACAACACCCCACAGCCCTTCATGGGGCAACTCGCCCCAGCAGAAGAGCAAGGAGACTCTCTGGTAATGCGAGGGACTGAGAGACCAACCCCACAGGTGGGAACACCCATCCCCCATGCAAATCCAGCCCCCTGCAGCTGACCCTGAATTGAAGATGCTCAAAGGGCTGAAGCACTTCTCCTGTGGAGACACGTTGAGTGAGTTGAGGTTGTGTGGCCTGGAGAAAGCTCCAGGGAGACCTTAAAGCACCCCCCTGTGCCTAAAGAGAGCTGGAGAGGGACTTTGAACAAGGGCATGGAGTGACAGGACAAGGGGGAATGGCTTCAAACTGAGGGCAAGTTTAGATTAGATATTTGGAAGAAATTCTTCCCTGTGAGGGTGGTGAGGCCCTGGCACAAGTTGCCCAGAGAAGTTGTGGCTGCCCCATCCCTGGAAGTGTTCAAGGCCAGGTTGGATGGAGTTCTGAGCAACCTGGTCTAGTGGAAGGTGTTCCTGCCCATGGCGGGGGGGTTGGAAATGAATGATCTTTCAGTCCCTTCCAACCCAAACCATTCTATGTTTTTATGATTCTATGATTTCAGGTCTGAATCATCTGCTTAGGATCAGTGGCATGACTCAGGAGAAGACACCCACGTTCTTCTCCAGGTCCTTGAAAAGATCTTTGCAGACTTCTGCTTGCTGCATCCATAACAATAACCAAGGAGATTTTCCAAAATCATTGAAAAGAGCTGGTGTTCCTGAGCACTCTGCAGGAGACCTGACCAAGAAGGTGGATCCTGTACAGGAGAACTCTGCTTTCTTCAAGCAAGGCTCCTTCATGATGCTTCTAGCCAGGCCACCAACTGCCCATGGACAGCTTGTGCCCACCCAGGTGCTGATGGCCAGGGACAGGACACAGAGAGGGGGCGTGGGGTGAGCCATCAGACTGTACCTGAAGTAGAGGAAGAAAATGGTGCAAATGGATGCCAAAGCCGAGATCAGGCAGCCAACGTAGGTTATGATACTCAGGTAATTCCTGTGCAGGGGGGTGATGTCTGGAGAGGATACCTGAGGAGGAGGAGAGGTGGTGAGGAAGAACAGCCAGTGGGAATGATGTAGGGATGTGAGGGAAGGTGCTACCCACCAAGAGCACAGCAAAGTAGGTGAGGTGGTTGCACTTGCACTCTGTCTGGCTGCTCCCTGCCACTGTTGTACACCCATAGCTGTCCCAGCTCCCAGAACTGGCTGTGCAAGAGAAAGGGAGAGCATCTGGTGAGCAGCAGGAACATCTGCCTTGGGCTAAAGGATCTTCAGGGCAAGGTGTCCATGGAAAGAGGGAGAACAAGAGTGGCGAGTCCCAGCTTGTCCTAGGCCAAGCACACATACTCAAATAGCCCCCTCAGCATGAGAACCCATCCCTAGGGAAGGGGAAAGCTCTTCGGTTAGCTATGGAGGGAAAACCTGACATCTGCCCTGTGGGAACGGCTTATGGAGATGGAGTGAGGAAGGGAAGTGCAGAGCAACCTTCGCCCTGCTGGCGGGGCTGTGGTACCTTGGAAAAAGGGCCTGACTTCACACCCAAGGGCAGGGGCACTCACCAGAGGCGTCCTCCTGCCAGAAGACGCACAGTGGGATGACGTTCGTCTGCAATGACAAAACCACAGGCCCTGGTCAGGATGTAATTGTGGGTTTGTTGCCTGCCCAGAACTTTTGTTAGGGGACAACATGAGGCAGGAGGCAAGATGGTCTCAGGAGACAAGCTATGACTTTGATAAACCAGACTCCCCCTACAATGGGAGTGGGCTCCTGGCAGTGACCACTCTGTTAACCATCTGATGGAGCAGATACCTCCTCCCAGGTCCTCTTTTCCAAACAAGGGGTTCAGCTTTGAGCAGGCACCTGGCAGAGCCATGAATGAGCCAAGGGGCTATTAACTCAGAGTGTCCCCAGCCCTGGGGACTGTTCTGGATGTGACACATCTGCCATGAGGCATCTCCTGGAGAGGGGAAGGCAGTGCCACCACTAGTGCACACAGTGAAGCCATGATTGCGATACAGCCCCAGAAGACACAGCAGACCCTGCACAGGTAGGCCAAGGGCATGGAAGTGCTGGATTGTGACCACACCCTAAGCTGGCGGGGCCTGAGCCCTCCTTCCCCCTCCATTCCTGGTGGGATCAGGTTCTATGAGGCTGTTTCCCCACCTACCGGCAGCTCGTCATGGAAGAAAGTGAGGACCACCGGGTCAGAGAGGTTGGCCACAACTGTGTCCACCAGGGAGATGCTGACTACCTTGTTACCCAGGACATGGCTGCTGTTTTCATCCTGTTAGAGAAGAGGAGAAGGTGGCAGCGTGGGAAAGGAGAGCTGCCAGGTGTGAAGCAGAGGAGAGTTCCCAAGAAGGAGATCCCAGGACTTTCCCTGTCAAGCTTTTAGCTCATCTTTGAAGCATCTTCTCCCCGTGAGCACCAGCAGCCTGGTCTGGTGGCATCCCTGCAGCCCTGTACCACGGGACACCCCACCATGCCATTCACGTGGGCATTACCTGGAACATGGTCTGCCTGTTAATGTCCATGAGGAGCACTCTGTGCTCCACCACCTCCTCCCTCTCCTTCACCATCATGAACAGGCTGCTTGGCAGGTCCACTGTGAATCCCTGGACTTCTCCACCCTCCTGCAAGGAAAGACTCATCAGGAGAGAGGTCGGGAGAGAGCACAAGAGCATTAAGGCAGACTTTCCAGGACCCACCTCTCTCTGGGAAGCAAAGGTCAGGTGCTGAGGAGCCCGACTGGGCTGGACCCTCAGGACAGTTGCGTGCACAGTGGCGTTCCCAAAGGTCTGATTCTGCCCTTCGAGCTCCACCTTGGCCAGCATCTTCTCCAGCTTCCCAAGTTTGCTGTTGGGGAAGGGGCACAGTGAGCTGGATGCAGCAGGCACACATCGGCGGCGGCAGGAATGGGGCGAGCTGGGAACTCACCGCCGGAGCCTCTGCTGCTCCGTGGCTCCCATGGCTGGTGCTGGGGGCTGGGCAAGGAGGCTGTTGAAGGAGGTGAGCTGCTCCTCCACATCCTGCTCCCAGACAGGCATGCTCTCTGAAAAGGCTGATGGAAAGGAAATGCCATGAAATGCAGGGGTAGATCTGGCTTTTTCATGCCCTGAACTACCTGGCACAGCCCTGGTGGGAGCAGAAAGCAGAGAGCTTCAAGGTGACTCCAAGCCAGGGAAGCTGATAGTGACCCCAACCCACAGGGCTTTTCTGCCACACGGAGCTCAGCTCCCACTGAGGCCATGGGGACCTCATGGTGGAGACTGGACCCTAAGAAACCACTGCAAAGACCTCAATTTTCCAGGATTTCAAGTGGCATTTTTGAAAATCTCCACCTTTAGGGATGCTGTCTTTGGGCTGCTTCAAGAAAACCTGCATCCCCTTCCATCACCCTTCAGCTATCTTCATATCACCAGGCTAAACCATATACTGGGAAACAACCAGTGCTCTGATGATGCTAGAGAACAGACTTGGGATAAAACAATTCTTTAATTTCCCTAAAATAACATTAAACTGCATTTACCAAGGAAGGTGTATTCAACTTTAGCATCCATGGAGGTGTTCTTCCCACCCTTTTCGATGTAGGACACATTGAAGATGTACGCGCTGGTTCTTTCAGTCTTCTGACTCTCCTGTCCCCCGGGGATGCTGCTGGATGGGTCCCCACCCAGGAGGATGCTTTGCTTCCCATATGCCAGCCACAGGGTCCTGTTGGACTCGAACCAGTAGATGCAGAAGCGGTACCTGCCCAAGGGGGGGGGCAGGCTGTACTTGTAGGAAGATTTTCTCCTGTTTGGCGAAAAGGGCGCTTTTATTATCAGTGCCTGGGCCGTGTTCTTGATGATGATGGAGTCACGGTCGTGCTCGTAGATGACAGAGCTCTCCTGGGTCTGGTTTCGGTCACCGCAGAAGCGGAAATCCTCTTCCCTGTGGCCATTGGCTCCCACCCCTGCATTGTACAAGCACACAGAGACAGCAGATCAGCTGGAGGGACAGCCAGCCCTGGCAAACATTGCAGCCCTGCAGCAGCTGTCACACGGCACGCCAGGCTCTCCACCCCAGTTACCCCAGCCCTGTCCTATGGGCTGCAGGACACCAGCCACCTCCCCAATGTCACAGCCACGCTGCAAGGATCTGCCAGGGCCCCTCAGGCAACAGGACCTCCTGTCTTTCAGGGACACCCTCTCCCATGTGCTACCACCCACATCAGCAGAGACTGAAAGAGGACTTCTCCATTCCCAGAAGGGATGGATGGAGACTATCTCCTTTCCCTGGAAAGGACACATTCTGCCCAAAAGACCCACCAGAGGCACACTGGCCCATGAGATGTTTGACTTTTGTGGAAGCCTTGGTTGCATACACCTCATGGTGGCCCCCAGCCAAAGTTTTGGGGCTGCCAGTTACTCCCAGCAGCCCAAACCCAGCTCACCATCCCAAGGCAGGGCACAACTGGGATAGTCTACCTTGGAGAGGGGAGAGAAGGAGCAGGAAGAGAACCTTCATCCTGGGCAGCTCTCTACTTTGGCTTGGCCTTCGAGGAGACAGCAGAGCCTGGAAAAGGGAAAGGAAAAGGGGCCACATGAGCATTTGAGTATCCCCCATGCCATGGGGGCAGGGATGGAGAGCAAAGGCTGTGCAGGTGGGACACCAGCCAGTGTCACAGCCAGCTCCCTGCTGCCTCTGTCTCCATGAGGAGCCAGGATCACTGGGCATCCAACCTGGCTGTGGGCTGGAAGGATGGCAGAGGCTGGAAGCCCCTGAGCTCTCAGCACAGAGAGGGTGCCCCAGCACTCCAGCACAGGCTCCAATCACCTACGAATCCACATAGGAGGGGTCCCCTCTTCCGCTCTCTGCTCCATATCTCACTTAACGCCTTGCCTTGTTATCATAAATGATAGGAACAGAAGGAAACTGTGGTTTCCTAACTTGCCAGACCTAAAATTATTTTCTTGGGTGCTTTCAGCTCCTGCAGATTAGCTGAGGAGCTGGGCATGTTGCAAACCGCTCCATCATTTCATCCTGCAGAAGCAGGCTCTCCCAGGCACATCCTGGCAAGGCCAGCACAGCAACCATGGCTGCCCAAATCTGCTGCCCCCAACCAGCTGGGCCACATCCTGCACAGCCCCTTTGCCCATCCCTTCATCTGGCATTCTGCTCCACCACCCTTTTCTTTGTCTTTGCACAAGAGCAGGGCTTCTGTGACCTCCACCCAGGCCAGCACTGAGCACCCTTGGGTGCTGCTACACCCCTGAGCTCACCCAGCTACGCCTTCACACATACAGCCTTTTTCATCCTGCCTTCTGCCTGCCCCAGGCCACAAACTGCATCTCCAGCTCTGCTGGGATGCACCAAGTGTCATCTCCTCCTCACCCTGCTGTCACCTCAACCATGGGACACACCCTGCCAGGGTCTGGCAGCCAGCAGAAGCCCCTCCAGGTCTGACACAGTATTGGTGGGGGCTGCTGGAGCAGCTGGCCCAGCAGAACA
Source organism: Corvus hawaiiensis (assembly GCF_020740725.1). Lineage (NCBI taxonomy): Eukaryota > Metazoa > Chordata > Aves > Passeriformes > Corvidae > Corvus > Corvus hawaiiensis. The sequence goes on from NC_063224.1 coordinate 6,683,180, forward strand.
CTTGTCAATGCCCAAAGTGAAGCCAGCACCCTGTTTGCCACTGCTGCACCCCCATCCTGTACCGCTCTCAAACATCCCCTCAAAGCCCACCAGCTGTCAAGTCCTGTTCTGTTTGCTGTGAGTGGCTGCTGGGGCACCAACCAGCATCACCTGCAAAGGCTTGTGAGCGTTCCCAGGTGCTCAGGGGTCTTGGGATGGGAAGGCTGGGGAAAAATCACTTGCCTGAGAACCCATTAGCAGATTTCTCCCACCAGCACAGGCTTTGTCTGGAAGTTTCTGTAGCCAGCACGCATCCTGCATGGGTGTACAGCCCACTCCCTGTCCCTCCCTGTCTATTTCTTGCGGCAATTTATCATCGGAAGACAGCGGCTTCGGGTTGTTAATTAACCGCTGCCGCGGCTGTAACTAAGTGACACTAACGAGGTCTCCCAGTGTGGGGTGGGAGGGTATGGCACAGGCATGACTTGGCAGCAGTAAATGGATTTGGATGGGGCTGGCATCCCGGTGCCTTGCCACGTACTTGGGACTGATGCATAAATATCCAAAAAACATAGACCTGGGGTGGCAAAATGCTGTTGGAGATGGGAAACACCTGGATCACTTAAAAGCAATGGAGCTGCGCGTGAATTCCAACCGTGTTGAGGCAGCACAGAGCTGGCACACCAATAAAGCATCGCCGCTGGATGGGGAATGCTGAATCCTAACGAGGCTTCAGCCCATCCCACTATGCTGACATCTTTAAGATTTTATTGGGATGGTTGGAGGAGAGGATCAGCCCTTTTCAGCTGTTACTCAACTGGGACCAGAAATCCCTACGGGAAAGTGGGTGGGGGGGCCGGTATTTCCCCTCCGAGCCCTGTATGGTCCCGCTCGCCCTGACTCCGATTGTCGTTTCCTGAGCTGAACAATAGCAAGAGAAAATCCCCTGAAAATGGTTTCACAGTGAGAAACCACGGCTTCCATCCACGCTGGCAATAAGAATAGGAAAGGTAGCCGGATGTGCTGAGTTCTCATCAGAGCTGAATCCTGCCTCGTCATCTTCCCATACCCGGATGGCAGTGGGGAAAAATTGCTGGTTTGGCCTCAAAATCAAGCAGATTATGTACAAAGAGGTGGCAGACACTCTGCCGGGGCTGCACAGCTTGGAGCAGGCTCCCTTATCAGCAGAGAGGGAGGCTCAGGCCTGGACACCAGTTCGTATCCTTCCATCACCATTAACATACTGGTCTTGGAAAGAGAAGCCAAAGCATTATATTGAGGTCTCTAAACCTTAGGTGAATGGGGGAGGAAAAAAGACTAAAAAAAACCACGAATAAAAAGCCCAGTGTTTACTACCACCTTACTGCTTTCTGGGTAACTTGGCAGCAGGTATTTAAGATTTTGGAGGTGGCACGTGGCTTTTGGATATGACGTTTTTTCCAAGGAGAAGGGAAGATGCTCTGATGACTCAAACAAACACCGGAAACAGGGAGATCCAGGGGCTTTTATCTCTTTTCCTTTCAGGTCCGTTAGGAAAGTGACGCTCTGTTCCTCGAGATGTTAATGAGTCTGAAGCTCGTCACCACAGCGGGTTATTCAGGCAGGGACTCAGCAACATGATGAGGAAACTGTGGCACGGAGAGGCAAGCCAGGACGGGCTCCCAGAGATACAAAACAGCTTTGCATAAACAGCTTCCTATAGCAGGGGCCACAGAAAATGTGCCCTAGGTCTGGAGCTGTCCAAGGATGTGAGGACCCCATCGTGGTCCCTCTGCAAAGGCATGCCCCAGTGTCGGTATCTGAGTGCTTCACAAAGTGCCCTTGTCCTTGGCCAGTGGCGTGCGTCCGGCAGGGGCCAGCCACACGTTATTCATGCCATCGGCATGTGATTCCCGGCACCGGTGGGCGGCCGGGGCCGACCGGGCGCGTTTGTTAATGCCCTAAGAGTCGAGGGGCAGCTGCACTGCGCCGGCAGCCCGGCAGGGACAAGCTGTGCCAAGGGGAGAGGTGCAGTGCTTCAGCTTTTCCCAGGCCATGGTGCTGCACAGAAGGCCCAGCACCTTCAAGATGAGTCTTGCCAGCAGGATGAAACCAGATCTGATAGTGATTCCCACGGGAGCAGCACAGCTCCCTGCCAGATCTGTTCTTTGCCAGCCACTGGCAGCCGTCCCTTCCCACACAGGCGTGGGGAGAACCAAGGGGAGGCTGGCACAGGTGCCTGACAGTGCCTGGGGCTCCTGAGACAGAGAGTTTGCTTAGAGCTAGGTCTTGACATTCAAAACCTTTTTAAAATTTTCCATTTCCTAAAAAACACCACAAACAGAAATATCACAGTGAACTAACCCAGCATTTCCTTCAGTGCCAGGGCAACACGGCGCCCGGCTCGGTGGCACACAAAGACTGCGGCTTCAGCAGCAGCCACACACGCTCTGCCAGGTACACCTACACTGGGCTGAGGCTGATGTGACACAGCAACAAAGTGGTGCAAGCACATCTCTGGCCACAGGGGCTACAGACAATTGTCCTTGCCACGTACTCCCACCACACAGACTTCTTTGAGAGTGACCCCATGTCTCCTCCTGCATATCAGCCCTATCTTCCCTCCATCCCCCTTCCAAACCACTCCCTTGGGTTTCAAATGGCTCCCAAAACACCCTGTCCCCTCCCAGGTCTTACTCGCCTTCACGTGAGCTGGGTCCCCACTGCTTGCCTGTGCTTCAGGTGCCAGGGAAGGGAGGTGCAGGGCAGTGCAAAGTAGCTCAGGACCACCCCAAATCAGGCTCCCAGGCACTTGGCACAGAAAACAAGGTGCTGGAGCCTGGTGAGGGCAAAGCCTGCAGCACCCAAGGAGCCAGGTAAGAGACTGTGGGCCCCCCGGATTCCTGCCAGACCCCAGCTGTCGGGTGAGCTGATGGGAAAGGAGTTGGTGAGTCCAAGCGCTCCTGAAAAACAGGCGCCGACAGGCTGTGCCCAGCTGGTCCCGTGCAGACATTGGCACGCTGGGAGCCACCCAGCCTGCTGTCTGCAAACCACACAGCTCTGCGCCTGCACCCACGGGTGCCACCACAAGGTGCAGGGATGGCCAATCCCAGGGATCCCTGTTCAGGCAACACACAGTTGTTTGCAAACCTGTTACTCTGCGAATAGCAGCCCCCAGGCCGTGGGATTAAGAGCTGGACTGCAACCAAGTATGCAGCATTTCAGTCCTTGGCTTAATTCACATGGGAGCTGCGAACCCAGCAAGGGACATGGCAAACCCCCCTATGGCTGCAGTCCCGGGCTCAAAGGATTTGCCCCCCCTCCTCCCCATTTCTGAAACACTCCTGGCTCCCCGCTGGCGGTGGAGCTTGGGGAGGGGTTACTGCAGCCCTCAGACCATGAAATGAGCTTTGGCTGCCTTCCCTCCTCAACAGCCATTCGGACTTGCTGCCAGGAGGTTATTCCAGGAGACTTCATTTCAATTCTCCAGCTGGTCTCGCTGGGTTTTGCTGGTCTCTCTGGAGGGGCAGCACAGACAGCGGGCAGGGACCACCCCAAGCATCCTACATCCCATATCCCGCAGAGACATGCCGGGACCGGCAGCAGCAAACTGGGATGTTGCAGGAGGAATCCCCCCAAAAGGCATTTTAGGGAAGGGAGATCACCCTGTCGAGACATGCCAGCGATCCCACGGGAATGCTGCACCCTCCGCCGGGAGGGAGGAAGGGAAGGAATGGGGTGTGCTGGTGGTTCCCATAAAGTGGAAAGCAATGGCCACACACCGGGCCGACGGCCGGTGGAGATTCGTGGAGCTCAGCTCTGCCGCTGGCAGCAGCCCGGAACAGCCGGTCCCGGGCAGCTCAGGGGGCTTTGTGGCTTCATGGCCCAGGAATCCAGCCTGGCTCCCGGGCAGAGGAGTGCGAGCCCCATGGAACAGGGATGAAGGTTGGTTTCACAGAAAACTGGCACCATGGCCACGAGCAGAGACCCCGGGCTCTGCCCAGCCGGAGGCATCACACCCACCGCTGAGCCCCCGCACCCACCGGAGCGGGGTGCAGCTCGGGCCCCCCCATAGAGACCCCTCCGCTCCATCCGTCCAGGCTGCTCCCTGCCCAAGCAAGCCGGGGCGCTGCCCGATGCCACCGCCCGCGCGGAGCCCCAGTGCCCCCCAGCCCTGCTGGGCTGCCCCAGCCCCGGCTGACGCCCACCCCGCTCACTCCCCACCCCGTGCTCCCGCCGCTCTGCCCGCGCCCGGAGCGCCGCAGCATCTTCTCGGCTCCCGATGCCGAGCAAATGCCCCTCAACGCGGCCTTTGGGACCCCCACGGCGGACACCGGGCGCCCCGATCCTCCCTCGTCCCCGGTTCAACCACTCCCCGTTGCTCCCATACCTGGACCCGGGGCGGGCTCGGCACGGCCCGGCACCGCCCGGCACCGCCCGGCTCCGCACGGGACGGCTCGGCTGGGCTGGCACGGCTCGGCACGGTTCGGCTCAGCACCACTCCACACCTCGCAGCCCGGCTCGCTCAGCGCGGTGCCCCGGGAGCAGCGCCCCGCCCCGTCCCGTACCCCCGGAGGCGGTGACTCAGCGGGGCGGTACCGGAGTGCCCCGCACCGACCCCTCCAAGACCCCCGCGATCTCTGCGGCAGCCGCAGGGTCACCGCCGTCGCTCACGGCACCTGCCCAGTTCGGCCCGGCCCGGCTCTGCCAGGTTCGGTTCAGGTCGGCACGTCACGGCTCGGCTCAGCACCTCGCAGCCCGGCTCGGCACCTCGCAGCCCGGCTCGGCTCAGAGCGGTATCCCGGGACCAGCGGCCGCACCCCGTCCCCCAGCGAGACCCTCCGAGGTCGCTGCGGGGGCTGAGGGGCCGCTGCCCTCGGTCACGGCACCTGCCCGGTTCGGCTCGGCCCGGCTCAGCCTGCGAGCACCGCACTGGGAGCACCGCGCTGGGAGCACCGGGCTGCGTCCCCCCGGCCGGCACCGGCACCACGATGGGCTGGGGGAGCTCGGCTGGGGACAGCCGGGCGTGCCGGGTCCCGCCGCCCTTCAGCGGGCTGGCGGGCATCCAGCGGCGGCCCGGGGCCGGAGGAGCCGGAGCCAGGAGGCTGCACGCCTGACTGCCAACGGGATTAAAAAATAACAATTAATGGGAAAGCAGCCGGGACGGAGTGTCCCCGTGACCCCTGTCCCGCTCCCCGCAGGGTGTGAGGGAGGAAAGGAGCAGGGCAAGGAGCCCAGATCCCAGGAGAGGCATACACAGCACTCCCCCGGAGCAGGTGGGCTGGGATCTGGGGTGTAGAGCCTGCATACGACCCCAGGGCTCCCAGCACCCACCCCAAGGCTGGAGATGGGCACCCCTGGCCCTGAGTGGGAGCTGAGGCTGGAAGCGTAGAGGCAGCACTGTCGGAGTGGGTAAAGCTGCTGCCAAGCAGCGCCTGCATCCAGCCCTTTGTGTGCCCCGGGAAACAGCCGGGCTGGAGAAAGCCGAGACGCAGGGAGCGGAGGGAGCAGGGCGGGGGGGAGGGCTCCGGGAAGTGCCCTGGGTAAATAGTTGCTCTTGCAGATATTTTCAATGGCTTGAATGAGACTTTTCTTTCTGCAGAGGGAAGGGTGGAAACAACGTCCCGCTCCAGCAGGCAAGGTGATGGACCTTGATCCACAAGGATTGTGCCACCACAGGTGCCACGGCTGCTTTGGGATCCCTGGAGCAGGAGACACCCCGCACGCTTGCATCGCCCCACCGCTTGGTTTAATTTCCATTCCAAGCCCCCAATTTTCCTGGCTGCCACGGGACAAGGCTCCCATGGGAAGCAGCTCACATGGCCGGACCGTGGCTAAAGCGGCCGGACCATGGCTAACAGAGCCGCCTTTGAAGTCCGGCGGTCCCCAAGCCTCGGGGAGCTGGGCCAGCTCTGAAACGCACGCTCATGGCAACCAGAGCCGCGGGAGCATCGCGGTGAGCCAAGCCTCCCACTGCGGGTCACCCCGACCGGCTCCTTCGGGAAACGCCATAAATCCACCTCCCGGGAATAATTCTGCTAAACCCAAGATTAGGCTCTCCTGGAGAGGGGAATTAGGTACAGACCCCTCGGACCAGCGAGGAAAGGACTTTTTGCTGCTGTTCGTGGAACAAAGAGCCTTTTGTCTGCATTTGACGTTATCAGGAGTTATTTTTAGGTCAACGACTGCACTTGCTGGTGTTGTCGGGATTATCTGTAAATCGACAGACCTTCAAAGACACTGCCCGAGCACGAAGAGGGAGGAAATCCTTGTGTTGTCTCTTGCAAGGGACATTTGCCCTTGGGCTCGGCCTGATAAGGGTTTATTGCTCAAGATGGGGAATTCCTATAAAAGCCCTACAACATCTTAAGAGTCCTAAGAGCTCCTAAACCCATTAAAGGTCCTAAATATGCTTAAAGTTCCTGAAAGTCCTAAAAGATGCTGAAAGCCCTAAAAGATCCTGAAAGCCCTGAAAGTTCCTAAAGCACTAAAACCTCCTAAATGCCCTAAAATCCCCTAAAGCCCTAAAAGTTCCTGAATAACCTTGAAGTTCGTAAAACCCCTAAAAATTACTAAAAGCCCTAAGAGTTTTTAAACCCCTTAGAAGTTCCTAAAAGTCCTAAAAGATACTAAAAGTCCCAAGAGCTTCTAAACCCCTCAAAAGTTCCTAAAAGCCTCAGATGTTCCAAAAAGGCTTAAAGTCCCTAAAACCCCTTCAATTACCTGAAAGCCCTTAAAGCTCCAAGAGAACCCAAAGACTTCCAAAATCCTCTAAAAGCCCTAAATCTTCCTAAAAGCTCCTTAAGGCTCCGGCGCCGGCAGCAGGCGGAAGGGAGCGTGCCAGCAGATCACGGCGGCGTGGCGATGGGATGGGCAGACTCCGGCAGGAGAGGGCACGTCGCACCAGGCTGCTGCCAAACAAGTGAGACAAGTGTGGGCAGGGGAGCCCTGGCACCGTCTGCAGCCGAGGGCTGTGCCAGCCCCACTGCCAAGTGCTGCGAGCCCCACTGCCACGGTGCTCAGACCCCCTAAAAGCCCCTTGGGTGCCCCCAGCAAAAATGCAACCATAAACAGGGCTCAGCCCAGGTCCACTGGAGGGAGGTGGAAGAGGATGAGGAAGCAGATGGGTGCTGGTGGGAGGGGATGCCCCCAGATCTCTCATCCAAATCTGGTGAGCAATGCCAGGGCAGCCTTGGGAATCTCGGAGGATGGTGACCCTAGGGGAAAGCCTCAGCTACCTTTGAGCTGGCTGTGGGTGCTGATGCTCCCCCATTGCTGCTGCTCCACCTCCCTCAGCCTTCCTCCTGGAAAAACATCCGGTGGGGAGGTGGGTCCACCCCACCCCACGTCGGGATTTGTCCCTCAACAATACCAGCGGCTCAACAGGTGCCAGGGCTGTAAAACCTCAACCTGTAGGCACAGCAACAAACCCGGATTATTTGTTTAGGCTCAGCTTTGCAAATAAACCCCTGGTGATGTCAGGGAAGTCTGGGGGAAAATTGGTCCCTGGGGGTATCTGCACAAGTGCCAGGTGAGGATGCTCCCATGGGATGCGGTAATTAGGCTCATCAGCTCCCCAGCAGACAAGTCCCAAAGGCAGATCCCAAAATGAAGCCAAGGTCTTCTTCAAACCTTCCATTTCCCACATGGATTTAGTGTCTTTCCTGGCTGCTTGTTTCCCCAAAATCTGGAGCATCTGCTACAATTCCACAGCTTTGCCCCTGAAGCCAGGCACCGTGGTGCCACCAACCTGCCTCTCCTGGGGAGAAAAGGATGGCACAATCCCTCCAGCAGCCTGACCCTGGCCTCCTGCCAGGTAAGGTGCCTGGAAAGGTAAATGGCACCATTTCTCCTTGAGAAGATCATAGGGGCCGGGCCCCCTCCTGCCCGTGCTGCCAGGTGCTGGATTGAGCCGGCCCTGGCACCGTGGCACTGACCAGGTGGGAGGCTTGATCCCAACCCGTGCTCCCCGGGGGCCTTGGGGAGTGCTTTGACCCTGCTCTTGGTGTGGCAGGGTGGGAAAAGGGTGACCCCTGGTCACCAGCAGTGGTCACCAGCAGCTACTCAAGAACCAGCATGTCCCACCAGTCCCCAACAGGCTCAGCTCCGTGGAGGCCACACAGGGATGCAGTGTTCCCGCTGCCAGGAGGCAACCACCGAGTGATTGTTTTCCAAGCGCGACCGGATACCGGAACAAGGTGGATGTATGCAGACATCGGCAGCCAGCGTGACTCACACCACAAACCCTGAAATCTCGAGATGGGGAGAAGGGGCACGTAAAGCGCTGGGATGTGACTCTCCCTCGCTGGGGCTCATGGGGGAAAGTCGGGCACTTGGCACCTCACCAAACCCGCAGGCCTCTCAGTGAATAGCTGAAGTCACCCGCCGGAGCGGTGAGCCATGCACAGCTCATCCCCGCGCGGCGAGATGTGAGCCGGGGGCACGGCGGGGCCCTGCGGGCTGCGGGGAGGGGGCACAGAGCCCCGGCGGGACCGGCCTTTGTCCGGGATGCCGGCGGCACGGACGGGAACGCGGCGGCGCTGGTTGCCCTTTGTGCGCGGAACAAAGAACAACAGCCAGAGGCTTCTTTCGCTGTCCAGAAGCGGGAAGGAGCCAGAAAGGGAAACGTCACTCGGCAGAAATGGGCAGCGTATCCCGGTGGTGCTCGGTCCCCTGCCACCGGCCCAGAAACCGGCAGCACCAGCTAAGGGCACCTCCCTGGCGCACCCTGCAGGTACAAGCACGGGCGCGGTGGGGACCCTGATGTCACCACAGGCAGATTTGCCATGCCGTGATGCTGGTCTGCGTCCCAGCAGGCGGAGCGGGATGCTCACCTCCAAAATCTCAGGCGTTAGGAGAGGCAAACCCTGGCCACGCTTCCAGGTGAAGTCTGGTTTATGGGGATGCACCACGGGATCAGGGCTGACTCGCTGTCCCCAGCTGTTGGATTTAGCCCCTGCAATTTTCCTGGCTATTTATTTTCCACAGTCTGGATTGCTTCGACTCCAAAAGTCTTTGCGCACCTTGAGGAGCTCTGCTTGGTGTCTGGCTTCTTAAGTGAGAGCGGGAGGAAAGCCGAGTATCAGTTCACTTACTCACTTCTCATCCTCTCCTCCACCCAAACCACTCTGCCCGATGCCAAGACAAAGCCCTGCTCACCCGTTTTCCCGCCGCCCCAGGGCTGCAGATGGCCTCCATCCCTGAGCCGGATTTGGGTTAGAGGGAGAGCTTTGGTGTGGTGCTGTCGTGGGTGAAAACCCAGGGTTGTGGTGGTTTTGAGGTGCCCCAGCCTTACAAACACCCTTGCCAGCCTGCAGCCGTGCTGGCACCAAATGGATTTGGGGGATGCAGCCGGAGAGCCCCAGTTTTTGACTGTGCCTTGTGAGATGCGCAGTGGCACCTCCTCAAGGGGGCTCAGAGGTCCCCTCCCATTTGTCAGGGGACACTTCGGCACCGCTCACCGGCACCGCCGCAGTCCCGCATCGCCACCGGCCGTCCCTGCGCGTGCTTAGTCCCGGTCCGGGACCATTCCTGCGATCCTTGTGCCATCTAGTGGGACCTGCACCAACCTCACGGCGGGGTGCCCGAGCGGCAGCGGACGGTGGCGGGTCCCCGGCCAGAGCCGCCCGGCTCTCCCGGCAGTGGAGGAGATGCACACGGGCAATCAAAAGGCGCTTCTAAAGAGAAGCAGCGGTCAGCGCTGGTCGCTAACAGAGACACCACGGGCAGGGGGGCAGCCGTGGTCCCCAGGAGAGACAGCACCCAGAGGGGCCGAGCTGCAGCCCCCCAGCAGCAGCAGCTCCCACCGCCCAGAGATTCGGCTTTCAGCCCCAGTGCTGTGCCCAGAGTGCCAGGGTGCTCAAACTGTCCGGGATGCACGCTGTGCCCGAGGTTCATGCTGTGCCTGACACCTTTGCTGTGTGTGCAGCCTGCGCTGTGCCCAGTGTGCCTGGGATATACGGTGTGCCAGGGATTCCTGGGACGTACGGGGTGCTGATCTCCACTCTCTGGTGACCAGAGAAAGGATACAGGAGATGGAATGAAGTTGCTTCAGGGGAAGTATAATTTGGACATTAGGAAAAGGCTCTTCACTGAGAAGATGGTAAGAGATAGGAACAGGCTTCCCAGAGAAGAGATCATGGCATCAAGCCTGACAGAGTCAAGGAGTGTCTGGACGACATTCTTCATCATATGGTTTACTTTCAGGTTGTCCTGCAGGGAGTTGGACTCGATGTTTCTTCTGTGTCCCTTCGAACTCAGGACAATCTGGTTCTGAGATACCACAGTTTGATGCTATTGCCAGGATGGAGCCAGATTCCTCCATGACACCCCCAGTCACCACTGCACAGCTCTCCAGCAATGCCAGCTGGCCTAGCTAAGGGAACAAAGGTCTTTTTTTTTTTTACCTAAAATGGTTAGGTTTGCCCCAAGAGGCTTCATCTTGTGCTCCAGGGGCTGCTGGGTCCAACGGCAGGGCTGTGGCCATGTGCAGAGGGGCGGGGAGCAGGGATGGCTCAGCCACACCAGTGCTCATTGTGGGGCAGCGATGCCACCCTGCGCTTGCCCAGCGCCTGCAGCCACTTGTGCAACATTTCTAGGTCTCAGTTTATGACGTAGGGCAACCATCCGCTTCAATCTGACCTATCCCAAATGGGAGGTCCTTGGGAACAGATTTAAGGGGGCCTGCTGGCCATGGTCAGGCACCCTGCGTCAGGCTGGAAACCCAGAACTGGAGGAGAAGGGCGCCAGGACGATGATGCTTGGACCACAGAGATGGGTCACTGGCCACATCTTCAGGTGATGTGCTCCGGACCAAGGAGATTTGATTTTTGCAAGAGTAAACCCCACAAATCCCAGGATGCTGCAATGCATCCTTGAGCCTGCTGGTGTCACCAAGACACGCACGTCCTAGCAAACAGTAAACCCATGCTTGGAAAAAACTTTGCTGGTTTTAGTGCCGAGAGCGGGTTAAAGCCGCAACCACGCACCCGCAGGTCTGGCCAAACCGCCTGCAAAATCGCTTCACCGGCTGCAAGAGACGGCGCCGGCTCCCCTGGCACAAGACACTGGGATAGGGGGGTAGGAGAGCAAAGCATCCCTCGCCTCCAGCTTTTTGGGGTTGTTTCCAGCAGAAAAATTCCGATCTTGGAAAGAACACGCACGAGCTTTGCAGATTTGCTTTAATTTGCTTTGGTTTTCCCTGCTGCGCTCGGTCTTGGGGGAGAAAAAGGTGTTGGTGTCCCATGGCATCGATTCCACGTTCCGCGGGACACGAATCCTCTCGGCCGCTAGTATTTCCACATTTTTTTGCCTGAAAGGCATCCAGCAAAAGGAAAGAGACGGGCAAAATGGTGGTTTGGGGTTTTGCCGCTTGGTCAGGAGGGAGCCAACACGCGTATCTGTGGGGATGCAGATGCTGCGTGGCCACCGCTCACCCGGGGGGCCCCGTGTCCCCCGGCCCGGCACCCACGCCCTGGGGCAGACACGAGTGTGCAGCCCAGCAACCCCCACGGGCAAACACCCGTCACACGCGTGTCCGGGCCCCCACGCGCGATCCGCGTGTGCAGGGCTGCGCGCAGCCCCCCGAGCACCGGAACCCCACGCGTGCGGCCCCCCCGCCCGTGCCACGGGGCAGGACACGCAGCGCGGCCCGGGACCGGCCCCCGGGCGCGGGCGGGGGGCGGGAGCGGCGGCGGGGGGAGGAGGAGGAGGGGGAGGAGGAGGAGGAGACTCGGCCGCAGCGCCCCGGCCCGCGCGGGCCGCCCGCACCACCGCCGCCACCGCGCCGGCACCGCCGGGTGAGGGACCGGACCGGACCGGGCCGGGCCGGGCTGGGCCGGGCGGGCGGGCGGCGGCACCGGCAGCACCGGGAAACTTGCGAGAAACTTTGGCGGGGGAGGGGCCGCGCCGGGCCGGGCCGGGCCGGGCCGCGGAGGGGCGGGCGGGGCCGTGGCGAACCGGGCGGGGCCGGGCCGAGCGGTGCTGGGCGGTGCCGGCCGTCCCGGGCCGGACCCGGAGGAATTCCGGCGGAGCGGAGGAATGCGGGGCTCCCGCCGCCCGGGCCGCGGCGGGTGAGCGACAGCGCCCGCCGCCAACGGGGAGGCGCGGGGGGCCGGCGGGGCCGCCCCCGCCCGGAGCCCGCGGGGAGGGGGCGCGATCCGCGCGGGCCGGTGATCCACGCGTGCTTCCCGCGGGTGTTCCAGGGGTGTCCATGAGCCACGCGTGCTTCCCGCGGGCGTCCCATGGATGCTCGTGCTCCACGCGTGCTTCCTGCTGGTGTTCCAGGGGTGTCCGTGAGCCACGCATGCTTCCCGCATGTCCGACCGTCTGCTCCACACGTGCTCCCTGAGGGTGTTGCAGTGGTGTCTGTGATCCATGCGTGCTCCCCGTGGGTGTTGCAGGGGTGCCCTGGGTCCACGCGTGCTCCCCGTGGGCGCTGCATGGTTGCCGGTGCTCCGCATGTGCTCCCGTGGGGTTTGCGTGGGTGCCTGTGCACCATCTGTGCTCCCGTGGGCGCTGCTTGTGCCGGGTCCTGCCAGTGCCTGGGATTCCTCCAGGAGCAGCCCAGAGAGTACAGGCCTGGGCTTGCTGCTGAGTTTTAGCACAACTTCACCATTTCAGCAAATATCACCAGAAAAATTAGGGTTTTCCCCCATGCAAATCCCAGAACTGCCGTCGGCCTCTGCTCCCGCTGCTCCAGCACTGGTTCTCCCAGCCCAGCTGGATTTCGTAGCAGGTCTGGGCTGCACCGTCCCAAAAACCCGCCGGGGCTGCGGGCAGCCGCGGCTGGACCCTGTACTTATCCCATTAGGACACACAGCAGCCTCCCATTAAGGCTTCCTGGGGCGGTCTGCCTGCCTGGCCGCACCGGGATGTGAGATCCAGGACAGAATGTGAGGTCTGTGCCGAGATGTGAGGTCCATGCCCGGGGTGGAGACGCTCAGCACCGGCCCTTTGTTGCGGCATCACCGGAGAGCACATCCAGCTGCCGGGACACTGTCCTGCCAGCATGCCACACCAGTCCGGCAGCTCCGGCTCTCCTTCCGGAGCTGTTCCTGCTTTGCTGGCGCCGGATCCAGGCTGTAATCCTCGCTGGAGCTGCTGGGGTGCAGCTGAGTACCCCAACCCCAGCACCGGGGAGAGTCTTGGAGGCTCTCAGATTATGTCATCAGATGACCTCATGCAGATGACATCATGCGAATAACATGTAGATGTCTTCCCTTCATTGTGGTGCGCTGGCAGAGGTGCCTGCAGAGCCAAGCTGGGACAAGGTGCCGGTGGCTGAGCAGTGGGCTGTGGTCCTCATTGGGGACCTCGCTGATGTCTTCGTTGGGGATCTGGCTGGAGCCATCACTTGGCTGCTTACTGGGGACCTGGCTGGGGACATTGCCAGAGTGTTCCCTGAGGACCTGGCTAGGCTCCATTCCAGGGATCTTGTCACTCAGCGTGCTGCTCCCCTAAGCCAGGGACCGTGCCCCTGCCACCCCTTCCCTCCAGCCACCTACTGCAGTCCCCACCTGACCCCTCCTGTCTCCTGCAGGTCCCTGGCTGCAGGACGGTGATGGCCATGCCCTAGGGGAGCCCTGCCATGAGCCAAAGCGGGGCGTCTCGCCTGGCCGGCTCCCCGCCGCTGCCGGGGGGCTCGCTCCTGGCCCTGCTGGCCCCCGAGCCCTCCCCATCCCCTCCCAGCGGGACACCCTCGCCCGGGCCCCCGCCGGCGTTGCTGGAAGGGGACTGGGAAGGGCGGGAGGAGCTGCGGCTGCGGGAGCTGGAGGAGGCGCGGGCGCGGGCGGCCCAGATGGAGAAGACGATGCGCTGGTGGTCGGACTGCACGGCCAACTGGCGTGAGAAATGGAGCAAGGTGCGAGCCGAGCGCAACCGGGCGCGCGAGGAGGTGCGGCAGCTGCGGCACCGGCTGGAGGCCCTCACCAAGGAGCTCGCCAGCCTCCGCCGCGACCGTGACCGCGACCGGCCGGACGAGCGCCCGCCACGGCCACCGCCACAACCCAGCGCCGGCAGCTCACCCGCTGATGGAGCAGAGGGGGACGCTGGCCCTGAGCAAGAGCCTGTGCGGGATGTGGGGGCTGAGGTGCCCCAAAAAGCCAAGGTGAGGGTGCGGGGCTGCCCCGGGTGAGCAGGGCTGGCAGGGGAACAGGGGAGCTCCTCATCCTTGTCAGCTACCCATGTGTACCCCCAAATCACCACTGCCTGTCCTGTAAAGATGGGCAGTGTGGGGGGACCGCTCTTGGGGCAAGATTGGGAGGGTAAGATCCCACTCAGAGCAGTACAGGGTGTTCAGACCCTCCTTTGGATTAGTATGGGGGGTGTCAGACCCCTCCAAGCAGGATTTTTGGCTCAGACCCCTTTCTGAGCAGCATAGGATGGGCAGACACCTCTTGGAGCAGTACAGAGCAGTCAGACCCCTCTTGGAACAGCATTGGGGGCATCAGACTCCTCAGAGCAGTGTCATGAGGAGGTCCAGAGCCCTCATAGCCCCATGCAGCGAGATCACCTTGGCACTGGCACCAGTCCCTTTCCTGGGGCTTTCCCTTTGGAGGCACTAGGCAAAAATCACTGTGCCAGTACAGGGGATGGTGGCATTGGCAGTGCTGGTGGCATCTCCCAGCCATGGCTCAAATGTTAGGGTGTCCATATGGGCTTCTGGCAGAGATTTGTGCTGAAGGAAGGAGGAGGAGGAAGAAGGGGACACCAGAACCACCTCAGGGATGCTCCCAGCTGCTTCAGCCATCCCTCCTCTGCTGCTGTTGGCTCTGTCACAGCACAGAAGTCACTGCTTGGGGTGCAATGCCGTGACAGTTCAGTCCACCTGACAGCACAGCTGCCAAGCGACAAATCTGAAACTCATGTGAGCATCCCCCACGGGCTCCACACTTGGTCCCCAGGGACACCCTGTCCCCCAGAAACCCCTGTGGCTCATTTACTGTGTGCTCAGAGCACCTGGTAGAAGGTCACCCACGTGGCAGTCCTGGGTGAGATCAGTGTCATAAATTGGTTTGGATACCAAATTTCCAGCACAGCAGGGAGCTGGCAGCAGAGTGTGGTCATGTATGGTAGCTCCCCTCCATGAATAGGGCAAGTCCCTCTCCATCAGCCTGAGGGGATCCCTGGGGAATGGAGAGAGAGAAGCTCTTGGTTATGGGGTGAGGGCTAGGTGCTGTAGGGGCTGGGAAGCCAGGGCTGCCCCCTCACCCTGTCCCCTGTGCTGGGCCACCCACGGCGCCACAGGAGCTGGAGCTGATGGAAAACATCTTGACGAGCAAGCAGGACGAGAGCTGGGAGCAGCGGGGCCCCCGGGCCTCCTTCAGCCGCCAGGAACGAAGCCGCCTGCTCTGGGAGGACGTCAGCGTCGTGGAGGAGGATGCCACCAAAGTCACTGCCCTGAAGCTGAGGCTGGATGAGTCCCAAAAAGTGCTGCTCAAGGAGCGGGAGTGAGTGCTTGGGGCATCATCCTTGCAGGGTGCCAGCTGATACCAGCCTGGTCCCCACTGGGATGGGATGTCCCATGGGGTCCTGCAGGCTGTCACCAGCATTGCCTCTCCCCAGGGACAAGCTGGCACTCAGCAAGAACATCGAGAAGCTGGAGGGCGAGCTCAGCCAGTGGAAGATCAAGTACGAGGAGCTCAACAAGAACAAGCAGGAGGTGATGAAGCAGGTGAGCGAGGTGCCTGGGGAGCAGAGGTGCCCCTGGGGGTGGCCTGTCCCTCAGAGGGTGGCACATCCTGATGGACGTGGTGGCCCTCAGCCACTTCTCCAACTCCAGGTTGCTTGTTAAGGGTCTTCATTAGTGCTATGGATCCAACATTCACAGAGGTTGGGTGGCTGAGTGTGGGCAGGGCTCAGATGGAAGGTGGGTGCTCACAGCCCCCTTTGGGTGCCATGTCCCCCCACAGCTCAACATCCTGAAGGAGATTCATCAGGACGAGCTGGGGCGCATCTCCGAGGACCTGGAGGATGAGCTGGGGGCTCGCTCCAGCATGGACAAGAAACTGGCTGAACTGCGTGCAGAGGTGAGGCCGAACCCCAGTGTGGGGGCAGAGGGAGCAGCGAGGGGGTCCTGCTGCCCCCCAGCCACCCCGTGCCCCTGTCCCAGATGGAGCGGCTGCAGGCAGAGAACGCGGCTGAGTGGGGCCGGCGGGAGCGGCTGGAGACGGAGAAGCTCAACCTGGAGCGGGAGAACAAGAAGCTGCGGGCGCAGATTGAGGACCTGGAGGAGGTGCTGGCTCGCAAGCGGCGCCAGACAGCCAGTGCTCTGGACACTGACCTCAAAACCATCCAGGCTGAGCTCTTCGAGAAGAACAAGGTGCCATAGGGGTGGTGCTGTCCCCCTCCACCGCATCCCTAGCTGACTCTGTCATGGGGCTCAGCGTCCCCAAGGACTCCCTCCAGCCCAAATTTTGCCACCACACTTGAAGGGATGGTGGTGACCCCGTCCTTGCTCCATCAGCTCCTGGGTCATGGGGTGGGGCAATGGGAGAGGTCCCTGGGGAGGGAGAAGGGGACACCCAGTGGTGGGGGTGGCTGTCCCACACTCAGCCTGTGCCCCATACCCCCCACAGGAGCTGGCCGACCTGAAGCACATCCACACCAAGCTGAAGAAGCAGTACCAGGAGAAGATGGCTGAGCTGGCCCATGCCAACCGCCGCGTGGAGCAGCATGAGGGAGAGGTGAAGAAGCTGCGCCTCAGGGTGGAGGAGCTGAAGAAGGAGCTGGCCCAAGCTGAGGATGAGGTGGGAAAGCTCATGCTGGTGGAGAGGGTCAGGGAGAGCTGTTCTGCTCCCTCCACAGCTGCCAACAGCACCATCCCATCCCATCCCATCCCATCCCATCCCATCCCATCCCATCCCACAGCTGGATGAGGCCCACAACCAGACGCGGAAGCTGCAGCGGTCGCTGGACGAGCAGACAGAGCAGAGCGAGAGCTTCCAGGTGCAGCTGGAGCATCTGCAGTCCCGGTGAGCAGGGGCTGGGTGAGCCACATAGGGACCAGCAAGGATGGCATGATGTTCTCCTTGCCACCATCCCTCGACCAGCATCCGCCTGGTTGAACTCTTGGCTAAGCATGGCCAAAGTGCCTCCCACACCTTCAGAAGGGGCACAGCCATCCTCTGAGCAGTCTTCACCCCACTGTGAGCTGGGTGGCATTCACCTCCCAGTTAAACCAGCATAAGACTGCCCAGAGACCAGCACAGCCCAGTTTTATGCTGCTTCGGGTTGCACCCACCAGTACCCAGGGCCAGGGCAGGCTCCTAGCATCCCCACATCAGTTTGGGGAGGTGGGAGCTGAGTTTTCTTGCCCTCAAAACTTTCCTCAGCGCTGCTTTGTCTCTCCAGCAGTAAAGAGCTGAAATGGCTGTGGGATCGATGCCGCGGCTCCAGGAGGCGCTGGGGGGGGTTTATAATCGTCCTTTATTTTATTGGGACATCTGCATTAAATCATGGAAGCATAATGGAGGATTCATCACCCCCCCCCCCCAGACTCCCTGTGCACTCAACCCTAAATAATTCATGCTTTCCAGTAAAGTGTAGTGGACTGGTCGGATCTCACTGGATCCTGGGCCTTTGGATTTCAAATTTGATTCATAAATTTTCCTTGATGAATTTTCACGCAAGAGCAAGTGGGGAGCTACAACCACCACAGGCTCCTGGGAATGGTCACTCCTGGGGTTTTTGGGGATTCCTCATTTTAGGGTGATGACACCTCCCTGCTCTGCACTCCTGTCTGGGTCTGTGCTGCCCAGCCCTGGAGGGGTTTAGCCTGTGCCCCACTTGTGCTGAGCACCATCCACAGCCCCCTGGCCCCATGCCAGAGTGTTGGCCCCAGGCTGGGGGGGCTCATCCTGCACCCAGAGCTTAGTGAGCACTGCAGGAAGGAGTCTCCCCAGGGTGCAGTCGTGCTGTAGGGGTGCAGGGGGATGGGCTCAGCTTCAGGGCCCCCCCAGGGCCGTGCTGCTGCCCCCACCCCAGCAGCTGTTCCTCGCAGGCTGCGGCGGCAGCAGAGCACTCCACTTTTCGGCAAGATGCGCAGCACCCGCTTCGGCCCTGACGACGCTGGGGACGGCACCAGTGACCCCGACGAGGACGAGGACCTGCAGATACAGGTGCCCTAGAGCCCAGGGCCAGTGCCACCACCGCAGGACGTCCCACATCAGTCCTCTGCATTCAAGTGCATGTTGCCACAGGGCCCAGCTGTGCAGTGATCCTTGTATAGATGGGGAAACTGAGGCATGGAGCAGTGGGGAGAAATTTGCCCAGGGGTGCTCCAAACTCACTGCCTCTTGGATAGTGTTGGATGCCCCTTCAGCCACTGGCATCTCCCAGAACACTGATGTGGCCACCAAAGCCAGCATCGCTGAGGAGCCCAGGAGGAGGAGGCACAGGCAGAGAGAGGCACCAAGCCTGGCAGCCAAAAACTGCCCACTTCTTTTTATATATATTATATATATGTATGTATTTGTATATGATTTTTTATTATAAATACAGAGCCCAGATGGGCCCAGGCTCTGGTGGTGGTGTGAGCTGCTGGTCTGTCCCCACACAGGAGCGAGGGTGGGGAGGGGACACTTGGGGAGAATCAGCATTTCTTCACCAGCCATGCACGGGTCTGAATGTCACCCACTGGCATCCCTATCCCCATGCCTGGTGTGGGGCTAAAGCCTGTCCCTGGGCCTGTGCAGTGAAAGGTGTTCCCCCAGAGCTGCTTACCCTGGGGAGGTGCTGAGCCAGGGCTGCAGAGGTGCTCACCTGTGGGTGCTGATCATCCCAGCACAGCCCCTTCAGCCCAGCCCCCCAGTGCAGGGCCTTGGGGGCTTTGGAGGCGCTCAGACACAACCTTATTAAAAATTAATATTTCAATGAGCTAATCCCCTCGCTCTGCCTTTTAATTGATTGGATAAAAGCGCAGCTCTTTGCTGCTCATGGCGTTTTTTAATGCCCTTTTATTTCCAGCGATTATTCATATTTTTATGGCCCAACAAGTGAGGCTGCAGAGGTGGGGGTGCCTGGGGGCAGTTTTAGTGAGAGGCCTGGAAACCACTTTGGGGGGCATAGAGGGGGGAATGGAGACACACCTGAGCTGAGGGACAGACAAGAGGCTGCTGCCGCCGCCCGTCAGTCGCTGCGGGGTGTTCACTCTGAAGCCTAGTGATGGAAACCTCTTTCCAGGGCGGCCGGTTGTGCCTCTGGTTGGGCAGCCCGGGGGTGGAGGGGGGGTACCGGGGCGGGGGCGGGCCCTGGAGAGGCGGGGCCGGGCGGGGCGGGGCCGGGCGGGGCCGAGCGGCTCCGGGGCTCGCAGGACGCGGAGGCTCCGGCGGGTCCGCTCGCACCGGGAGGCCGGGTAAGGCGGGGGGACCGGCGGGGGAACGGGGGCGGGCGGAGAGGGTGACACAGGACGGGGCTTGACCGAGGTTTGGGTTGACAAGTGTCGGGGGCAAGCGGGCGGGGGGTGACAGCGCCGGGAGGGATGTGCCGGTGGGAGCCCTGCGGGTGATGGGTGGTGAGGGGTTGGGGGCCGCCAGGTGTGGGAGTGCCGAGGTGACAGGTCGGGGGTAGGGGGCAGGAGGCATCTCCCAGCATCTCTGAGTTCCCTTGGGGTGTTCGTGTGCGTGGGGTGGGGTGACGGGGATGGGGAAATGGGGGGGATATTCTCCTCAGAGGCGAGCGCTGCCCCCGGCCTCTGTCAGGATAGCGGGAGGTCCCCAAGGTGCTGTCCCAGTCCTCTGGGTGCTGGGCTTTGGGGAGTAGGGCGTCACTGGCATGGAGGAGCATCCCCGGGGATGGCCCTGTTCTGTTTCCTGGGTTACTGCCTTCTGCCTGGGACTTCTCCAGCTGGGAGAGGAACCTGGTCCCCACCTGGTCCCACCGGTTGGGGCTGGGGGAACCAGCAGGGACCAGGCTGAGCGAGGCCGAGCTCATGGTAGGACTGGAGAGAGGCTGGGTTACACCAGGGGGTGTAAGCTTGGAAGCCGGGATCCCTCTGGCAGCTGGTGCTGGCCGAAACACCCCACACCAGAGCTGGCCTGGCCAACAGGAGGTCGTTACCGCTGGACCGTACTGGTGCCCGGCCACCGGGGCCATGTTGCTGCCCAAGCGAGCAGCCTGGGAGGAAGGAGGTGATGGAGGTGCGAGAGGTGATGGAGACCTGCGGGCGAGGTCTGGTGTGGGTGTCCCCTCGGACACATGTTGGAGATGGTGGCAGGGGACCGACCACTTGTCTGTGCCATCCTGGCTCCACTGTCCTGGCAGGGGTTAACACCGGACTGTTCCACTCGGATGGTTCAGGCAGCGAAAGGAGGAGGAAGAGGAGGAGGAGGAGGAGGAGGAGGAGGAGGGGAAGGAGGAGGAGGAGGACGACGAGGAGGAGGGGGAGGAGGACGAGGAAGATGTCACCCGTCGGTCTGTCATTTCTCTTTTTCAGCCAGCATGGGGGACACTGCTAGCACCAAGCTGGGCCGGTGGTGAGACAGGAGGGGTACGGAGGAAGAGGATGGAGGGGGGGGGGCGAAAGTGAAGGCAGCCCCCCCCTCCCAAAATATCCCCTACCCTATCGAGCCATCGCCATGGCGACGAATTTTAACGACATCATCAAGCAGGGCTATGTGAGGATGAAGAGCAAGAAGCTGGGGGTGAGTGGGGATCTTGGGGAATGGGGGAGTGTGGGGGAGAACACCCATGGATTTGGGGTGCTGGTTTCCCTGTGAGGTGACGTGGCCAGGTACCTCTTGCGGCATCCTGTGCCCCTGTTTTGGGGTTGAATAAGCAGCATTTTGGGGGCTGTGGTGGCAGAGGAGTGGGAGATGGCAGGGAGAGGCCACTTGTTGGTACCCAAATCACCCAGCAGCCCCAGTCCAGCTCCTGCACCGGCCGGATCCTGCACCGAGTAACACCCGTTCACCTGTCCCAGGTCACCCAGGGTGTGGGGGATATTCCTGAGCCCTCCCTTACCCCCGTGCCTCAGTTTCCCTGCACACACAGTTTGACGTCGGGGATGCTCCTCACCGGCAGAGGTTGGAGCTGCTGGGTGCAAATTAGGGTGGTGTGGGACTGCAGCACCCATAGGTGGGGGGTCAGGGGGTTTGGTCGCCCATCTCCATGGCTTGGAGCCGGCAGCAACGAGCATGCTGGGTAATTTCATGCTAATTAGGGAGAACAAAGAGGGAGCGGGCTCGAGTGGGGGGGACATGCCCGGGGACGGTGGCCCCACCACCCTCAGAAGCAGGGGCTGTAGGAGAGGGGACGGGGAAATGCCAGAACAGCGGTCCCCTTGAGAGCTTTGTCTGTGTTCATTAATTAAGCTCTGTAATTAGCACTGGCGGGGGGTGGGGGCAGATGATGGCAGCCTCGGCATATCCCTATCGCCAGCATTGCCTCCTGTCCCCAGGCCAGCAGGGTCAGCAGAACCAGGCACGGGTCCTGGGGATGGGGACAGGGGGACGTGGGGATGTGGTGGGGACAGGGACCCCCAGGGGCCCCGAGCAGCCGCCGCTGTCTGTCCGGCAGATCTACCGCCGGTGCTGGCTGGTCTTCCGCAAATCCTCCAGCAAAGGGCCCCAGCGCCTGGAGAAGTACCCGGATGAGAAGTCGGCGTGCCTGCGTGGGTGCCCCAAGGTGAGGGGCTGCGCTGGAGGGGTGCTGGGGTGCTGCCCGCTGCTCGCGGACCCGTGCCAGAGCAGGTCCTTCTTTGCCGAAACTTGCTGGGTGGCTGTCCCCATGCGCTCCGGAGGGGGATGCAGCTGGCTCTGGGTGCAGCAGGGAACAGGGGCTGGGTGCAGCGGGTGACAGGGTCTGGGAGCAGCAGCTGGGGTCTGGGTGCAGCCCTCGGTGACCCCTTAACTCCTCTGCAGGTCACCGAGATCAGCAATGTCAAGTGCATCACGCGGCTGCCCAAGGAGACCAAGAGACAGGCGGTGGCCATCGTTTTCACCGACGACTCCGCCCGGACCTTCACCTGCGACTCAGGTACGGGGCAGCGCCCAGGGAAGCTGGGCTGGGGGTGCTGGGTGGGGCACCCCGGCGTGGCCAGGGTCGCCCAGGGGCTGCCGTGGTGTCTTGCAGAGCTGGAGGCGGAGGAGTGGTACAAGACGCTGTCGGTGGAGTGCCTGGGCGCCCGCCTGAACGACATCAGCCTGGGGGAGCCCGACCTGCTGGCGCCCGGCGTGCAGTGCGAGCAGACGGGTGAGCGCGGCGGCGAGTGCTCGCCCGGGGCTCCGCCTCGCTGCACCCCCCGCAGATTATTTTATTTTCTATTTTTTTCCTGTCTCCAGACCGGTTCAACGTGTTCCTCCTCCCCTGCCCCAACCTGGACGTTTATGGCGAGTGCAAGCTGCAGATCACCCACGAAAACATCTACCTCTGGGACACGCACAACCCCCGGGTGAAGCTGGTCTCCTGGCCCCTCTGCTCCCTGCGCCGCTACGGCCGCGACGCCACCCGCTTCACCTTCGAGGCTGGACGGTGAGAAGTCACCCTTGCTGGGACAGGGATCACCACTGTGTGCCTTCATCCAGCTTGGTGCTCCAGGCAGTGGCATTGCTGGCATCATCACAGGCTGGCCTGAGGCTGGGGTGGTGGCCTTGGCCTGTACAGTGTGCCCGTGGCAGGGGGGGCTTGGAGCTGGTTCTGGTCCCAGCTCAACACCATGAAGGGGACATAGGAACAGCTCTAACAGCGTGGGAGCTGTACCAGCTGCCACCTGGGGTGGGGTTTTTTTTTATCATCCCTTGGCTTGAAGACCCTGGTGACATCCTGTGCCACATCCCCGTAGGATGTGCGACGCAGGAGAAGGTCTCTACACCTTCCAGACGCAGGAGGGCGAGCAGATCTACCAGCGCGTGCACAGCGCCACTTTGGCCATCGCTGAGCAGCACAAGAGGGTCCTGCTGGAGATGGAGAAGAATGTCAGGGTGAGCTCCAGCCCACGCTAAGGGGGGGACACAGCTGGGGGAGACTCCAGGGGCCCTGTGTCACCCTCCTCCCCCCTCTCATCCACTGCAGCTGCTGAACAAGGGCACTGAGCACTTCTCCTACCCCTGCACCCCCACGACCATGCTGCCCCGCAGTGCCTACTGGCACCACATCACCGGCTCCCAGAACATGGCCGAGTCCTCCAGCTATGCCGGTGAGTGTCCCCACCCCACCTCGAGGAGCTGCTGCTCCCCCAGCCCCTGGAGCTTTCCCCACCAGGTGAACCCATCCTCTGCTTTGTCCCCAGGAGAGGCGTATGCAGGTGCCCAGGCCAGCTCGGACACCGACCTCCTCAACAGGTTCATCTTGCTGAAGCCAAAGTCCTCCAAAAGCGACAAGCCTGAAGGCAGGGAGCCCACATCGTCCCCGTGAGCTGGTGTAGGGGGACTGTGGCAGCGGTCCCCTTTTTCTTCTCCAAGGGGTGGCAAGGATGAAGGCAGCCACCCCTCAGAATCCCCAGGAGACCGAGCTGGGGCACCTCCGTGCCAAGACCTTGGGAAGCAGGCACTGGCTCACGCCCTGGTCTGGCGTTAGTGGAGGCAATGGCTGGCTCAGCCTCAACTGACTTCAAATATATATTGAATATCCATATTGTAAGAGATATTTCCTTCTCACATGAATGCAAATGTGGTGGCTGCTGAAGAGCCCTTGGGCAGATGTCCAGAGGTTTTTGACTCTCGGGGATCCAGCTGGGAGGTGAAGAGAGTTGGGGGGGTCAAGAAATTCGGAGTCTTCTGCATGGCAGGAAGGCTGGAGCATCATTCTGCCATGGCTATGGAGCAGCATTGGAGGATGCAGCTGTGCCAGGCTGATGGTGCAGGGTCCCACCCCCCTATGAAGAGTGGGGTGCTCCTGAGGACACCCTGCCACCCCTGAGCTGATTTTTGCACTTCAAGCTATTTAAACACTCGCTGTAGAATTGAGATGTCTCAGGAGAAACTGGTTTTCCTTCCAGGGGGGTTGGCTGGGGTGAGCGGCCGGGCAGAGCTGAGCTCCCCGGCTTCTCCCACCCAAACACTCCTCGCTCCTCCCACAGCTGTGTCCCCCTGCCATGCCCCCAGTTTATCTGCTGGTGGGCAACCATGGGACTGGTTTTGGCCAGTAGCATCTGTCTCTCAAGGGGCAGCTTTGTGGATACGAGAAGCCCCAGGGCAGAGAAACCCATGCTGATGAGGAGAGAGCCACATTCCTCTGTGCATTCCCATAGCCCTCACTCCCTCCTCACCCACTGGGGTTGGAACTGGGCTTCATGTGCTGAACTTAAAAGCAATTGATTTTTTTCTAGTTCTCCTATTTATTGACCTCCTTTAGAAGGGCTATCTTTTTATTGCCGTGCAAACCTTGGTGTTTCTTTGGAGTCCTCTTCCGTCTGGGTTGGATGCTTGGTGGTTTTATTTCTGCCCTTTAAAGCTCCAGGTCCATGTGTTGGGCACAGGGAGTGTCGTGATGTGGGAATCTGTGGTCTGTAAATACTGTGTTTCAGGGTGGTGTAGCTTGTGGCTGAGGGGACATGGGGACAGAGAAAGGCTGCTCCTCGCAGCATGGCTGGGCACAGAGGGGCTCTGGGACCCCAGCACTGCCCAGCAGTGTGTCCCCCCTGGGGTGAGAGGTGGAACTTGCTCTTTTTCTGGCTACGCACCTCATCTGGAAAAGATTTAACATTTGTTACCAAAAATGTTTGGGTTTTCTGTTTTTTAAGGAGTTGCTCAATGAATAAACAACCCTTATCCACATCCACCCTTCCTGTTTGTCTGTTCCATCCAAGCGCGCTCGGGAAGCGCAAGTGGGAGTAGTGCCTGCCAGAGAGAAAAATGCTGATGGGGGGAGATTTCCTGAGGTTCCTGGCAGCAGGCTTGGCTCAGGGCTTTGTTCTGCCTCCAGCCATGGCCAGGACATTTCAAGTGAAGCCCTAAAACCACTGGGAGAGGAAGAAGGGTGGAGCGAGTTGCCACTCTCCATCAAACAACCCGGAGTGGAACAGCATGCCAGCAGCCCACTGTCACCCTTGCCTCCAGCTCCCCGGAGCTCCGGGGATGTGCCAGGGCGGTGGTGGCTCCAAGTCCCCATGTGAAGGTGTTTCAAGGCACACCATCTCCCAGCTCTCCCAGAGCTGTGCCAGGTAAGTTATCCGTGCCATGACTGCCTGGCAGGACTGGCCTCAAGGTAAGACAGCCACGCCAGCCAGCGCAGTGACCCCTCCAGGGACGGGGACATGGGGACCCATGCTGCAGCCAGCTCTGCCATGGGAAGGAAATGGAAGCAGCAGCCTGGAGAGGAAGGCAATGCTGACATGGGCTGCTCTCCCCAGCTCAGCATGACCCTGTCACTACTCCCTGAACTATCCCCATCCACAGCGGGATGAGCACAGGGGCACACAGGCCTTCCCCTCCCTCCCAGCCTCCACGGTACAGGAGCTGCGGGTCTCTCCAGGAAAGTGTCACCAATAAGCTCATCCCAAGCCATGCTGGGCACTGAATGGAGGGGAGGAGGGGTGACAAAGGCCATTGCTGGAGCCTTTCAGCCACTGCCAGGGGGGTCAGGGCATGGGATCTGCACCAAGCTCTAGCCCAGCATACACTGGGGGCTGTGGGCACAAAGAAAGGTATCAGCCAGAGGCCATTACTGACAGACCCCGTGCCACCCAGCTCCTCAGAGAAAGGTTATACAGCACGGGTGGAGCCTGTTCCTGAGGAGTCTGTAAGTACAGCTTCACCTGCCTGGCCCAGCTGAGCTCCCCTACAGTGCTGCCTTCTGCAGCAACTCACCCACCCCAGCCTCAAACATCTGCTTTAAAAGCAAGCCCAGATCAATGAACGACGGGCTGCCTGCAGGAGGGGTGCTGCTCTCCTCAGGAGATAATGTCACAAGCAGCAATCAGCATCAGTGAGCAATGCTCCCTCCAAAGCAGATCTCATTAAGTTAATGTCTATTGGAGAGAAGTAAATGATGTGACATCTCCTCCAGCAGCCTCGGATGAGCTTTCAGGGATGACAGAAAAATGTGGGGGTAAGGCTTTATTCAGCACAGTAAAAAATGGACATGTAAATAAAGCAGGGTTGTGTAACAAAGGTACACGCTTCCCGATCCCAAACACCACATGGCCAAAATCCAGCACCAGAACCAAAACTCTGGGATCACTTAGAAACAAAGCCTGCCCCAGCTAAGATGCTCACTGACTGGTTCCCTTCCTGTTTTACCCTACACATCACAATGGCTTTCCCTGGGAAGGAAGGCCAGGGAAGAGGCGTCACCAACCAGGTGCTGGGCCAGGAAAGGCAGAGGGAGATGGTGGGGAGGTAAAAGCCTCTCCCTAGATCTCAGCCAGGCATCACTCACAGCTCAGCACTCTCTTGCAAGGAGCCACCTCAGTTGATAGTGAGGACGTCACTCTGGATCTCGTGGCTCAGCTGTGTCTGGAGATCGCTCAGTTTCTTCTTGAGGCCGGACAGTGCAGACAGGACGATGGTCTCGGGGCGCAGAGAACCGCAGGACTCCACGTTGTAATAAAACCTGAGGTTACAATGCAAGGGGTTAAGTCACCATCTGCTCTGCAAGGAGGTGCACATTATTTCAGCCATCCATGCCCACAGCAGGGAGATCTGCCTGGAATCCCAACCATCATCATCATCATCATCATCATCATCATCATCATCATTCACCTCCCAAGCAGGGTACAGCCAGTGCTGCCCCTCTACAACCATCACACCAACACTCACAACTTCATGGGCTGTAAGAGCACTTCTGATATTGATTTCTGTTCAGCACTGTGACCTGCGAGCCACCACAGAGCCCCAGGCCAGGGACTAGGGCTGGCTGAGGCACTTTTGCAGTGTAAGTAACACCAGCAATCAAGAGCGTGAGACACACACAGGTGAATGAATACCTTAAGCCAGGGTATTTCCCCCACAGGCCTCACACTCCACCGAGTGTGCACCACCCTACCTGGCAACACAAACTCAGGAGTACTGTCTAGTATCTCCCAGAGGGGAAAACCTGCCAGACCTGGGCATATCACCCAACTCCTGCCCTGCTTTTCAGGGAATGTCAGCTCCCTGGTCTGGCAATTTCAGCACAAAGTAGACACTCCTCTATTAATGAGAGCCCGTGAGATGCACCCAGCCAGTCACCCCATCTTCCAGCTGCAGCACTGCATTCAGCTCCCTACCTTTCTGGCTTCCCATTGGGGTCATAGGGAGCCTGAGCATCCTCGTCATCGATCTCCGAGTACTCACTCTTGGGCCTGGAATCAGAGAGCAGGAGAGGTTAGCACAGAGCCCCTGCTCCAGCCTGGCCCCACAGAGCCCAGGCACTCAGTTTGGCCCCAGAGAGCAAGCTCTGGGGCTCACATCCAGCACACAACAGGGTGGTTATCAAACATCAAGTTACAGAAAAGAGCTGTCTCACATTGCTCTTTCTGGCTCCTCATTAATGCCACAGAGTAATCCAGCAGCACTGCAAGAAGAGGATCAGCCCTGCTATGCCCAAACTCATCAAGCCCTGTACTGTGGCTCATAAACCACCTACACTGGTACAAACAATCTGGCAGCTGCTCACAGTGAAGGGATATCAATTCCTGAAGGGACTGTGTTTATGGAGCCTAGATGCTTTTATGGAGTAATGGACCTTGGGTTCTCTTTTCTTTCTACTTTCCACTGGGCCAGGACAGCAATGGAATACTCCAGTACTCAAGTCTGTGAAGCCCAGTTGGCTTGAACCCAGCAGGAAAAAAACCTCAGACATCAGCTGCATCAGTGAGCTCCATCCTGATGTCCTGTGCCTCCACTCCTCTACCAAAATCACTGCACTACCTGTGTGTCATATCTTTCTACCTGCTGCATCCCTTGGTTTATAGAGCACCACACCAGAGAGACTGTGTGGAACCCCTTAATCCGTGTAAGAAAACCCAGAGCCTTGAGCTGTCTGAGAAGCCAGCACAGAAAATCCTGTACCTACCAAGGTCTCCCACTGGCCTTCCTCTGCCCTTCTGCAATGCCCAGAAACACTGATCCCAGCACCCTGTAATCAGCTGCCTGAAATAAAACTGTATTTTTCAAACAAACCCTCTGCCTTTACAAACCACTGAGAGAGATGAAGTGTTAATTAATGAAGTTGGGATTTCTTGTTACTTGCAGAACCACCCATGACCAAAACAGTGCAGAGGTTTCCACCACCCTGACAGCTGTTTGGAGAGTCTAGCTGTATGCCAGTGTTCTGCCAACAGCCTCAAAAAGCAACTACCATGAAAAACTAAACCAAAAATCATAGCTAGCCTTGGACAGCAGAAGCCTTTGGCTCTGTATTGTATTCACAGGGAGTCAGATGAACTTGGAAAGAGAGACATATCGTCAAGAACTGGCAGCTCCAATATCAATCCTCTTGTGGGATTTTTCCAACTTTTACATATATTTTGTCTAGAACGTCTCAAAAACTGTTTCCTGGTGTCCTGTTGTATGCCACACCAGGCTCCTGAGCCTGCAACCCATCAATGCTTACAGCAGCACATCCACTACCCTGCCCGGTCCCTGCTCTCAACCTGCCTTGCCTGAAGCACCTGGTTCCTCGCTATGCTCCTGGCTCCAGCGTGCTCAGTGGCAGGATGTCTGCTACGTGATCACTGGGATACAGAGCCAAGAGCAGCTCAGGTACCTGTTCATGAAAAGTGATGATGGATAAAGTCCTTGCCCATCCAAAGCAGGGCAGCAGCTTTCCAAATGTAAACTCACGTCACTTTTGGATGAGAAGCAGCATGCAACTTGTGCAGAACGGTATTTCAGAGGAGAGGAAAGGGCCAGAGAGGGAAACCCTGCCAAAGCTCAGGCTCCAGGAGTGAGCAGATGTATGGGTTAAATCAGAGCCATACTGGGCTTCCTTAAGCCAGGCTGAAAAATCAGCCTTGCAACCCAACCTTCCACTCTTTGCTCTCATAGCAGCTTCTTTCTTCTCATATGGATCTGTTCCTTCCTCAGACCTTACCTGACCTACAAAACACTTGCACAGGGAAGATCAGCAACAAGTGGTGAAAAAGGGCATAAAAGCAAGGTAAACCAGCAGTGATGGTATGTGAGGGAGGACAAGAGATGACTACAAACCAGTCCACCTTGTGTGCAGCTGCAAACAAGCGACTGGCCTTGCTACCCAAACCCAGGAGCCGAGTCTGTGCAACGGGATGTGGCAGGCACGCTCCCCATCACTTACTGACCCAAATTATCCCCAGGGCTGAAGAGTAAGTTGTTGGCTGCTGGAAAATCTTTCCCAGTCCCTGCAGACAGACACCAGGACATACCACTCCTCTGGTTTGGGGTACACCGTGTGCCTCAGAGCGTTGTCGGGGTCGTACTCGAAGGCCACGCCGGCCGTGGGGTTCCACTTGGCGTGTTCCTTGCCAAAGCCCTTCTTGGCATAGGCTCGCAGCCGCAGCTCCTGCCCCTTGCGCAGCTTCACGATCAGGATGTCTGGAAAAGCACACACTGGTTTGAGAAGGCTGCAGAGGAGAAATGAGTGTGCAGGATCACACTGCAGCAAAGGCAGATTTTTGGTGTCCAGGAAGATGTCACCAGCATCCAGGGTTTGCTTGGATTTTTAGAGGGGCTCAGCTGTGTCCCCAGAGCAGCTAAGTAAAAAGGAGCTGCACAGGCCCCCAGGGAACAGCCAACATCACATCATTTCACTTCTTTGCTGTCTGTAAGCTCTCAAAAGGAGAGACAGAAGCACCCTCTGACTTTAGTTCTGGGACAATCTGTAAGTGGCATTAAGACAAAACACTACCCCACTGATGCAGTGACACCAGCAGCTCAGAAGTATCCGATTTATGGCTGCCTTATGGTTGCACAGCTAGTAAAGGAAGAATGAGTTCAAAGAACCTGAGAGAAAAGTTAATTTCCTCCTCCAGCTCTTATTCCCAGTGACCCACCACTCACCATCCTGCTCCACATAGTCATTGGGGTCGTTGTCTCTGCTCCGAGATGTCACCTGCAGCAGCAGAACAAAAGCAAGCAAATTATGACAAGATCAGCTTGGATGAGTGCTCCAGCCCTGCACAGCACATCTGCTCAGTTCCCAAAGTCACTCCCACAGCTGCCGTAGATGACACACAGCACTCAGAGCACCTCAGCCAAAGGCAAGTAACAGACAGCAGGCTCCAGATGGGCTTTACCCAGGCAGACACCATCACCAGCAGGAGCAGCCTCAGGGTGTGGTGACATCTGGATCCACCTCAACAGTGTATTAGAACATTCTCTGTAAGTCCCTTTGCATCTGTCCCACTTTGGCACCACCAACCCTCCCCAAGATGACTGCACAGGAGCTGTTTGGCAACACTGTCCTGGCCCAGGCTCCTCACACTCTGCCATGCTGAGAGCCAAGAACCAGCAAGCCAGAGGCCTGTCAAGGGGCAGCCAAGGATTTTGGGATGAGGGTTGCAGGATGAGGCCATACTGCTCTGCACCCCATCAGACAGCAAGTGAAGGACAACGCAGCACAGACGAGGAGGACACTGGCACACACGCTGCTTCTGCAGCTATTCCTGCTTTGCTCTCCCACTACAGTTTAAGTGGAGCTTTGGGCGATGTGAAACATGCTCAGAGGCCTTGCTGTGTCTACATTCCATGTGTTTGCTACCCTGCCTCAGCAGGAACGCAGAGCAGGATGCGCAGCGGGACGGCACCAACCGGAATGACGCGGGGGTTGTTGGAGATGAGGTCGCGGGATGTGACGTGCCGAGTCTGGTCCTCGTTGCAGCGGACGTC
Organism: Corvus hawaiiensis; assembly: GCF_020740725.1. Lineage (NCBI taxonomy): Eukaryota > Metazoa > Chordata > Aves > Passeriformes > Corvidae > Corvus > Corvus hawaiiensis. The sequence goes on from NC_063224.1 coordinate 6,713,863, forward strand.
CAGCGTGAACTCCACGGAGCACTCCGGGCAGAACTCGTCACACGTGCAGTCCTGGGACACACACATGGGTTCTTCATGCAAGAAACTGCCAGAGCTTTCCATCAGATCAAACACGCACCACCCTCAAAAATGATTTCCCCCAGCATTTCGCCTGACTCACTCTGGAATACTGCATCTTATCCACAATGTCATCGCTGGTGAGTGGGATGAGACCTGTGGGAAGCAGGAAATCAGAGGAATGTCTGAGTGAGACCACAAGAGCCCCTAACTCTCCTGCCAAGACAGTGGAGGAACAGCACCTGACAAAGGTGCTTCAGCATCTCTGGACTGATTTTGCCCACAACCCGCCTTCATCTTCCTCCCCACCCCAGCACTCACCCAGTCTGTGTGCAATGAATTCATCGTGGAGCACGGAGGAGTTGGCATCTATCTGGACCCAGTCAATGGCTGCAGAGAAGAGAAAGTCACAAGCTGAGAAATACTCATGTGGGGAAAAGCCAGCCTGTGAGGTCACAGAAAACATTACAGAGACTGCAGAGACACACCGAGGCAGCATCTGCAGGGCACAGTACTGCCCGAGCACGGGTAAGGAGAGCCAAAAGCAGCGGGGAGGTGCGGGAGAACACGGAGGGGAAGTGATGGGAGCCACAGGGAGGGCAGTCCAAGGGACTGCGACCAGGCAAGCAAAAGGCCTCACCTATGATGGGGACTTCTGCGATGAACACTCTTCGAATGGAATTTGCCACCCTGACGGAGGGAAACACCCGTGTTTAGGCATGAGGGAGCGTGGGGCTGCGGGCCCGCACAGACGCCGGCCAGAGCTTCTGCGGGGCTTTGCCTCAAGAGACCCTCCCGGCCGCACCGGAGGCGCCCTCGGGGAGGCCGGGCCCGTGGGGCCGCTCCCGGGGCCTCCCGCGGCCGCTTCACCCCCGGGCCCGCCCGCCCCGGCCCGGCTCCGCGGCGGTGCTCACGCCAGGTCCGTGTTCTCGATGATGAACTTGACGTTCTCGTCCGTCAGCTCGGTGATGCGCACGGTGGGCTGGTTGGCATACGGCATGGCTGCCCCGCCCCGATCCCGGCCCCGATCCCGATCCCGATCCCGCTCCCGATCCCGATCCCGCCGCCCGGAGCGCCCGCCCGGTCCGTCCCCACCCCGCTCCCCCCGGCCCCGGTGCGCCCGCAAAAAGAGTCCGTGCCAGGCTGAGTACGACTTTATTGGTGCCGGGGAAGGGCCGGGCGCGGCTCCTCCGGTGCTCGCCACCGCCATCGCCACCGCCGCCGCCTCACCGGCGCTGGTTCAGCCCCGCCAGGTTCTTGATCTGTGGGCACAGGGAGAACGGGGTTTAGTGCCGCTGTCCCGGGGCGGGAGCAGGTGCCGAGGGGAGGCCCCTGTGCTGCGAGCAGTGATGCGGGGGGCGAGAGGCATCACTGTGGTCTGGGGACAGGCAAGGATCAAACTGGATCCACCTCCGGCCACCCCTCTGACCGGAACCTGCACTCCCGGTCAGTAGGTTTCAGCTTGGGTTTATTTCTGCGGCCATGCAGACCTCGGCAGTGAATTTACGCTCACTCATTCATTTTGCAGAGACCTGCAGAACACAGCACGCCTGGACAGTGCTACCCTCGGGACACCCTGGACGTGGGAGGTTCGGGATGTGTTCCCCTAATAGTTATGTATTGGGATGATTCTGCCCTAAAGCCATCTGACTACAACCCAGCCCGCTTCAGAGTCCATCCAGTTCCTCCCGTTTATCTGTGCAGTGGATCTGCTGCAGGGACAGACCAAACCTCGGCAATGGGAGATATCCCAGACCCGAGAGCACCGTGTGGATGTAAAACAGAGCCCGGGATTTCTCTAGTGGAGGATCCTTTTGGCATATGCAGGTATGAAAGAGGAGAGACACTAAATTTCACCATAACTGCAGGGGGAAGGAGGTGGGAGAAATTATTGAGAAGTGCTTCATCAGTAAAAATAATTTCTAATTTATGTTCCAGCCTGTTTGTCTTGTCCTGATACAAGGTAAATGTATTTCTGGTAACAAGGAAATCACTTTGTTGCTAAATGCGATGGGAGTTGTCCGAAAATAGAATCACAGCAAGGCCCTGAAGCCCGTCAAAAGTCACTCCTGGGTACACAAAGAGCTATTTCCCAGAGGAAGTGCAGTTCCCTCTGCATGGACAGAAAGCAGTCCAGGACACTACCAAGAAGTGAATGAATTCTTGGAAGGGCACTGGGGTCAAATGAAACAGCCTGAGGAAGTCACCCTGCTGGCTCAGGGACAGGTGCCACCTCCCAAGTATCCATGGGGCCACTGACCCTCTGTCAAGATTTCCAGCACAGGGCCTGGCAGAGGGAGAGATCTTGTGACAAGCAAGGGAGGACAGTTGTATTTATTCTGGTCACCTCTCTCATCCCTAAAGCTCACCCTGCAGCTTCTGACGTATTTTCCTTATGATCTATTACAAGTTATTTCACCACAAAACAGTGAACTAACGCCAAACTACCCAGGAAATCACCCTTAAGTAAATCTAAGTTATGAAAGACGATTGTTTTTCCGTGTTGTCCTCTAGATTTGGGAGGAAAACACATGATGACATTCAGAAGCAATTCTGCTCTCACAGCCCAGCTGGTTTCAGCATTACTTACAGTAACTGCAGCTCCCATCAGACCCTGGACAACGGCTTCTCCAGTGGATTGTACCTGGGAGACACAGGGAGAACACGACCTTTTGCTTCCTGCAGTTGCACTTGTGGCCCCCAAACACACAGATGGAACGGACAACAAACGTATTTGCTACAGAAAGGTGCTGACAGCACCACAGACAAGTCACAGCCACAGATAGGACACATGGAAGGGGTTTCCTGGGATGTCTCCTAACCATTGGGACAGTCTGACAAAGAGGGCAGCTACATGTCATTTTACTAAAAAACACATAATAGTTTATTGATTGTGAACTGACAGCAACAAGGGTGTCTCTCAGCAGATGTGGGATCTGCAGGATGGAAAAGCCAGGTGTGCCCGCATATATCCTTGGGGAGAAGGGATTTGCTGCATGCACACTTGTCCCTAAGGTTACCTGACTGGCAGTATTGCTCATGGTCATGGCATCAGCTACTCTGTTTTCCAGGAAGCGCCAAGTATCCTCGAAGTCAGGGGACGAGTCCTGCATCATCACCAGCTCAGTGGTGTTGTAGATGCCAGTGAGCACAGCCCGGCGAGTGTACCAGTTAAACTGCAGGGGCACAGGAGGACAGAGACAAAGCTGTGATCTGAATGCACATCAAGAGTGCAGCTATCAGAGAACAGCAAGGGAAAATCACACACCCACAGCACGTTCCTTCCCCATACAGGCGAAGTTGCCATAGGCAGCTGGATCTCTCAGGGCCTGTGACAAAACTCTTTCTGTTCTCTTTGTGCTCCTAAAAACCCACGTGAAGGAGTCTCTGAGGCATGAGAATACTCTGCCTGGCTCCTGGTGTTGGGAAAAGGGACCTGCTGTGAGGACTTTAAATCCCTTTACTGGGAAAGAGGGAGCAGGCTCAGCATCATGGCTTGCCCGGAAAACTCATGTAACCAGTCAGAAGGTGCAAACAAAACACCAACATTAGAACCTCTTCTAATCCCTGCATCAGTGAGACTTTAGGAACAGCTCACTGCAGACACTAGCTCCAACATGTTGATTTGACTTGCATAACACATAAGGGACTTTCAGTTCCTGAAGCAATTGTGTTCTTTCAGTTGTCTTCTGGTTTATTCCTTTAATTTTTCGGCCATCTTATTTATTTTTCACTGCAGTAGCTTCTCTTTTATACACAGATAAAAGAAGTTTATTAAAGTAGTTTGTTAAAATGGTTCATTTAGCTTTTTCCATCTCTCCCTACATCTATAAGAATTAAAGTAATTTATTAATTGCTATAATTAAGGTTATAATTTTCTTTTATTTCCTGCCAGAAAGATGAAAGCTTTAATAAGCTACTGGTATTTTTAGGTAGGTTCTTTAAAGGTTTTCAAGTCAAGTCTGTAAATGCTACTGCTGGTGGAAGAGAGCTGTTTGACAGACCCACTGCTCACTCACTGAAAACAGGATCAACTTCTTAGTCTCAAAATCGCAACAACTTTGTCTGTATCTTCAAAAACAAAAAAGAGCACTTAAGAGCCTAGGAAAGTAGGTCCTTTTAATTTGCACTAATCCCATTGGCAGTAATTTGCATTTATTCTCAGTGGCTCTTAAGAAATTAGACTGTAGTTTATAAAGACCCTTGGGTCCCTCTGCAATGTCTTCTTCACTCAACAAAGGAGCCATTTGCAGAGGGACTCAACCCCACTCCTACTTGAACCCATGATTTTGCTGAGGGGTAGAACCAGCTTGTCCCCAAAGCACAAGGACTCACATCTGTGGACTGGTCCCCAGCATAGTGCCAGATATCATCGATCATGCAGGTGAGGAGGTTGAGGCTCGAAGGGATGTTACGTGGGAGTAACAGGACACTCAGGGCCTGCAAAGGAAACACACACAGAAATGGAAGCCCAAGAGAGAAGGATGCAATTTAAGCAGACCAACAGTGCTCTGCTCTGTTATGTTTTCCCTGTTGCTGCTGACTTGCCTCCAGCTCCCAGTGACAAGTCCTCCCAGCTCTTTGCAGTCCTTACAAGCAACAGGATGTGCAGGGAACACACAGTGTGGCTGGCAAGTTCAGGCCTCACCCTGTACTGGAGCCAAAAGATCCCTGCTCAGTTCAGACATCCCTGTGCCTCTCTGGCATGGAAACATCTGAGGCTGAGCTGACTCATCCTGTGCTGTGCCCTTGTGGGTAGGGAGTCACATCTCTCATTTCTCTGCATTTGACTTTGAACTCAAGAGTGGCAACCAAGGGCAGAACAGCACCAGCCATAATGGCCCTGCTGGGATCCTGCAGCCTTTGAACATAATCACACAATGCCAGGAGAGACACAAACCACCCACATCCTTCACAAGGTAAATTATGCTAATCTGGAAGAACAACATGAAGCCTGTACTCTCTCTCTGTGCATGGGGTGCTGGATTCAGCTGCCCAGAGGCCAGCAGTGGTTCTGGACAGAGGCTGACCTCACAGCAATCTTTGCAGCCCAAGATTAGGAACTCTTTGCTTGTCACTGTGGCCACAATTCAATTCCTTTCCCACGCTGGGAAGAACGGCTTGAGAGTTAAATCTGTATTTTGAAGCATGGAGCCCTCTCAGTTCACAGCTCTACCCTCAGGCTGCCAGGGTTTTGTCAGTCAATGACAGTTTCCTGCAGCAAAGCAGTTCTGCATTTCCAGGTGTCAGGTGATCCCAGTGCAGCCACAGCAACGCTGCACAGAGCCTGACTTGCAGTGACACTGCAAATAGGACTGAGCAGAGACACAGGTTATACCCTGGGGATGCCAGATGGGTGGAGTGAACAACAGAGAGCTTTGCCTTTCCAGAACTGCGAGAAATAGTTGCTCTAAGGTCACCTTTAACTGCCTCCTTCCAAGGTTGCTCTCCTCTTGAAGGTTACTAATCATTTGAACCAGCCAGGGCTTCATTTACAACCTTGAACTAATCTGGTGGAGAGACTATGTTGAAAGTCACAGGGTGTTTAAAATACACACACGCAAAGGAGACAATGTTGGTATTACTTTTATACCTGGGGCCATTTCTCAATATATGGAATCAGCATCCTCAGTCTGGCTTCCACAGCATGCCTCAAGAATTCATCTATAGGCTTCTTCCTGGGTAAGGAAAAAAATAATTAGGAAGCACATCCAAGTTAAATTCAATTCTGATCTTGAAAGATCAATCTCCACCTGGCTTAGCATTAGATAAGCAAAGTGTTATATATCCTTCATGCCTTTGGTTCTAGTCTGTATCTGGGAAAATGGCTTTATTTGGGTAGACTACACTTTTAACTTATCTGTGTCCCAGGTGGCCTCTCTGTCTACGCAGTTCCCAAAATCTGCAAAGGAAGACATTTGTTCACACCTAGTACTCACTCTGCTTCACCCAGTTGCACTAGTTTCTGCTCTTTCTCCAGCAGCTTGGACAATTTGGTGTTGCACTCAGACACGAAGTGCAGGATCAGTTCACTGCCATCACTGTGAAACATCCCTGCTGCAGCAACAGAGAGGCCCAGGGTCTGTAGGGAAGAAGAGAGAAGCACAGACCAGGTCAGACACTGCTAAGAGGGATCCAGCTAGAAAAAGTTTCATTAATTTTGTGGAAGACATTATGTGAATTTAAACAAAACAACGCTGCATTAAAAAGCACTTCCTGTACGTGTTTTCCTCTCTTTAGGATCACTACTCTACCTCATGCCTTAGTCTAACTCTGAGGGGGTTATCTGTAGCAGCTGGGTTTCATTCCGGCCCAGTAGCATTTGCTGACTTAGGTGCATCGCCCAAGAGTATGTGGGGGAAGCATGCAGGCCTGGCTGTCTCTGCACTTCAGCTCCATCCAGTTTTCAACTGGTTTGTTGCTTCTCTCCCCACATACCTTGGCTCCCTCTGCAATGGCCTCTGCAGTCCAGCCATGTTCAGGCACAAACTCCAGCGCCGCTGTGAGGATTCGATGCTGCAGCTGCTCCTCGCTCTCATAGTCCTCAGACTCCTGGCCGCCCTGGCCAGTGTAACTATGAGAAGGTATTGTTACAGTGAGGGGAATGTCACCACCAAACATCAGAACTCTGGACTCTGCCACTCACTCACTGACACCAGGCACATTTTGAGACATGCTTAGTATAAATCTGGCCTCCTCCAGTAAAATCCTTCCCTGTCCAGAAAAACGATTCTTAACACACCTTTGCTGTGAGAGAAGAGAAAAATAAGGGAAGGAGGGCTCAATGCAGATGCCTACACAGAGACCAATCAGCCCCACATTCCCCCTCCTTTACAGAAAACTAAACTACAACCTTTTCTAACACGGGCATACGGACAACATATTGTCCCTATTTTTTTAGATTTACACAAAAATCCAGAAGCAAAGACATACCCTTTGCAGACAAGAAAGCTTCCCTCTTGAAAGCAAGTGCCATACTGTTTCCATGGTGGAATTTGCACTGTCACAGCAAACCAGCTCTCTAGCTGCTACAGTCTGGGGCTCCTTAACTCTGGATCTTGTTGTCTTCAAGTTTCAGATGCGAGTTTCAGGAAAGCAAAAGCCCTCCAATCCCTCTGCCCGTGGGACAGTGCCAGAAGGAGCTGGTGAGTTACCTGGGGCGAGGGCCCTGGGGTTCCTCTTCAGGCTGGTGCCCAGCTGGAGGCGAATCAAAGCGCTGCTGAGAGGAAGATGTCAATGGCTCCTTCCTGTGCTCGTCGGATGCTCTCCTCAGCGTAGCCGAGGCCTGGAGAGCACGGAGTGGTGGGTAGTGCTGGCACCTGACCACTGCAAGGGAAACCAAGAGTCAGCATCTCCTTCCCACACCAGGACACACAGAAAATTCAGGTGGAGAGTTGTGGTGAACACAGCTGACAAGAACAGAAATTCGTAGAGCCTTTTTTTACGCTTCTGATTAGTGCCAGTGTCAGCTGAGCTCATGTCTATGTGAAAAAAAATAAAGCAAAAATGTTTTGTGAGGGAAAGAACAGTGAAAATGGCAGGTATTGCAAATAGTTTCCCAATCTTGGACTGGAAACCAGGCACCCAAACATGCCCTGTCCCCTTTTTAGCCCTGATTAAGGGGTTAGGTGGAAGGCACTGACCTCCGAGCAGGGGCCAAGAGGCAAGTCCTACTCGGGAGCCGAACAGCCGTGACAGACACCACATGGTAATCACTGACCGATTACTCAACGACACTCTGGGGGGAACTTTTAATTTAGCCGCTGGTTTTTGGGTTCGTTGGTTTGTTTGTTTTTTTTTTTAACAAATTTCGTTTCACGGCCGACGCTTTTAAAGAAAAACACCACCCAGCAACCTCTCCTTCAAACCCACGCGCTCGGCGCCCGCCGCGGTTCCCTCACAGCCCTCGTGCCCTTCACCTCACCTTACCCCGCCCCGCCCCGCCCCGCCCCGATCATCGGGGCGCGCGCACGGGGGCGCGCACGGGAGCGCGCACGGGAGCGCGCGCGCCCCCCCCCCTCCCCTCCCCTCCCCGCCCCGCGCCCCCGGCGCGCCCCCCGCCCCTCACCCGCGCGGCCCCGCCACAGCCGCCAGCCCGCGCGCCGCAGCCCGCCCGCCGCCGCCATCTTGGAAGCGGGCAGAGCGCGATGACGTCGCGGTGACGGCGTCAGACCGGGACGGGCGAGCGGAGCCGAGCGGGCCGAGCGAGGGAGGTGAGCGGGGAGCGCGGCGGACGGGGACGGCGGTCCCCCTTTTTTCCCCTTAAAAATCTTTTCTCAGACCTCGCCTGAAGCGGTGTGGGGGGGCGGGGGACGGACTGTGTGTGTGTGTGTGTTTAATTCCTTCACGAAATTCCCCTACGTGTCCTGTCCTTGCTCCCTCCAAACCGTCCCTGCTCGGCGACCGAGAGGTTTAATTTCGCCTGTTCTCCATGTGCTTAAAATGCGCACCTGCTGTAGGGCCCGCAGCCTTGCGCCGCGTCCCGGCCGCTGGAAGCCGGAGCATTCCCGGCCGCTGGAAGCTGGCTGTGCTGCGTCAGGAGGCTGCAGTTTACAGCCCTGACGTGCTGCAGAACCCTGGAATGGTTTGGGTTGGAAGGGACCGTCACGATCATCCCGTTCCAACACAGCAGGTTTCTGATCCGCTGAAGCGGAACCTGCGGTATTGTTTAGTCCCTTTCCTTTCCCTGTTCCTCAGGAACTGTTAAATGTGTGCGACACGGAGATAAGGGCCCCTCCTCACACCACCCACCCGGCATCCTCGGCCTCCTCCCCGCATCTCAGGGCACTGAAGGTGGTGGTGCTGTTGGTGCAGGTTGGGCTCTGACTGATCTTGAAAGGTCACAGCCTGCTGTTCAGAGAGGAAGGTGTCACTTCGGGTTTATCTTTCCCACCTTAGCCTAACAGCTTAAGTATCTCTTGATATTTTCAGCTTTCTTCTTGGGAAAGGTGACTTTTTAATGGGATTAATATGTGTGTTCATGAGTGTTACTGTCTGCTGTAGCTGCTTAGCTTGTGTCACACATGCAAAACCAGCTGTGAGATGTTACAACCTGCGGTGTACATTCGAGGTGTACATTCCCCACCTGGTTGGCATTGTGGTTGTTTTAGTGTGAATTCCTACCTGAGTAGCTGAGAAAAGGCACAGAGTGCCCCATTCTGAATTTGTTTGCAGTTTCCAGGAGAGAGGGGGAGTCCACAGCACCCAGAGCCAGAGGAACTGTAGGTCAAAATCCACTCCCCACCTGACTGCAGTTAAATTTGCTACAGCATATCCACGAGCTGTGCTTCAGTGACAGCGTTGTGGCAATAAGGCATTACCCAGGATGTGTGATGTAGTGATTCCTGGTAAAGACCTTGCTTACAGCTGTCTCTCCTGAAGTAGGTGTGTGGTGTGCAGCTAATTGAAGACATGCTGGGCAACTGTTCTGGTCACCAGTGCTCTCTGTTCTCTGTGGTTGTGTTAAATTATGAAGAAAATAGGTTTATGTTGGATAGAGGAAAGAGGAGAGGTCATCTGGTTCAGTAGCTGGTGCTGCTGTGAGAACTGGTGATGATGGGATACTATTGCCATACAAAGAATACAATCTCATATAAAGTATCAGTGGAGACAGCTTTCTCAAAACTGTCACTGAAGGTTCTGTTCTGCTCCTCCCTCCGTGTAATTTGCTCACCCTGTGCAACCAATCATAACGGTGGGAAGAGCCTCAATCTGGAATGCTGGAATGCTGAAAGTTACTTTTTTCTTCTGTTGTACTGCGTAAGCAAACTCTGCTAGGTTGTGTTTGGAGTAGGAGAGACAAGGCAGTGTTTATATTCAAATAGCTGTCACTGCTCAGGAAATTCAGAAATGCTGTCTTATTCAGATTTTTAAGGAAAGCAGGTGAGTTTTTTGTTGTTTTTTGGTTTCTTTAAAGCACAGCATGCAGTCTTCCAGCAAAACTAGTGCCTGAACGGGAGAGAAACTGAGTTATGGCCTGAAGTGTAGCTCTTTCTTCATGTCCTTTTAACGCACAGCTTGTGGGAACTTTGTGCTGCCTGCCTCCAGAAAATTATCCCCATTTATTAAAAAACACCTCAACCGATTACATCACAGTGCACAGAGGTTTGTGCTGTGCTCAGCACTTATCCTTCCTCTCCCTCTCCCGCCCTGTTCCTCTCCCAACCACTGCCAGGTTTGCTGCTGCTGAAATGGGGGAGTATGGAGTCACTCCAGGCCAGCGTGTGGCCATCGTCTGGGACAGCTCCTCGCCGGTCGAAGGCCTCAAGGATTTGGTGGATAAAGTCCAGGTGCTGGTGGGAGCTGATAATCGTGTCTCTGTGGAAAACGTTAACCAGCTGCCTCAGTGTAAGAATGAGCTTAATTTTTCACTGTTTCCTTAACAGGGTAAGGGTTCTGCTGCTGTGTGAGCCAACACCTTCCTGCTTTGGGAGTCAGCACTCAGAACATCACCTGCTGCTGGCTCTTACCCTGGGCAATCCAGCAGGGGAAGTGATGCACCCTGGCCGTGCTTCTATGCTTGGTGTCTTTAGTCAGTTGTTGCTGTTGCACACAAGCATGAGGGCTGAGGGAGGTGGAACTGGTGTATTAAGCTGTATGTGTACATGTGTAAAATTGTACCATCTTCCTCTTTCTTCTCAGCGGCTCACAGGGAGTCCAGTTTTGATGTAATCCTCTCGGGCATGGTACCAGGCAGTACAGCACAGCACAGTGTGGAGCTCCTGGCAGAAGTAGCTCGGATACTTAAGCCAGGGGGCCGTGTCCTCCTGAAAGAACCAGTGGTTACAGAATCAGGTGAGAGAATCTTGCTTCCACGGCAACATAGCATTTCTCGTGAGGATTAGGCTGAAATAGAAAGGACAGGAACCCCAACTGATGTTCAGAGATTTTCATTCTCCTGATACACTAACCCAAATCACGAGGTTTTTATCCTGTGCTTAAGCTGGTATCCATCAGAGATGTTTGCAGTCACTCTGCTTCTATCAAAAATGCTGGATAGGCTTGTTCCTAAACTACACTGAAAAGCTTCAGTGATCACTGTTTTCTCCTCAGGGTGCAATGTTAAGTAGTTGTAGATGTTGTGTTTCTGAGGAGCTTCCAAAGTGGTTTTAAAAACAGGTAACAGGTGCTGAAGAGAGTGCCCCAGAAGCCAGTTGAGAAATAGTTATCCAGAAAAGGTTAAAAGTGGTTGGACTGGGGTTTAAGAGAAAAGCCAGAGCGCCTGCCATGGTACAGCTAGAGGAGCCATGAGAAGGTGAACACAAGATGATTTCTTAATGTAATGTGTTCATTTAGGAGTCCATGTTTTGAAAACTTTATGAGTAGTTTTCTTTAATAAGTAAAAATGTTTGGGAGTGAGTTTGTTTGGGGTTTGAGGCTGGGTTTTTTATCTTATTTCAATGGGTATTGATTGGGTTGAGAAAAGTTTTGGCATATATAGAACATACTTGGAGCTAGAATGGGTTTGTGACCCCACGCTGTTATTTTAATGAACAAGCTGCTGCTGCTTTTTCTGCTTTGTTCCTGCTGTCAAGCAGAAAGAGCCCAATTTTAGTGCAGAGGTTTGGCTCAAGAACTTCCCTCTAAAGTTCTTGCTCTTCCAGGTTTCTCAGTGAGCTGTATTCTTGTTCTTGCCTCCTCCTACTCTCTGCTTTTGTGTCTTGCAGGAAGCAATGGCAAAATCAAGACAGCAGCCAAGCTCCTCACAACTCTGACTCTCTCTGGGTTGGTGGAAGTGAAGGAGGTAAGCATGTGTTCACCATTTCCAGAAATGCCTTCGGGCAGTTGCTTGGGGATTTGCTGGGAGATGAAGTTTTTAGCTACCCTGGTTTGCTGTAAATGGCCACTGCCTGGCACAAACTTTAGTTATTGTCAGCGTGGTGTTTTTCTTCAGGATTGGAAGTACTGACTATCTGTTCACTGGAATGCTGGGCTTGGTGCTAAAAGAAGGGGTTCTGCATGAGGTTAACTTAAAATCTTACTTTGCAGCTGCAAAAGGAAGTGCTGAGCCCAGAGGAGGTCCAGTCTGTCAGAGAACATCTGGGTTACCAAGGCAATGACCTTCTCATTGTTCAGATAGAAGGCAGGAAGCCCAATTTCGAAGTGGGATCCTCAAGTCAGCTCAAACTGTCCTTTGCCAAGACACCTGGTCCTTCAGGTAAGGAGTGGAGCATGCTGAATATCTGGATTTCCTGGCTCTCAGTGACAGGCATCACTTGGAACAGGGAGACAGTTCCCAAGCAGAGAGTGCTACAGTAAAAACCTATGAAGTAGGGCTTTCCAAAATTGCTTGAACTCTTTATTTGTTGGGAGTAGATGGGGTAAAAGCTGCAATAACTGCTGTTTCTTCCTTTGTTTTGACTCCAGGAAAACCCTCTGTGGACCCAGCTGCTGCCAAGCTGTGGACACTGTCTGCCAATGATATGAATGATGAAGAGATGGTAAGTGGTTTTTTTTGTGAGGCTTTGCTATTCTTTCTCTCTCCCCATTCTTTCCTATTCTAAATACTTTCAGTCATGCCTGTTAGGAAGCTTTACAACTTCAGAGGTAGAAAAATCTCCCTAAGACAAAATAGCTCATCTCCTTCACGGGGTCTGGAGAGCTCAGTGGTGTGGTGAGGGCAGAGAGGAGGCAGGGATAAGAGGGCACAGCTGCAGCACTTTAATGCCTGTGTACAGATAGCACCATGTCTTCGAACGTAACTTAGCAGTGTCATTCCCTACTGAAAAGTCCATTTCCTGCATTTTGTTTCCCATGGTGTGTTTTCAGGATCTTTTGGACTCTGATGAGCTGTTGGATTCAGAAGATTTGAAAAAGCCAGATCCATCATCCCTCAGAGCTCCATCCTGCAAAGAAACGGGCAAAAAGAAAGCCTGCAAGAACTGGTCAGTGCTGGAATTGATGTATCGGTGAACCTTTCAACTGGAGCATTAAACTCTTAAGAGTTGGAGGGATTTAAAAATGATTGTAGGCAATTTGCTGTTCTTCAGAGCCTTATTCTCTTGGTTCATGTCCTTTCTTATCTTAGTTATTGGAATGTAAACACAAATACAATGAGAATTGGCCTGTGACTGCTACAAATTATCACAATGGTGTGTATTATCAACAGCCATGCTGGAGGTGGCTGCATAGCTTGTGCAGCTTGCCTAAAACCCTGGTTTCTCACATTCCAAGGAGAAACAGCACAAGTAGCGAGTGCTGTAGTGTCATTTCCCACTCAGTTTTAACTTGAGGAGTGTTTCAACACTTGCTATACAAACGATGGTGCTGAAGAACAAAGTGAGGAGCGTGAGTCCCAGAGTCAGCTGTGAGGGCTGTTGCACGTGAGTAGGGCTGGCACAAGTGTTGATGACTCATGACCTTTAAGCAGAATGATGGAGGTGACTTCTTTGTTTTTCTCCAGCACATGTGGCCTGGCTGAAGAACTGGAACAGGAGAAGAAGAGCTCACAGCCCAAATCTGCCTGTGGAAATGTAATTAGTAATTTTTGTCTCTGTACTGTGGTTTGCAGTATATGATCTCTGTGTAAGAATTGCATTCCCTAGTAACTGCTGTCTGAGCTGGATCACTGCTTCCACACACTGCCTCTGCAGCTTCTGCAGAGCTCCAGCCTTTGCCCTGTGCTCACGTGCTCTGTACCAGCACATGCTGTCTTTTCTGTCTCCCTAGGGGAGTCAGAGTGAGCAGTGAGCCTTTTACCCCTGCTCAGAAGCTAACCAGGGATCTGCTCAAGGAGGGCTGCCTTTGGGGAGCTCAGGGGACTCCCCCAGCCTGGGCACACCGGGTGGGGTGGAGACATTTCTGTGTGAGCCCAATGCCTGCACAGCTCTGCCATCCGCACTAACCAGATGTGTTGAGAAGGGGGTAGAAGGGAAGCAGTTTCTGTGCTCTTACATGCTGAGGAGCATGAGACATCTCTTGAGCTGGAGAAACCATGTCATGGGAAGAAACCTGAAAGTGGCACCTGATAACAGACAGTGCTTCTCTTTCCCTTGCCAGTGCTACCTGGGGGATGCATTCCGCTGTGCCAGCTGCCCTTACCTGGGGATGCCTGCCTTCAAGCCTGGAGAGAAGATTCTCCTGCAAGAGAACCAGCTGCACGATGCCTAACAAAGACATGTCCTGCCAAGGACTCTGCTGCTTTTCTGTCACTCTGAGGTTCTTCCTGCAGTCCTCATCCTCTCAAACTCATGCTCTCCAGCTAATACTCCATGTGTGGAGGGACACTGCGGGCACTGACACTGCTGTGAGCTCACCGCTTGCCATCAGCCTTGGGCTACCTGATCCTCTGGTGACAAGTCATGTATTAGACTTCATGTTACACCTTGTTTTGGCTGACCTGACTTGATCCTGGACGCTGGCTGTCACAGCGTGTCCCACCAGTAGAGGGAAGTACAGTCACGTGTCAGGTTGTCCTTGTGTGCCTGTGGCATTTCCCATGCCCGTGTCCTACAGCTCTAATTAGTCCTGATTTTCCCTGGTGAATCAGCAGCTCTGGCTCAGCCCCCGGCATGAGTGGGCTCCTGCTCTCTTTGAAATTTGAACCTGCAGCCCCTTATCATGTGGAGATGGCTCAGCAGCTCCTGTGGCAAGTCAGGAGCTTGAGCAGTATGTACACTTAGCAGTATGTACTCTTAGCAGTGTGCATGATCTTCTTAGGAAAGGCTGGCAGGCATGATCAATTTCCAGGTGTTTTGGGAGTCCCCTACCCCCAGCTGTTTCCAGCAAAATGACAAAGTTTCAGTCCCACCAAGAACTCCTGCCTTTAAGGCAGGGAGCTGATGAAACTAAACTGATAACACAAGGGCAATCTGAGACTGTCACCTCTCTTGGTGGTCACCCAAGTGAGTTACCTGCAGTGTCAAATACTTAAGAACATAGCAATAACTTAATCTCTAGATGATCTTTGGTCGCCATCTGCTCCCTCTCTGTGAGATACTATTTATTTGTGTAGTTACTGCTAGGGAAGCATCCTGCAGGTGTGGGATGAGGGTGCTGTTCACATTTTGTGCCGGGCTTGCTTCTCACCCAGGGAGGGGGAGGAGGAAAGCCCACATCCAGTGTCTCAGTGGGGATTGTTTTGTTTGGGGCTCTTGCTCTACAGGATGTGACTGCTTATTGTGTGCTACCTGAGTTACTAAACTCATGGAGGGTGCTGGGATGAAAGGCTGCTCTGTTCTTGAAATAAAAGTGACCAATAATAAAGCCTTTGTTTTAAGGCTGGTATGAGTGGTATTCTAAGTGTGTTTCTCCTTCTTCTTGGCCTCTCAGGGATTTCTCAAACTGTTCAAATATTAGGTTGCATCACCTATCTTTCACTCTTCCCCAGTCCTTGCGTCTGTCATCAGCAAGAACCGCTGCCAAGGAGACAGCAGTTGTGTGGTAAACCACCTGTCCAACCAACTTGCTGCTCCTAGCTCATGATGTAAGGAAGTGGGCAAAAGCCTCTGCACACTTATGGCCTTTGAGAGTTTTATTGCCTTTTCTCAGCCTCACCGGTAGGAGAAAATCAGATCTCTATGATGTCCCTGATAAAAGGCATCCCTTACCCTGAACTCCACTTTCCTCTTGCCCAAACTGGGAGAAGCAGCAGTTTTACTTTTGTTTCTCTGCATGAGTCAGCCTTCCTTTGTATGGCCAGCAGAGCTTGAGGGGCAGCAAGGACACATTCCATGCTCCTGGCAGGAAAACCCATCAGGGATGTTTCACCCACCTGCCCTGGGTGCACACAAGGACAAGGGGCCCTCTCCACATGGAGGTGTTTGGGGCAAGGAGAGCGTTACTGCATTACTGCTTTATCTTCACACGTTTGCTTAGCTGCTTGTGATAGCATCTTTTTGAGAAGTGAAATTTGGAGGCTCAGCTCTGGCTGTAGTAGCTGCTTCACCTTTTTAAAAATAGCCAATGAGCAAAGATGCTGCCCCCACCCTTCCTGCTTGCATGGGAGAGGTTACCTCAGCTACTTCCTCCAGCAGCCCTGGCTGCCTTTCCTCCCCTCTTGCTTACTCATGTTGCTGCTCCAAGGCTATTTCGTATCTTCTTGCCTGGTTCCCTGTTAAAAAAGCTATCCCAGATCTGATTCCCCATTAACCTTGGGCACAAAGGAGGATGCAAATGCAGCACTATGAATGTCCCAGCTTCCTCCATTTCATTGATCAATAACTCTTCCCTGGTGAAGCAATGAGCCACATTTTCCCCTCCACTTCTTTTTAAGGCAGTTAAGCAAATGCAGAGCCTTTGGCAGCCCTTGTTAATCTTAAATTGATTTGTACCTCAGCTTTCCATTTTTGTCTCTTTGCGATTTAGTGAGCATGTCATTCTGCTCATATCCTTTGTGGTTTTCCTCATGGCCTTCTATTTTGACCAGTGGGATTCTGAAGAACTCTGCAGCTGTATTTGCCTCCTCTGAAACTTGCCCCCTTCCCTCAGCAAATAATAACTGGCTACCAACGCTGTTAGTACAAGTCTCAGGTGTCTGGATCAGCTCTTCTTGAATTCATGAGCAGTCTGTCCCTCTTAGTTGAAGGTTTTTAAGACCCTTTTCTCCTTAAAATAACAACATAAGTAATTTCATGCTATAGACACATGAGAAGGGTTGTGCTGGTCCAGCTGAAGGACCACCTAGCCTGGCTATAGAGAATCATGGGATCCTTTTAGGTCAGAAAAAAGATGTTTGAGTCCAAGTTACCCCAGCACTGCCAAGCTGGTGCAGGTGTTTATGTCACTGGTGGCAGGAATATTGATGGGGCATTGAATGGAACTTGGTCATGCAGGTGCTGATGATGTCATGCCTGGCAGAGGAGCTGATGGGGTGAGTGTGAGAACCTGGCCCATGACAGATACACTTCACTTCTCACCTTACAGGATATTAGTACTAAACCAAAATCTATCTTGTCTGTCCTATTGACCAGCAGGCAACTACTTCACTCTATCAATATCGTTATCAGGAAAAGGCCAATTAGAGCTGTCCCTGAACTGCAGCTGGACTGCACACCAGTGACCCTCCTCTTGGGCTGGGAGCCCTCTCAAAATTAGAAATACCTTACCTGAGATGAAGAGAACCCTTCCTTATCCAAGGTGGAGAGATCCCTCACCTATGACAGATCCTCATTAAGTCACTGATAGCTTGCTGAACATATACTATGGAACATTACTAACCCATGTAGTTACTCCAAATTATAATAAACTTTGTATGGATAATTCATTAAGCATAAAGCATTGTCCAAGTCTGAGAATAAGACTGGACTGAGCTGCACTGTGGTGCCAGAAGAAGTTTGAAAAGCAGGAGGGTCCACTCAAACTTATAACCCAGTGGGAGGGTCCTCCTTATTCTTCCTGTCTACAATCCCCACATTGAATCATTCTAACTCAATGATCAATTTTCAAGGTTAGCCCCTCCATACATTCTCATTTGTTTAGCTAATTGAACTTAGAAATCCAGTGGGTGCTCTGTCAACCCTTACTGACATTCCCCCACTTTACTCTGATCTGTTTTCATTCTACTCACTCCTAGGATTCTCAAAGTCCATCTCCACACCATCTCAAGGTGTTCCTCACTGCTTCCATACTATGATCCCATTCTGTGTCAGCCATTGGCCATGGTTTTCCCCCAGCTGCTTCTTCCCCTTCTTTGATTACACTCCTGGATTTTATACACTTGTGTAGGGCAAACACCACTTCAAATAATGGTTAGACATCTGCCCAAGTTGGATCATATGCTCTGAGAATAATCCAGAAGATCTGGACTACCTTTTTGGGGTCATCTCTGAACCTGAGCATCTGTTGTGGCTGTAACACTAAATCATCAGAGCTATGCGGTGGTTTCAAACCCAGCAGGAAAATTAACTCTACTCAAGCTGCCCCTCTTCCCCCATCCTCTTCCAACAGCAGAGGAAATACCAGCAGAGACTACAAGTGGGAATCACATTTTTACTGAAAAACTCACAATAAACACAACAGTATCAATAAAAGAGGGCACAAAAGAGAGTGCTCTACCCACGAGAAGGGTATTCACCACCAAACCAGCAAAAACACCTAACCACTCCCAGTACAAAGTAGATCCATGTGCATCACTGCAGCAGCACCTCTGTGAAGCAAGAAATGCTTTTCCATCCTTGCCCCTTGTGTTTCAAGTGAGTGAAACAGAGCAAGGTCAACACACATCACAGCAGGTGCCTGCACCAGAGAAAATCCAGAAAATTCCTCCAGGATTTCTCATGGCCATGCCACCCAGCACATCCAGGACCAAGCTCTTCCTGAACACCATGTTGGCCACACAGTGCACAGTGTCATTCCTGAAACACGGAGCAAGTAGCTAGAGGAGCCTCTGTCAGTGACAGGAGACACTGAAAAGAGTTGCTGAGGCTTGGCAGTGCTTGGAGCTGCAGAAGGCAAGGGGAAAATGGGCTCAAGAGCCCTGTCCTCACCGTGAGACATGGCTTCTTCCAGGGGAACATAAAGCAGGGTTGTGCAGCCACTTGGGGTAATAGGTGGCTTTGGTCACCAAGATTGCACTGCTGTATGAGCTAACACCTAGTTTTTGAGGAGGATGACCCCAACAGGTGGACAACAAGCTGCTCACCCTCCCTCATTCGCCCTCTTCCTTGGGGGAGACATCCACCTCTGTGCTGGCAGCACTGCCATCCCCACCACTCTGCTTCTGTTGTGATGGCTTGATCTCAGTGTAAATGACGTTGGAGGAAGCAGATCCTGTCCCCTTGTTTCTAAAATTCAGGTTGGCATAGGTCAGGTCTGCGGTCCCTGTCACTGGGGCCACCTGCAGGGAGAGAGCAATGAGTAGAGCCTTGGCTTTTCTTTCTGTGTCTTCCCTGCTAATATTTTTCCACTGTCACAACTCTTTGTGCTGCCCAAGCATTACCCAGCTTGCTCAGAAATGCCACCTACTCAAACACTCATAAGCCCTTATTTAATAGGAATTAATAAGTGTTTAGAACCATGTTTTCAGAAAGCAAAGCTGATTTTACTGTGAAATCCTTTAAGTGGGTATTCAACAGCCAATGCTTTTTTTGACAGGGAGGAGGAAGCAATAGGTGCAAAGCTGTCCCTGGCTTACCATACTGACCTGATTCCCCTTCACCACTTCCCCACTCATGAGCTCTCCTGAAAAAGGAAACCTAGTTTAAACACAGTAGTCAAAACAATGACAATGATCATTATTTTAAATTAAGAAAATAATGAACGAATAAAGCCAACATCTGCATTGGTCCTGCTTTTGTTGCAGGAGAGGATGCGGCACTGTGGCTCTGTGGTTCTGAAGATAGCCAAAGGGCTGGAGGGATTGGAAAGGACTTAAAAGCCCTTGAAGGGGCTGGATGAGAGCCCTGAGATGAACACTTCTGGATATGCAAGACCTGTTTCAATCACACAACAGGTTGTGCCATAACCAGACTCCCACCAGCAACTGGCCAGAAGGAAGGGAGAGGGGTGAACCTTCTCACCATGCTGGGACAGCTTGTTCAGGAGGACAGACTTATGAAGGGAACACAGAGCGAGCAGGAGCAGTAGGATGTCAAAGATGGACATCTCCCAAGCCTGGCTCTGTCCAGACCAACAGTTGAGGAAGAAATGCCAACCTGTTCTGTTCCTTCTGCACTGCCACAGCAGGAAGCCAATTACTGGCATGTAAAGGAGCGTCCCGACTGCAAAGCCAAAGAGGATGCACAGGAAGAGGTTGAGTCCTGCACACAAAACATCACAGAGGCACTTGTGAGCCACCATCCCCCCTATGCAGGGATACATGCTGCCATTGCCTTCTTCATGGCAGGGTTAGATTCTTCCAAGACTTGGGCTTCCAGACCCTGAACCACCCACAGCATCAGGGTGCTGACAAAATCCTGTGGGGAACGGTCTGCAAACTCATCCCAACTCAACCAGGGGGTAGTTGGAACATCAGAGCCCCTTCCCAGCATCAGAGCCTCTGATCCACTGGTGCCTAGCCCAGTCTGGCAGTTGGTCCCACCCACTCATGGGAAAACATCTGGATGTTTTTCCCCTTACTGCTCCTCCCTCTTTTTCCCTGAAGACTCCTCCTGGCCCCCACTCTAGCAGTCAGGGGACTGTGGGGATGTACCTGTCCAGATCTCTGTGACATCGGTCTGAGATTCTGCAGAGCCACAGCCTGAAAGGCAGAAACATGAGAGAGAGACTGTCCAGGGGCAGAGAACACCCTGCACCCTGCTCTGCTTTGGAGCAGGAGCCTTGAACCCACAGTCTGGGCTGTCCTGCTCCTGCCACCATAGCTCCAGCCATGGCAGCTGGAGTATACAGCAGGTCCTATTTCAAGGAACCAATGGCCCAGAAGCTCCATGGTGGGATCTGCCAAAAGGTGCCTTGCTGGGTTGGCTCCTCCAGTTCTTGGGATGGTTTCAGGGGAAACAACACATGGAGGAACCAGAAAAGCACTGGATATAGCATCCTTCTCTGCCCACTCATCTCCCCCATGGACACGGACCCACGGCCACTTACTGAGAACTGCTGCTTGTGTGCTGTTTCCAGTGTCTGTCGAGTTTGGTCTTGTGATGAAGACCCTACACATACAGATCCCTGTGTGGGCTGTACTCATGTTTGAGCTGGTGAAATTCATACAGTTTTCTCCTGGAACCACAATGTTGGTTTGATTCTTCACTTCCAGACATTTAAGTTTGTACCTATTCACCTGCATTGTGAGATTCTCCAAACAAATCTCGCACTGCACAGTGGTGCCTGGCTCTTCCAGCTCACTGACTGTTCCTGGAAGAAACAAAACCAGAAGTGATAGCAGAAATATTTATGATCTTTCAGGGTCATGTCCCAAGTGTCACTCATGAAAGACAAGGTGAAATGACTGTCCTTTCCTGCACCAGCTGATGATCTCTTCCAAATCTGACTGCTAAGCATTCCTCAGCACTCAACACTGGAATGTTGCATGTTGACTAGTGCCACTGGACACTGTGCAGTGCACAAACTTTTCTGTGTCTCAGGAAGGACTGAAAACGTGAGGATCAGGGGGCAGGCACCTCCTCCTCCTGTGACACAGGCACCCAAGCAGGAAGTGCCTCAGGCTCCACCATTTCATGGAGCATGAGGTGGGACTGAGGGATTGGCAGTGGAGAATGGTCAGGCCTAGAGAAGCAAAGAAAATATAGTAGACAGATCCCTGCAGCCTCTCTGGCTTCATCCCACCCCCTAATGCTCACTCTGGAGTACTTCAGAATCACTGCTGAATCTCTGAGCTGAATTCATCTTCACATGTTCTCAGCTGAGTCCTCCCTCTCTCACCTCTCTTCAGTCCTTTCTTTCCACTCTAAGGGGTGTTAGAGGACTTCTGTCCCTTACCACCCTTGCTCAGTTCAGAACATCTGTTCTTGGATGTGTTGTGCTCTCCATCCTGCGTATGTACGTTCCTGCATGTGCTTTGTTCATGCTGGCAAAGATGAGCTGGGCCAGATGATTTTTCTTCTCCATATCATTCTGCTGTTTTCCATTGTTTCAGGTGACATTAAACCACTTCACCTCCCTGGCAGGGCTGCTCGAGCCTGCCTGGGGCAGACACTGCAAGATGAGATCTAACCCTACCAACACATCAACTGTGGCTGAAATCTGGTGAGCAAGTCCTGCTGGAAAAAAACCCCTATAAACAGTTGGTTTTGGGTTAAGGAATATCCACATCTGCCATGTGAAGCTGACCCCCTCTGCAATAATCAGGCTTATAAGCGTTCCTGTTTCCTTCCCCCCTGACTGTTTTCTCTCCCTGCTGCTGAAGGCGAAGCTGGTTTGAAGCCCCCCAAGCTCACAGCCTGTGTGTGCACAGTTGCAAGGGGGACCCCTCTGCAAGGCACATGGCAAGGTGCTGGCACAGAAGACGGGCTAAACGATGCAAGAGGAGAGGAAAAGGCAGCAGCAGGCACTTCCCACACCTTCTGCAGGCATAAGCAAAGAGGGAAGAGCTCAGAGCAGAGGCAAGGACACTGGGGGACTCACCAACTGGCAGCCAGGTAAGGAGCAGCAGGGGCAGAAAGGTGTTGGTTAGCCAGAGCTCCATGCTTCCCAACAGCCTACTGGTGACCACGCTGGGTGCCTGGTGGGATCAGTCGGGAGCCTCCGTCCCTGCCTGCAGCGTGGGGGTCACTGCTCAGCCGAGGGGAGCTGAAGCCTTGCTGGGACCTCGCCCCTTCGCCACTGGGCCAGGCAGTTCCCTCTGTGCTCACAGGCTTCCCCTCTCTTCCCCTTCTCTTGCCTCAGCCCAATTCTTATCTCCTCTCTTCTCTGTTTCCTCCTCCGGTTTCATCCTGACCACACATTCTTGGCCCCGAGACCCAAGTAATGCATGCGGGAGCTGCTGATGGCCATTTCCCACTACTCTAGGGTCCAGTCCAGCAGCTCCCTGCCGCTTCCCCAGTTTCCTACAGCACCACCTCCCCACACCACCCCAGTCTGTTTTGTTTTACACCGGGGAATGGACCCCTTGGAGGAAGCAGTGCTGCTGTCACAGCGGGGGTGGGGTGATGTCCACACCCACCTGGTGATCGGGTGTGCTCGCTGAGCTCAGGTGGGAACCCACACACCCTGCCAGCCCCCAGGGACCTGCGGTTTGACATGGGGATGGGCTTGATCTGAGTGTTCTGGTTGTGGGATGTACACGGCCCTGCAGAGCCCTGCCCCCTGCTCTGGCCACGAGTACCCAGATCCCAGCTCCAGCCCAGCCCCTGTATTCCCCTGCCACCTCAGGCATGAGGGACACTAGGACAGGAACATCCACCAGGCCAGACACAGCTTGTGTCACCCCTGCCACAAAAGGGACATGGGCAGCAGTCAGCAGGTGCAGGTCGCTCTGTCTCCCCAGCTTCTGCGGGTGCAATCTCTGCTGCTCCCCACTGCCTGCCACTGCTTTTCCTCTTTGAGTTCAGAGCAAAACCTCCTCCCATCTGCCATTTCCTCCCCTTTAGCTTCTATCAGCATCCACAGTAACCACCCTCCACACCGTGGTGGGCACACACAGCCCAGCTACACGTGTCTCCAGAAGAAAGGGTGTTCACTGGAGCTCTTCTCCACCAGCCAGTGCAACCTCCTGGCTGAAGCTGAGGTCTCATCTGCAAACCAACCCACATGAGGAAACAGCAACACCAGCATAATATTTGCCGATAAGAGGGTACCAGATCCACAGGAATGACAAGTGAGAGGTTCTGTGTTCCTCTTGCTCTCCCCTCTGGACCTCTTCATCTCTTCCCATGCTCTTTCTGATGTTCACTTCCTCTCTGCATTCAAGTCATCTCCACTCATCTCACAATTGCATAATGATGTGTACTTGTTTGCTTCCTTCCCTTTGATTTCTATTCTGGTTCTCACGTTTCCTGGCACTGATGAAGCCAAGACCTTCTCCAGCAGGAAGTGCCTTCCCAGTCTTCCCAGCTGTGGTGCTAGGGGAACTAAAGGTTAATGTCTTGTCTTCTGCTGACTCCACAGAGCTCATCTCCTATCAGAGTCTCTTCCAGCTCCACAGCAATATTCCATGGTGTTCTCTGCCAAGGAGAAAGGAGAGCAGGAAATGACAATGCTGCTGTTAATAGCACACAGGGTGCCCCATCAGGAGCAGCTATACCAGGCACTATACAGTGACCACAGCAACAGCTGTCCATGGCTGCAGAGCTCCTCAGGAGCTCCCCACTCCCTTGAAGTGAACGAGGAAAATACAGAAACGTGCCACCACGGTCTTCCTCTCCCAACTGCTGGGAGCCGGCCAGGAGCCTCCCGTGTGATGCTGGGGAGGATGAGGAGCAGTGTGAGAAGAGCTGTCCTCAGTCGGCCCGTGGTGGCTTTACAGAGGCTCCTCCTTGGGTGCTCTGCCCTCTGCAGGGTCGCCAAAAGCCATCCTGCCCTCCGCCTGAACCTCACAGCCCTGTGGGGCTGACGGGGCTCGCAAGCACATTGATCTGAGGTCCCTGAGCCCTCACGGAGCTAGGCATGGAAGGGTACGGTGACACCGAGCAGGATGTGGCTGCAGAGACTGGAGGTGTCCCGGGCTCCCTGGGGCAGAGCATCGTCAGGAGGCGGCCGCCCCGAGACCCCGATACGGGCACGGCCCGAGAGCCCGGAGCCCCTCACCGTAGCGCTGACCGCGGGGATGACGCGGCCCCGAGCTGATCTCTCATTGGCTGCTGTCTCTGTCCGTCACACCAAGTCCCGCCTCTCCGCCCATCTCCTGCCGTAGGATTGGGCGTCCCTCACGCGGCGCGTGAAGCCCCCTGGGCGCCGCCATGGCTGCGGCCGCTGCCCGGCGGAGGGGCGGTGCGGCGCTGGGCTGCCGCGCATGCGCGGGCCGGGCAGGGGCGCCGCCCCGGGAGCGCGCGGCCGCCTCGGGAGCGCGCCCGGCCCGAGGATGCACCAGGCGGGACAAGCCCGGCGGCCCGGCCGGGCACAGGTGAGGGTGGCTCGGACCTCCCGAGTCCCCTGGGCTCCTCCGCTGTTCCGGAGCCGCTGGGCGGCGATGGCGGCGCGGCCCTGCCAGAGGGCGCGGGGCCGGGAGCGGCTGGGAAGGGGCCGGGGGTACCAGCTCCGTGTGGGCCGGTGGGGTGGGGTGAGGTGAGGTGAGGTGGGGCCTTGTCCCGTCCAGACCCCTGAAGGGGGTAGGTCAGGTGAGGTGAGGCGAGGTGACCCCTGCCCTGTTCCAGAGGTGAGGCGAGGTCAGATGAGCTCTGTCCCGTCCAGCCCTGTGAAGAACCCGCACACGACGAGCAGCTGCCCGAGCCCCGCACCTCCGGGCAGCACAGAGCATCGTGGGCCATGCCGGAGGCATCCCTGGGGCAGCCATGGCCATGCCATGAGCTTTGCATGAAAGCCGGTTTGGTTTCCAGGATTTTCCAACTGCTCCTGTCTCCGGCACGGTCCTCATTGCCACCTTCGACCTCGGGTGGCACCTGTGGGAAGTGTGCCTGGAACGGGGCCTTTGCTGCTGTACATGCAGACCAGGAAGGACAGAATGCTGTGCTGGGCTTGTCTCGAGGTGTGGTGGGAGTTCCTTGAAGCTGTGGACTCGTGGGTTATCACACAACCCGCTGGCACTGAATCAAAAGCATGTTTAGTAAAGAAAGCACGTCAGTTTTGACATCAACATGTGAACCATTTCATACAGAGCCTCAGGTATATTCATGCCAGAGGGCAGAAGTGCTTGCTGGTGTGCTCCTCCACCATGTACCTCATCTTGGAACCCAGATGGAACTTTTTAGAATAAGCTGGAGAGTGTGAAAAGCTTTCTCTTTATGCAGAGCCAGTGCTACCCTGGCCAGTACCTTTCTGGACATAGGCTGTTACTCTTTCACTATCTTTGGCCGTCTGTAATGGTCTACAGCAGTTTCTGGGCCATGTGATCTTTGACTGTACTATTTAATTTTTGAGACTTCTGCCTTTGGAGCTCCCAGACTGCTTCAACATGGAAGTGAACGGGATCCTTTAGGAACCGTCAGGTTTTTCATTGCATTGGGTCACAAAACTTCTTGTTGCTATGTGTATCAAGAGTCAAAAAGCTCCTTTCAGTGACTGGGATGGGACTTCAAACTCACTGTGAAATTCAGCAAGAATTGAGGTGTTTTGTGGCCACCAAAAAAGGAATGGTAGAGCTCTTAAGTGGTTCTGCTGGAAAATTTTAGTCAGAATGATGTTGCAAAATTGATTATTTCATCTCTGTTAGATTGATTTTTATCTCCTGACATGCAAGGTATCTGTGGCAGTCTAGTTTCAGTTGCCCATAAGAGCTCTGCCTTTTGGGTGTTCAGGAGAGGGTTCTCATTACAGTGTTCATTCCAGTGTTTGACCACTGGAGAGGTTGATGCACTAGGACTTTAATTGGCTTTTAAAAGGCTTTTCATGATTTTTGTAACTAATTTGCTGAGGCTTGTTTGAAGGTTTGAGGCTTGGTGGGTTCTAAAGTAAATATGTAGAAATTGAACCTAATTCTAAGCTGGTGCTGGTAGCAGTTTCTTTCTCAGAGCTGTTTCCATGCTCTGCTGAATCCAATTGTGTGTAGGTTTCAGTTCAGTGCTAGATGTGACTTCTGTGCATTCAGTGAGCCTCAGTGGATAGACAAGAGTCTCTCTTCTCTCCTGTAAATGACAAATGTCTGCATTGTCTCATGGCAAGGGCACTTCACAACTTTAAAAAGTCTGCTGCAAGGAACCACCTCCTTCAGATTGTTTTGATCCTGCCTTCTCTGAGCTCCATTTGATGTGCTCTTGTGTGGTGAAGGACAGTGAGAATTTCGGTTTTCTCCATCCTAAGCCACACTTGACTTTATTACCTGTGATGTCTCTTCCAAATCGAGGAATCTTTCCTTGCTTAGGTCTTCCTTTTCAGAAGATTTTGATGCTTTTGATCACCTCTGCGACACTTGCAGTTCTGTTCCCTCCCCACTTAGAGGAGAAGTACCAGATGTGCACATAGCGCTCCAGACGATGGTGCTCTGGGGACTTACGTGGTGGCACAGTGCTGTTCTTTTGGGATGTCTGTTCGTTCTTCCTAAACTGTTAATTACAGCTGCCTCTCCTCAGCGGTGCCTTGTTCGGACACAGAGGGTTTAGGCTGTTTCCTCAGGGTGGCCTGGGCTGGAATCCTTCATCTGCCAGCACTGGAGTGTGTCTGCAGTGTGCGTGTGAAGGGTGGAGTACCCATGTGTACCCCTTTTTCGAAGCTCCCATTATGGGTTTTTCAGCATCTGCTCCAGTTCTGCTTGTGCCCCGTGTGCTCTGTGACTTGCCCTGTATAATGATTGTCTTTTTGCTGCCCTTCAGCATCCACATCCATCCTGCTGCACCTGCCCTGCCAAACCAGGACTTCCCAGTTGGTGAAAGTCTGGTGGGGGAAGAGGAGGCTGCAGGTGGCTCTCAGGGGAGGGCAGAGAAGCATGTCTTCTGCTCAGGGCCACTCTGCAGAGCTTGGTGGCTGCAATATTTGGGGGTCTCCAGCCCTGTGGGGCCATTTGAGCCGTGTCTCCATACCCAGAGAACTGGGGCTGCCTTGCTGGAAGTCATTGCTGAAGCTGGGTTGGCCACTTCTTGATTTGTGGTGGTACTAGTGGTGAGCTGGTGACCTGAAGTTCTTGTAGCATCAGGAGCTGGTGCGTGGTAGTTAATCACTAGATTTTGTAGGTTTGTGCCATAGGTCTTAGTGATACCAAAGTAGAAGTATGCTATGTTTTAGGATAAGTGAGTTTAAAATTAATTCCACCTGACTGAGATTTTTTTAAAGATACAGTTGGATGGAAAACAGGAGAGAGTAACACTTAAAATGAGCAATTGTTAGCGAAATCAGCTTGTCTGAGTCTCCTGTTGCACATGCTGTGGTGTGCATTCTTAGAGCATTTTCAATGAATTCAAGCTTTTCTAAACTGTTGTGGTGTTGTGTAATTTGGACATTGTTGAGCACGTCTGTGTGATCTGGTGCAAGCAGGCACACACTCACCTGGTCTCTGTTCCACCTCACTTTGTGTCCTTTCAAATGAAGATGATGCTCTTTCTGCTGTAAGAATTTTTAATTCTTCCAGATCATAAACTGCCAAACAGATTTGTGGGGACTTCAAGAGTTATGCTTGCTGTCCATCCAGTTGCAAGGTTTTATTTTTGTTTGTGTGATTTATATAAAGCAAGCCTGGGTACAAGCCATCCTCCTTGCCAGTATCCCAGGATCCCACCCCTTTATGTAGACTAGTAAATATTTTCAAGATCCTTTTGATCTTTGTCACTGCTAAATGTTGGATAAAAAGGAGTTTATGCCAATGAACTTTGTTCATCCTTATAAAGAATGACAGTGACAGTATCACTGCAAATGCTGCATCACACAGAATAAGGAAAAACATATTTACTTAAATAATTCATAAGCTGTTTAATAGCATCTGTAAGTATTTGTGCATTTTGGAAGATAAATATTCTCAAGCATTTCTGTTTTCTAGTTTAGTGTCTGTACTACAAAAATACCTGGGAATTCAGTCAGGGTTCAGTTTTATAACAGGTGCTGGGCAGTGTAGGCACCCCCAGACTAATGAGATGCTGATTACAAACAAAGCACTTGCACTGGCAGTAGTTTCACTTCTGTGCTGGTACTGCCCAGAGCTGTGTCAGGATTTGCTTTCATGTGTTGTAACTTAATGTGAGTATCTTGGGATGGGGAGATGAGTAACACTCTCTTTCTGAAACAGGCCATGATTCTTGCTGGTCATAGATGTCTTTTCCAAAGGTGTTGATCTGGTGCAGGTACCAGTTCTCTTTTTAAATACGACCTTTGCTCTTTCATTGTAAGCTTCTAACAAAAACTGAACTCATCATGTTTTTCTCTCTAAAAAAATAATTCACACAAGGTCAAGTGGGCGTAGTAGATGACAACTCAGAAAGGCACAGAACAAAAGCTGGATCATAGGTTTCTGTGGTGTCAGAGGTTGAGGAGACTTCTGATGTCTCTCCTTGAAGTTGGTGCTAAAGCAAATGCTAATGGCAGTTTGGCCAGCTGTGAACAGCAGCTGTGCTAAGGCAGCCTGGCAGGTAGGGATTGAAGGAATTGATTTACCAGGAAATAGTTGAAAGAACAAAAGGAGTGTGCCTTGACCAAATGTTTGTGTGTAGGGATTATAATAATTCTGTGCAAACCCTGCATTCCTGGAGGTTAAGTGGCATAGGCAGAAGGAGATATTTTTGACTGTCCTGAGCTAAGTAAAGCTTTCTACTACCCACAGTGGACACAGAGGAGCGCCCTTTTCCTTTCGGAAAGCAGCTTTCTGCGTATTTAAACACTGGCATTTTGTCTCCTTGTAGCCTTCTCCTCCCCAGGCAAAAAAAAGCTCACTGAATCCAGGCTTTCCCCCCAGGACATATTTTCTAAATGTTCTCTGGACTGACTTACCTATTTGCCATAAAATTATTAAGGTCCAAGTAGTTGTTTTCAGTTTGTATATTTAATTTGGAAGAAAGATTTATGTGCCCCAAAGCATGTCTATTATTTCCAGCTATTTCAATTGGTCTAATAAAAGATATTACCTCATCTCACAAACCTTTATCTCATTTGGGGACTTACATCATCACAAATAGAGCAGCACTGCTTTTACTGCCGGTGTGACAGACTCTGTGTCCTGTCCTCTTGGTGCTTCCTGTCACTCCCAGTTTGTGCCTCTCTCTGTCTGGTTTGTCCTGCATTCTTGTGTGTGTTTCTGTCCCCATGTGCTGAGCTTTGAAGCTGAGGAGATGACTTTGTCAAGCTGCTTTCTTACCATTCTTCTGCAACAGGTTTGTTAGACTTGTCCCTTAATATGGTATCTCTACAGATGGCAGCAGCTTTTGGGGGTTTTGGTTTTTGTCATTAGGATGTTTGAGAATGTTGAAAGCCATGAGAAGGACTGAAGGTGGCATTCAGGATAGATGTGTTTGATACCATAATGTGCCTTTTGTTGATAATGACTTACAACTTTTCACATTTTAGGAAGTGTGGATGGAACACCAAGCTGAGGAGCTGAACATTTTATTGAAGGCCTGTGTGTAGACCCTGATGCTTGAATGAATGAAGAATGAAAATGCTCCCTGGAGTGGGTGTGTTTGGAACTGGTAGTGCTGCCCGGGTCCTGGTACCCTTGCTGAGGGCAGAAGGCTTCTCCATTGAGGCTCTTTGGGGGAAGACTGAAGAGGAAGCCAAACAGCTGGCAGAGGAAATGAACATCTCCTTCTACACGAGTCGGACTGACGATGTCTTGCTGCATCAGGACGTAGATTTGGTTTGCATCAACATCCCTCCACCACTAACTCGGCAAATCGCTGTGAAGGCTCTAGGTACCTTTTTATCCTTGCAGTTGGACCAAAAATCCGTAGCTTGTTGGCAGACTGAAATTTGGAGCTGTTATCCCAGCACAATTCTGATTGCACCAAAGGGCAAATGCAGTGCTAGAAGTTTCATGTGGCATTGGTAGTGGCATTTGTGAGAAAAGTTACCTGGGGTTTTTTTTGTAAAAATACTGTTTATAATTGCTTATAGCTCTGCTTGAACCAATTGGGCTAAAATATCTCGTTCTGTTCAGACTGAACTTATGGTAGGGAGTTTATAATAAAAATCAGCTGTATCAGAGATAATAATGAGAGGGTAAAATGGAAATTAAAAATACCCAAAGCAACCAAAAAAAACAACAACCCAACCCCAAACAAAACAACTTGAATTGTTTAATTAATTTCAAATTTTCTGTACTAGAAAACAGATTTGCCTGGAAGGGGAGGGTTGTTCAGCTCTGATTTGTTTTCCCCACAAGTAAAATAAAACTTGGAACTTGAAAGCCTTTGAAAAAATATTTTTATGCACTCAGTAGAATCTTGTGAATTAGGATCTAAGAGATGCTGTTTTAGCTGTGACCCTGACCACTACCTGGACCACTCCTGGGACATCCATGGCCATAGCAGGCTGCTGTGATCCCAGGTGGAGGAATCCTACTACATGACACAGGAGGGCAGACGTTGGGGACAGCAGGAGGAATCCAGCTAGATGAGAAAGAAGGGATGACACCCCTTGGTGTCTGACTGGTTGGGCAGGGAGATGGGAGCCAACTGCCCGGGCATCCTGACATTTCTTCATTCCCCAGTGTGACTTTGTAGTGTTAATGTCCTCTCCTGTAGTGCAGCGTGGGTGTCGGTTTGCATGTAATTCTGTAAATAACAAGGGTGATATTTTTACTGTGTTTACAGGAGATACACAAGTTAATTTTAGGACAGGTAATCTCAGACCATGTGAGCCAGGGTGGTTTGTTGTGCCTCTTTGCTCTACGGTAATTTCTTTTGGAAGTAAACAAGTCCCTGCACAAACATTTGCAATGCCACTTAGATATGCAGAGACAGATTTCAGACTTTTTTTTCCTTTTCTTTTTAGGTTGTTAGATTTGTTTGTTTACCTCATTAGAGTACTGTCCTTTGAATTTTAAGGTATTCTGATTTTTAAATATTTGAACTGTAAGTTAGAATTTATCTCTTCAAATATGCTAAAAGCTCTTTAGAGCACTTGTTAGGTAATATGCATTTCACTAGGTCTTGCAGCTCTTGATGATCAAGTGGGCTAAAAAAGAGAGGATTGAATCTTCGTTGGTGAATTATTAACTAAAAGGGTTTGGGATTCCTTCATGGAAGGCTGGGAACCCATAAGATGGCATTGTCCAGAGGAGGAAAAGGAGTAAAGCTGGTGCAGAAGTACAGAGGTTGTATGTATGCTTGAATGCAAATTTAGGAAGTGGAAGGCTGAAAAAGCCAGGGAAATGGATGGATGTAGCAGGAAAAGGTAACAGTCACTTCCTCTGTCCTGAGATGTTTTGATCTGCAAACTGACGAAGACATCTCAGTGTGATGCTGACCTTGCCTTTCAGATTTCCAGGTTCATTGCAGTGGTATTTGTAAGTCTGCTGCTCAGTATGTTGTGATTTATTTAAAGCCATTGTTGGGTGGTTTCCTGTGCCTGAATGTTCAGAAGGAACACAGAACCAGGGTAGAGCCAACTTCTTTGGAAGTTGGGGTTGATACAGTGATGGTTATAATCAGAGAATTATTGGCTGCGAATTGTTTATAACAGATCGGTGTTTACTCACCAAGAGACTGGGCTTTAGGAAATGTCAGATGTGGTGCAGTAATAATAGTCTTGTGTGTTGTGTTTTGTTTGGTTTGGTTTGGTTGTTTTAAAGTGCTGACACTTTTATTACTTATTTTTCTACATTTTTCTACTTTTTTTTAAATTGTGCTTTCATTTTTGTTCCTGGCAAAGAGGAGAAAGAGACCCAGTTTTTCTAGGTGGTGCAGTTTCTTTGCCTAAGTTTCTTACTGACAGACATCCACGAACAAGCCTGGGGACAAAGCAGTGACAAATGGTTTGAGTTCATGAACCAGACAGAACAGATCAAAGCCCAGGGGATAGTTCACATTAAAATGAGTGTAATCTTATGGTTTATCTCCACAACAGGTGAAGCAAGAAGCTCTCCTTAAATTTGTGCTTCTTTTGATCTCAGAGGAACTAAATAAATTTCACCCAATGTCTGTGTTGTGGTTGATGTCCCACAGTTAAATGCACCCATGCATGCGTTCATGTCTCCTGGCTGGTGAGGGCCTCAGCTGAAAATTTTGCAGCTGTGGTTTAGGAAAACAATATGGTACAAAGTTCAGGTTATTCATTACCAAAACAATAGTAGCAATCCCAGGGATGTAAGTTGCACTACCTTGGAAAACAAAAGGCATGGCCATTACTTTTGTAAGGGACCTTGTAGCCATCTCAGACTTGGCCCTTGTCCTTGCTTCATGGCCATCTCTGTGAGCTTGGGAACAGCTGGAGGGATGTTCCACTGATGGCAACAGCAGGATTATCCCAGAACTGTTATGGTGTTCCCAGGTCTCCATGCTGGCACTCCAGCAGTGCACAGTGGGCTGCTGAGCTGTCAGTGTGCTGCACTGGCTGCCACCCCAAAAAAAACCATCAACCAGTTTTAGCTCCTCAAGAGGCCCAGCCTGGGCTGCCACAACAGGCACAGCACTGAGCAAGGGCGAGGCCGGGCAGCAGAGCAAGGACAGCCCGGTGTGAGGAGCCGCCTGGTGTGACACGGCTGTCCCCAGGCTTCGCCCTCTCTGCTCTCAGTCCCCCCCTGCAGGGACCCAGGGCTGTGTGGGTGGGGGAGCAGCACCAGCAGAGCACTGGCTGCAGAGCCGTACCCTGGGTGTACATGGAGCCAGAGTCACTTTGGTTTTCTGCAAGCTTTGAGGCTGCGGATCTGCTCGGGATGCTGTGAGCATCCTTTTGCTTTTTCTGGTGGTGTTTTACTGTAACCTGGCTTGGAGACAAGTGCCATTTAAACAAGGCAGATAAACTGGGACTGAGGCAGCTCCAGATGCTTGTCCAGGTGCTTCAGCTAGCCCTGCAAAGTACTGAACCGAGTGCTGTGCCTCACCTTGGCAGCAGGACTGGGGACAGGGGAGTTAGAAATGGTCCCTGAAATGGGGGGTTACCAGTGGACAGCCAGGGTGTCTACTGGGAGTTTGACCTTACCCTTTGTTCATTAAAGCTGCTGTAGACTCGTATCGATTTAGGGGATTTCTCACTTGTAGTCTTGTCATTTTCTGACCGGATTTCGCTTGTGTCTATTAGTAGAGGTCCTGGGTCTGCTGTAGGCGCCCTGTGGCTGAGCTGGGCACGGCAATGTGTCACGGGAGCGCGCTGGCCCCTGAAGGTTCCTGAAGGGCTGGCTGGGTGCAGCCGGGAGGGGGAGCACGGAGAGCGGGAGCCGCAGTGGGGAATCTGCCTTCCCTCGTGTGCCGGGGACAGACTGAGGGGCCTGTGCTGGTACCTTCTCACCAGGAGTCGATTAAAAGCTGTTCTGAGCAGGGAGCACAGTCTGCTCTGGCTAAGGAGGAGCTTTCAGACAGGTGCCTACCACCGCGTGCAGTGATTCCTGCAATTCTTGGGCAGAGACTGTGGTGTGCCATGACGGACCTTCAGGTCTGATATCACCAGTTAGTGTCTGTAACAACCATGTTAGGAATAACATGGTTATTACACTGAAAAATGTTTAGGTAAGTATTTGATCAGAACAGATGTGAAATAGGAAAAAAACAGGAAAACTAAAGCCTTGCCATGAGAAGGGGAATACTAGAAAAGCTCCAAATGTAAGAATTGGTTAAAACTTGTATTGTTGTGCTCTTTTGTATTACTTTATTTCTGCTTTAAAGTTAGGGGGGAAAAAAAGGATTATTGACTGCCCCGATTCATTTGGGCTGAGCAGGATGTAAAGTGCATCAGTAGCAATAAAAGTGCAGTGGGTCGGCTTGGGGGTGCAGCTCCTGTCACAAAGTAACTCAGTCACTTTTTGTCTGATTGTACAAGCAGGCTGTATGTGCAGATCAAAATTATTTGCTTTCTGATTAGAAATTGTTGTTTTAAAACAGTCCACTTGCCAAAACATTGGTTCTAATTGTTGTGTTCAGTGCTCAGAATCTGTATGTCTTTTATATGTAAGTAACTTGTATGTCCCATTTCTAGTAAT
Organism: Corvus hawaiiensis; assembly: GCF_020740725.1. NCBI lineage: Eukaryota > Metazoa > Chordata > Aves > Passeriformes > Corvidae > Corvus > Corvus hawaiiensis. The sequence continues at coordinate 6,747,938 of NC_063224.1, forward strand.
TAATTAAAAATAATAAATTTATAGTGATGGTGAAATACAAAGTGAAAATCAAATCTCCCCTCACCACTTCCCTGCAGCGTACATGACTTTTTTTTTTCCTCCTCTGGCTATACAGGTATTTAAATAATTTTGTAACTATAGCACTCATATTGTGTCTTGTTTTGATGCCATGTGATGCCATTTGAACATTTCTCTTTCATGATGTAAAAATCCTCTCTTTATCTGGAGCCTCCCTCTGTGAGACTTTGTCAGCTCTGCAACTGGAGCATCTTGGAAACAGCGTTGAGTCTTGCTTGGCATTCCTATTTTAGTTCCCAGACCTTTACCTTAGAAATTGCAGCACAAAAGCCCAACTCTTAAAAACACCACTTCTTGAGAGCCTTTGGGGCATCTGAGCATGTTTTGTTCATGTGTGCTAAATACTGTATTTTTTTCATTTGTGCTGCAGGGATAGGGAAGAACGTGCTGTGTGAGAAAGCTGCTACCTCTGTGGATGCCTTCAGGATGGTCACAGCTGCCAGGTATTACCCCAAGCTGATGAGCATCGTTGGCAATGTTCTCCGCTTCCTGCCCGCCTTTGTGAAGATGAAGCAGCTGATAGAAGAGCACTACGTGGGCAACGTCATCATCTGCGACGTGCGAGTCTACGGGGGAAGCCTGCTCAGCCACCAGTACAACTGGATCTGTGACGAGCTCATGGGAGGGGGTGGGCTGCACACGATGGGCACCTACATCATCGACCTCCTGACTCACCTCACCAGCAGGAGGGCAGAGAAGGTGCACGGTTTGCTCAAGACTTTTGTGAAGCAGAACACGGCCATCAGCGGGATCCGCCACGTCACCAGCGATGACTTCTGCGTTTTCCAGATGCTCATGAGCGACGGTGTCTGTTGCACTGTGACTCTCAACTTCAACATGCCCGGATCGTTCATCCATGAGGTCATGATTGTGGGGTCTGCCGGTCGCCTCATAGCTCGTGGGACAGACTTGTACGGGCAGAAGAACACTGCGCTCCAGGAAGAACTACTGTTTACAGACTCTCTGCCTGTCAACAAGGGCCTTCTGGATAAGGGGTTTAAAGACATCCCTCTGCTTTACCTGAAAGGAATGGTGTACATGGTGCAAGCCCTGCGGCAGTCTTTCCAAGACCAGGAAGACCGTCGGACATGGGATCATAAACCTGTGTCTATGGCAGCCTCTTTTGAGGATGGTCTGTACATGCAGAGTGTGGTAGAGGCCATCAAGAAATCAAGTAGGTCAGGTGAGTGGGAGACTGTGGAGGTGATGAATGAGGAACCAGATGCCAACCAGAACCTCTGTGAGGCACTTCAAAGAAATAACTTATGAACTTTCCTACCTTGGAAAATAGGACAATAAACACTTCTGGCTGTAATGTAAAAAAAAAAACCTGTTTTTAAGATATGTAGATTCTTATTTAATAGCCTGAGTTCCTTGGTTTTTTTAAACATGTAAAATATGTTCTGATAGGAACAGTTCTGGTTTAAATTGTTTAAAGAGTTTTAAATGTTTCTGTTTTTTGCAAACATTTAATTTTTATCTTGGAGACTGGTAGGAAAACTTGAATTGCCCTTTGCACTTGCAGTAGCTGAAGTGAATCGTGGGATCTCTGCCATTGTGTGGCTTGGAAATGGGACACAACTCCCGTTGCACAGGTTGCTGATTTAACCATGAGAGCATGTAGAGCAAGATCAGGGAGTATCTGTTGTTCAGATGCCTTTTTCTTCTCTCTTGGAGACTGATTTACGTTTTAATCCTCAGTTTGTAAAATTTTATGAAAGAGTTTAGTGATGTAACAGGTCTCTAAACTCCTATAGGACAAAAAGTAGAAGGAATGGATTAAAGTTAGTAACAAAAGGATCAGCCTTTTGGCTTCCTGTAAATGTCTTTCAAATTCATTCAAACTGGTGTTTTATTTAAATGATACTATAATTCTCTGTTGTTGGTGTCTTGGCAGGAAAATCTTCAGGAAGTCTGTGATGCATTGAGCTATTCTTCCATATCTGTAGACATTATTCCTTCTACTGAAGAGGCTGCCTGCATCCAGCAGCTGTTTTTCCATAAGCTCTGTGCCTGTCAGTTGTGTTTACTGCCTGGCAGCACCGGTGCGGTGCCTGTGGGGCCGCATTCTCATTTCTGTGACTGTTAATAAATAAATGCCTCCCAGGGTCACGGGATTGCCACAGTTTCGTGGGTAACAAAGTTGTACAGCAGTAACCTTTCAGGGACCTGAAAGTGGAAGGAAGGAGGTATTTCCTACCTCTTGCAGCTCTCTTAACCCGTTGGCTGGGTAACTGTCACACTACACGCATCCTGATAGTTGAGAGAACAGAGACTGAACTGCCATGGGTAAATGTGCTCCTGATCTCAAACACTGGCTATTAACCCTCTGGCCCAGCCCACCCTCACGCTCTCCTGTAGCTGGTGTCCAGTGGAGAGATTTTTTGGCAGATGATGGGGTGGAAGTTCATTCCTTTTGAGAAATGTTTCTCTCTGAGGCAGGTATGTGGAAAGGATAGTCTAATTTTACTACATTTGTTTTGTGTACTTGAAAGCTTTTTTTTAAATGTATTTCCCACTAAATTGTAACCCTGTGTATTTATGTATATTAACATGCACGCTGCTGTTTCATAAGCTGGACCTTCCTGAAAAGTACCATGTTTTCTACAGAAATAAAAAGTTGTGTTTGATGAGGGAATTCTCTCTGCAGCTTTGTGCTTGTGTTTGATTTAGTCAAGCTAAAACCATCCTAATAAAAGTGAACAGGAGACTCAGAGCTGGCACTCAGTATCTGGTGAGCCCTTCCCTACTCCTTATAGAAGTTGCCAGAAGACACCAAGTAAGAAGCAAAATCCCTGCAGTACTGATGGGACTGCTTTCCTTGTTTAGTGTGTAAATTAGGTATTCACCTTTGGATATTTACTTTCCAGACTCTGTCAGAAACAAGTCTACTGCTGTGCTGTTTTAAAGGGTGGGAGCGTGGCTGCTTTTGTGCTCTGCGCAATCTCATCTCTACTGTGAGCTGTGTGAAGGAAGTGAAGGGAAAGGTTCTTCACCCAGAAGGTGGTTGGGCACTGGAATAGGCTCTCCAGGGAAGTGGTCATGGCCCCAAGCTTGCCAGAGTTCAAGGAGAATTTGGACAATGCTCTGAGAGGCACAGGATGGGATTCTTGGGCTTGTCCTGTGCAGGGCCAGAAGTTGTACTTGATCCTGCCATAGGTGTGAGTATCTAATGTTATGTGGAGTGTGTGTGCTATGTAAAATGGATGAGATAATGTGTCCTGAGCTGACCTGGAAGTCACCACCTTCATTCAGATAGAAGAGCTGTGACTCTTTTCATGGCAGCTTGGGGCCTGTTTTGAAGCTGTCCTTCTGGAGCTGAGAACCTTCCTTTGTGCCTTTGTCACTAAGTTTGTATTGGGCAGAAAAAATCCAAAGTGCAGCTCCTTCTCTAGGAGAAGAAGGAAGCACAAAACATCTCTAGGTGATCCCAGTGAAGGAAGGAGGGTGCCGAGACTCCTGGGTGCGAAGGAGACATGCCCGCAGATTTGTGCGGAGATGTGAAAGGGGCCTCTCGTGGGCTGGCTACAGCCTGAAGCTGCCCTGCACAGGCACAGTGGGATGGTGACCACAGGAGCGCTCCTTTGGGCGAGGCAGATCCCAGCCGTGAAGCCTGGATTCTCCCGTGCAATCCCTGTGTGTTTAACGCAGATGTTGTGCAGTAGGGACCGGGGCCGGCCCGGGGGTCAGTGCCCCCCACGTGCTGCGGCTGCCCCGGCACAACCGGCGGGGCCGAGGGAGCAGCGCCGGGGGCGCTCCGGGCCGGGCCCGCCCCTCCCGGCGGAAGCGGCGGTTGCCGGGGAGCGGCGGGGCCGGGCCGGGCCCTCGGCTGCCGGCGGGCGGGCCCAGCCCAGCCCGGCCGGGAGCGCTTCTCCGCGGCCTCCCTCGGTGAGTCCTCTCGGGGCAGCCACACGGGCCCTGCCCGGCCCGGGGCCGCCCGCCGGGGCTCGGGAGCGGCGCGGGCCGGGGACGGCGGGGAGCCGGGCCGAGAAGCGCCGGGCCCGGGGCAGAGGCAGCGCCCGCGGGGGAAGGCTGTGGGCCCCTGGCACCCCGGGACTGCGCTGCTGGCAGCGCCTCCCGAACCTCTCTCCCCGGGCGAAGGGAGCCAGGAATGTCCCATCCCCCAGCGGTGTCCCATCCCCCGGCGGTGTCCGGTCCCCCGGCGGTGTCCGCTGTCTCTCGCCGCGGTGCCGGGTCTCCGCACGTGTTCCCAGGCAGGGCTGGTGTTGATCTCCCGTGCCAGCCCGGCCGGAGGAGTCGCGGGCTGCCACACAAGCTCCAGCCTCAGCACGGGGGCTCGTCCTTGCGTCCGAGAGGAATCCCACGCGTTGAGGTGGGGCCTCCGTGTCGTCATTTGCCCTTGCCCTCCAGAGAGAGGACTGGGCTGCAGCTCTGTAATATCCACATCAGTGTCTGCCCATCTTCCCCGGCCCTCGTTCAGCTCCTGCTCCAGCTGCTGCAGGACACGCGTCTGACTCCCTGGGCAGTCTGTCCAAGCTGGCTTTATTCCAAAAGGGCTGTTGGTAGACACCAGCTCCCAGAAATGCAAATGCCAGTATCACACCTGGCTGTACCTGCCCCTCTGTTTTCAGAGAGACAAAAGGAAAAATGAGTCTTTGAGACTGCCAGGTGGGGAAGAGCTGGTGAGACCTGGGGAAACCCGCCTGTGGAATAGTATTAAAAGGAGAATATTAATCTCTCCCATAGCAGTCAGCAAGGAGAAAGCTTACGCAGGGACAAAAACTACTGGGTAGTTTCACAGCACATTGACCTCTGGTTCTGACTCCCAGTTCTTCAGGAGGGATGGTCACAGATCCAGGAACCCCGCTGCTTCCGTGCAGCCCTCAGGCATGGAAGTTATCCTGATGTGACTTTCCATTTCAGCTAAAACTGTTGAGGAAGGAATCAAACATGCAAGACCAGCTGCACAGAGATTAGCCCTTTGATTTGCTGCAGATGACTTGCTCTGCTTATCACAGCTTATCACAGCCGTGGGATGTTTTTTCCCATGCTTTTTGCAGAGATTGGCTCATGAAGGCAAGAAGCTGGGCTGGCATCAGCTCTGTGTGTGGTAGCAGCTTCCTGGCCAGGGACCCAGGCACAGTGAAAATGTCATCTGTGAAGAAAAGGGAATGCTTCAAAGTCAGATGCAGTGGGTTCAAGGCTGTGAAATACACCTGCCTGAGGCTTGTCTGTTCCCATGTTTTGCAGTTACCTTAACTACAATGCCAAAAACAAGCCACAAAAGGAAGCTGTGGTTCTTACAGGCTCTGAAAGGGCTCAGTTTACCAGGGGAATAAGTAGCATTTTTACCACTTGGTCAGCTGCAGCAAAGGGCACAGAGTCGAGTTAATGGCCGTTAAACTTGCAGACACTCTGGGAGAGAGAGGGCTGGAACCTGCATCGCTTGACTCCTAGGCCAGCATAAAGCCATGGTTCTAGAGGAGAAGGGAGCAGCACGCTGGAGTGAATGAGCAGTGTTGAAGTTGTTGGGTTACTCCAGCAACTGTTCTGTGCCTCCTGTAGCTGTGCGGGGTGGCTGGGAGCTGTGACTCTTCCCCAGGGAGTCTGCAGGCTGGCAGGGTGGAGGAAGAGAGAGGAGTTGCACGCATATATCTGTTTACCTGAACTTTTTCAGCCTGGTTTGCAGAGTGTGGCTGCATCTCGCAGCCTGTGAATGCATAAATGGTGTGTGTCTGGTGGCAGCAGGTCGGGTACTGCGTTGTTGATGTTCAGCTTTCTGATGTGGTGGTAGAGAAGATGCTTTCCTGGGTGCAAGCAGTGATCAGGTCGCTGCCCAAGAGGGCTGACCCTGTTCCCTCATCCCTCTCCTCTGTGTTCATAAGTACATTCTCCTGCTGTGTTACCCCGGTGCTTGCTCCAGTGCTTCTCTGATCCCCCAGTGGAAGTAAAAGCCATGTCCCTTTTGGACAAGAGGTTACGTGGGCAGAAAACGAACCCAGTGAAAGAAGTGACTTGTTTGAGGCAGGGGTAGTGAGTGGCATTGACTCAGCAGCCCAGGACTGTTGGTGCTGCAAAGCTGTCCCAAGAAATGAAGCTGGTAGGAATGACAGCAGAGGAGGTCACACGTCCCCTCCTGGCAGGAGTGAGCCGTGAGGGTCTCTCACTCGTGTCCCCCAAATAGGCCCGTGGTCAGCAGGAGCAGAGCAGCAGCTTGGGAGGTCTGTACCAGTGGTTGGTAACTGAGGCTTGGCAGCTGCTTCCTGGGGCTGGGACACCGGTGCTGGGGGCTTGTGTCCCTCATAGGTCCCTACACAGGCAAGGTGCTCTCTATTGTAATGAGGTTGTCTGATCTTATAAGATCCCAAGCCAGAGGTGATGTGACTTGCAAATCAGGGAGTGGGTGTCATTTGCAAATTCCCTGCAGCAGGGCAGGGTGCAGTTGGGATGTGAAGGTATAAAATGAGCCTTCCATCCCTGCCTCCCATCAACTTGCCTTTCCTCCTTCAATCCCCCGCAGTAATTGTCTGCTCTGTTACAGGTCTTGATTTCAGCCTGTCATTTTGCGTGTAAATCACTGGGTTGAGACTCGAGTTCAGATCAAGATCAGATGTGCATTTCAAAGCCAGTAGCTGCTCTGGAGTGATCTCATGGTGAATGCTTTTTTTTTTTTTTTTTTCTTTTTTTTTTTTTTTTTGGTCTAGAATAAGAGATCCTGTTCTGGCTTAGTTGGATCCATTATGAGGAGATTAAATAATACCAAGCCAGCATCCTTTTATCTCTGGCTGAGAGTCTGTGCCTGCTTTTCAGAAATAGCTTTTCCAAAGCAGCTGGGTGCAGGCTGCACATGCATGCTGGTGTGCAGCAGTCAGCACTGCTTACATTGCCTCTGCCACTGTGTCCAGGAGATGAATAACAGCGTTTTGCTAATGGGTCTCATGTCAACAGGGGTGATTTAGCAAGAAAAAGACTGCAGTGCATTAGTTGCTAGGACTCAGACTCACTCAGCCTTGCCCTGATCGTTTATTGGTTTATAAATTAAACTGCAGATGCTGCGTCCCGTCAGTGCTGGCATGCCGAGGATCCTGAAAGGGGTTCTTCCCATCGAGTTGTCTCAGAAATGTTTAAATTACTGCCTCAGGAGTCAGGGAGAGCAGGTTGTAGCCCCAGCTCTTACAGAAGTGACTCCAGCCAAGCTGCCCTGGCGCCTGTCAAAATCATGGTGTGACTCTGGTGAGGCTCTTGTGGCATCTGCTGAGAGCTCACCAGCAGTCTGTGCCTGCTGGTGTGGCATCCTGCATCCTCATGTTCTGAGCAGGTTTGTTGTAGGCATAAAAATGCTATCCAGGAGATCTTGGTGGACAGTGCAGGGAAATTGATGCTGGCTGCTCCTGTCCCTTCCTGGTGGAAAGGTCTGTGCTTCTGTCGTGGGGAGGAGAGAGGCAACAGGGACCTGTGTGGGCCAGGGCAGGAACTTCTGGATCTGTGCTGCTTTGAAAAGTACTTCAGAAACGAAAACCATGTTATTCTAAGCGGGTAACTCTGTTCTCTCCAAAATCTGAGATACCATCTGGGCTCTTCCCCAGAAATCCAGTCTCTGCCCCTGCATGGTCCTGGAGTGAAATGTTTTGTCTTTTTGTAAAGTGTTTGTCCTTCTGAGGGTCAGCCCCACCCTGCTCAGGGGTGGTGCCAGCACAGGTGTGTTCTCAGGGAGGATATGGATGGCTGAGTGGTGCAGGGGCTTCAGCTTCTTCTGGACAGGTTGTGTTTGAACCACAGGAGACATTTAGAGGGAGCCCAAGGTGCAGGATAATTCAAATCTCAGGCTAAAACCTGTCAGATGATGGCCAGCCACCTTGTGTTTCCTGTTCACTCCTTCTGTGTCTGCATTAGATGTTTCCATATGGGAGGACAAAGCCAGGAAGGATTTTTTATACCGAAGGTACCAATATTACAGCAACTGTGGACATTTTCAGCACCAGTAAAAGCACTGATTAGACCCACAGTAGGGACAGGGCTGCTGGACCCCTTGTTTCACCTGCATGAAGTCCAATTTGGTTTCTATCTGCAGGACATCTCTGTAGCTGGGGGTGAGCTGTCAAATGAAAGTCAGAAATTCCCAGATATAGATATAGATATAAAATGTAGGTTTTCAGTGGCTCAGTGGGCCCTGTTCATTTCTGTTCTCAGTGGTGGTTGGTTTCTGTGGCAGAGGCAGAGCAACGTGTGGCAGGATGTGTGAAGGGCCATCCAGGATTTCTGGACCCATTCCTCCAGACCCAACACTCTTTCCAGAGTATTACAAACGTCCCTTCTCAGGTGAGTCCTTGATGCTTGTTACAGGTTTGGGGGTTTGTGCTTTGGCATGACACAGCTTGATGTCTTTATCCCTTGGCGTCCTCGACAGTCTCTATTCAGATTGATGAAGGTGCTTCTGATGGTGATCCTAAAGTGGTCTGTACAGCTGGTTGAAAGATGGGAAAGCATAAGGCTGAGGTGGAGAGTGGATCTTCACATTGTTTGTAGGCTGTGGATGCAGAAAACTGAGGTAAGATCATTTCCTGGCAAGGTTCTCCTTTTTCTGTCTCTACAGCTCGAGGGAGGCTGGAAGGAAATGCTCAGAAGCTGTGTTTAACTTTAACCTCTGGCCCCCTGGACCCAGTTCCCAACCCGTACCTCGCTTTGGGCAGTGCCCGCCAGGCCCAGCCAGCCCCCCGCATTCGCCCCAGCGGGAAGGACTTCCTGGAGAAGGGACAGAAAGGGACACTCAGCCTCTTACTGCAGCTTGAAGGGATCTCCCTTGACAGGGAGCTGCCAGTCAAGAGTAAGTACAGCCAAATCACTGCTGGCCTCAGCTGCCTTTGGGGCCAAGGATGAAGCTTTGGGGATTTGGGATGGATTCCCAGGATCTGATGCCTGAGGACAGCTTGAGCTTCACAGGGCTCGTCACCCCATCTCCAGCTTTTGGCCTGGCACTGGAGTCACCTGTGCTAGAACCTGTAATGTTTTGGCCTCCCTGGCTCCAGTTTCAGGTTTAGAATGGGAAGACGGACTTTAAAAAAGGTGCAAAAATTTGGACTTCTTTATAGTAAAACTTACATAGGAATCAAGTAAAACCTCGATGTATTGAGGATGTTTAACATGGCAAGTTCCTTGTTGGGGAAGCCAGGCGGGATTTGGGAAGAGTGTCTGTGTATGTAGATGTGAGAACATCCAAAAGATGTTCTTTTCTCCAGGAATGTCACCCAGAATACATTCAGAGGTCCAGGAAGGAGATAAGGCTGAGCACTGTGTGTCATTTTAATTTACTTCATGTGCTGGCACTGCCCTTAGCCTGGTGCCAGTGTGGTGAATGCCACAACTGCTGTGCCCAAGTAGGGTGGGGAACAGGTCTGGTTATGTCATCTGAGATATTCCCTGTCTTGGGGAGCCCAAGGAAGGGTAATTTTTGATTCTAAAATGAAACAGAAAAAAACCCTAATCCATAGTCTTGATTGTGTCCCCTTGAATATGGGACAATGGCTGACCCTGAAACCAGGAGCAATGCAAGCTCAAGGCTCTGCAGCTGCCATTAATCAGCCCTCTCCACTTCAGAAACACCATGGGAGCTGACATGGGAATTGACCTCACTCTTGAGAGGATGCTGGCATGGCTTGTCTGGCATAGTCCATACTGGAACAAGTGGAGAACAAGGGAGTCTGTGGACACAGCAGTGTGCAACAGACCTGTGCTGATGCTCCTCTGGCAGAAGAGTCGGTCTGGAAGTGTGCACCTAACAGGGGCAGGATGTAGAGATGGTCTAGTCTGCAGGAGAGGGGAGAGCTTGCTGGTTCTCTGGGCTGTTGGACCAGAAGGGATCTGTGGCTCTGGTGCCAGCACTCCGAGAGCCTGTGTCCTGTGGCAGTGTCTGGAAGGTGAAAGTGTGTCTCCCCTTGCTGAGCAGGGAAAGAGGCCAAGGACTACGAGAAGGAAAATGTGAGGCGGATAAAGGAGATTCAGAAGAAGTGCAAAGAGAAGGAGCGAGCCCAAGAGCACAGCCAGCCCAAGCCTGTGAAAGCTCTGTGGAAGTCCCAGAAATATGAAAATGTGGAGTCAAAGGTGAAGGCCAAACTGCAGGTTGGTATCTATGGAGGAGCTCTTGAACTCTCCAGGCTCGGGATGTGGCTCAGCCATGAGGGACGGTGGGATGGTGGAGACAGGGGAGTCCTGGAGCCTGCAGGATCTGGGGGCATCTCAGTGCTGAAGCACAATGGGCAGATGTGGCAGTGGGGCTGTGAGTGAGTGTATGCTTTGGGTCCAGAGAGTGATTGCTGCAGTAATCCCTGTCCTGTTTCCCCCTTGTAGCCATATTTCCTGCTGAGAGATGCTCCCATCTGGCTTTTCAGCTTCCCTGTGTTTGGGGCAGCGCTTCTCTGCGGTTTGTGCCAGAAGGCTGTGGCATTTTGTCCCACGGATTGTGGTTCTCAGGGATAGGTCTGCAGGCTGCGTTGAGCCTCAGTCCAACTGTTCCCAGCCTGTGGATACACAGTGGGCAGTGTGTATCCACACATTCTTCCCTGAGTAATTGTCCTGGTGAACAACCACTGCTCAGTGGGGGCACACAGACATCTCCAGGCACTCAGGGTTGAGGCCTCATAGATCAGCACAGCCTGTGAGCATGCTGAATTGGATCCTTTAAGTTCCTCCTCATCTCTGCATTGCTTCCCTTTCATCTGTGGCCAGCTTTTGATGCTAAAGTGACGTGTATTGATAACAACTGCAAAAATTGGCAAGATGATTCCCAAGCCAGTGGTTCCAACTGTTGTGTCCCTTCTTCCTGGTGTGTCACCAACCTCTTTGGTGTCTGTGACCCTTCCACACATGGGAGCAAACCCACAAATGCTTCAAGAACACAAGCCTACGCTCTTGTTTGACAAGTCCTCTGGGTTAGAGGAAGATTGAGCTCATTTCTTCCTTTGTTTTGGGGAAAGGGGGTGGTCTCTGCGCAGGCAGTTTCTGCGTGGTGCATTACTTGTGCTCTGTGTATTCCTCCAGCGAGGCCCTGGCAGTGACTCATGATGCTTTAACTGTTGCTGTGGCTCTCCTGGAGCTCAGGTGTTCTCTGTGAAGGATCTTCATCTTCTGTGGAGCTGCTACTGCTGCTCAGAGTTCCAGTTGATTCTGCTGGATCTTGGTGACTAATGCAGAGTTTCTTCTCTGTCACCTGTCCCTGAGGCTGTTACCTGTTGCAGTTGCCCTGGAAAGGGCTCTGGCAGTCCCAGTGCTGCTGTGGAGGGAGGTGGGGCAAGCTGTTCTCTGCACTCCTGAGGTCACAGACTCACTCAACTTTGAGCCAGCTGTGCTAGGTAAAGGCAATTCTCATTAACTTACCAGAGAGATCCAGATCTCCTGTTGAAACAAGACTGATCATCCTTAGAGCATGAACAGCCTGGGCAGTGCTGAGGGCACCCCATAGCCTGCTCCTCACACCCAGCCCAGCAATGTGGCTGCCCAGTCCCACCATCAGTCTGCAGCTCTGCCCAGCTGAACGGGCCAGGCAGGAAGGAATCTCCAGGGAGCTGCAGCTCAGCTGAGACCTTGGATATTTGTAAAGATCTGGGGGTGGCCCTGTTCAGTTCCCATCACTTCCAAGGGCAGAGCAGTGTCCTTGCTGCATTTATTGTAAGGTCACGCCCTTGCCACAGTGTCAACTTTCAGTTTTCAGGGTTTGTTTGCAACAAGACTGTCTGACATAGTCCCAGAGCACCTGCTAGACATCAAGTACTGTCACCTGGTGCCAGTGCTAACCACAGCCATTGAAGATGCCCCTCAGTGCTATTCCACCAGACTCCTTCACCCTCTGCTCCTTTTTCTTTCTAGAGTGATATAGCCACAGATCTGAGGTGCTGAGCAGAGCAGCACTTGAGAACAGCACCTCAGCAGGCAGCTTCGTGCCTCCCTGTTTGATCCAAATGTGTTTCTGCAGATTCCCCCACCATTTCTTAGCAATTCTTTACAAAGTTCAGATCCCAGGTCCAGATCTGTGGCTGACTACAGATTATCTTCCCCCAAGAACTTCTGCCATGACCTGGCAGAAGGTATGTGCTGTCGTGTGCCTGCTGGAAACCCGTGGCTGAGCTCGTGGTTGACCACCCAAACTTGGTTGGGAGGGTTTCTCTTTGCTCCAGCCTCCCTCCACTGGTGGATCTTTTCTTGCCTTTCCCCAGGAGACCTCCCCACCTCCAAATCCCGAGGCTGTGAATTTCCTGAGGGCATATTCTCGCTGTGGCTCTGGGATCAAGCCGTGCAGACCACTGTCCCCAAGGCCTGTCAGAGCAAAAGCAGGAGCAGGCACAGAGGCTCCAGAGGCACAGGGTGCTGAAACCAAGGTGAGTTACACACTACCTGCATCCATCCCAGGGACTTCTGGCACTCATCCATTGCTCCTGCTTTGAACCCTTCATGCCTTCTAAAGTGTTGGGTCAGGTGTGCTGCATGAGTAGGGAGATCTGTAAATACTGATCCTGGCTGAAGGGAAGGAACAGGGTCTTGGTCACTGGGGTGGTGAGATGGGTGTTCAGGGGTTGTTAATGCTACCTTCTGACTTCATCTTCACTCAAAGAGATCGTGAAGTTCCCTTTGAAAATTCCACCTCCTCATGCCAGCAATCTCAAATCTGCTCTTCCAAGGGCTTTGTGGGAGGTCTTGGAGATTTGAAGGCTGTTCCCACTGTAATCAAAGGATCTGTGGCTTCTGGATGTTAGATAAAAATTTGGGAAATGGGTGTGCTTTTTAGTAAGGAGAGTTAAATCAGCATGAGTAGTTAAACCTTTCAAGTAGTCTGTTTGGGAGGTCCTAAACAGCTCCATGACTCATGTCCTTTTCCCTTGGCAAGTGTGAGGTTGTCAGTTTGTTGGTTCCTAAATGCCATAAATGACTTAATTAAACAGGACATGATCTCCAAAGGAGGAAAACCAGGAAAACCTTAAATGCAAACACAGCCACCTTCTCCCCTGTTTTGTCCAGCAGAGGAGCTGTCGTGGAGGTGCTGTCTTTGGGGAGGTGGCCCAAGGATCAGCAAAGTTCCTGCTCTGCCAGGGGTTCTGGTGCATTTCCTGGCCTGGTGAGCGTCCAACCTGTTTTTCCTCTGCCCTCAAAATGCACCAGGAGGAGCCATGGGGACTATGTCAAGCCTGTTTATTTCTGTCCTTCTAGCTTTTAAGGCATGTGATCATCTTGGGGACCTTAAAGAGGTCAGGTTTAGGCTTGGCTTTTGGTGCCTGCCTTCCCAAACCACAGCCATAGCTCTTGCCTGTCTGTGGCTGCACACTGAGACAGGCTGTGCCGAGAGTCTGCCTGTCCTGCTGTCGTACAATTCAGTATCTTGTGTGGTGCCTCTTTCCTTTTTCCCTCGCGTGGGCAGTGGCAGCTGGCTGTGTGCATGCCCAGCCTGCCCCTGATGCCTCTCTCTCTCTTCTCCCAGATGCAGGTGGAGGGCAGGAGCATTGACTTCATCAGGCACAACGCCTGCGCTGCCAAGCGGGCCCCGCTGCGCCGCTCCCAGTCCCTGCAGGCGCTGGCCGAGCTGCTGCAGCAGAAGCACCGGGAGCAGGAGGAATACAACGCCAAGCAAAAGGGCCACGTCCCCCAGTAGTATGTGTGCCCCTCTCTGCTCCACGGGACTGTGACAGCCTTGATTGAAACCCCCAGCTTCTGCCCAGAGAGATGGGCTGGGCACAGAGGCGCGCTCGCCGTGTGCAGCGGTGCCATTTTCTGTCACCTGGGGAGTAAACGCTGGCCCTCCTGCTTTCTTGTCTTAACCAGCATCCCATGCCCAGTGTGACAGGCTCAGAGAGAGTTTTGTGTCCTCCTCCCTTGCTTGCTGTTGTACAGTGATGCTGATAGGGGGAAGCTCTGTGTACCTTGAGAAATGTGCTCCTGCCCCTTTGTAAGCTTTGTTCCACGTGATGTAGCTTTGGCATTGAAAGATCTGGTATTGGAGAGGCAGACATCTCTCAGCTCTGCCTCACAAGTGTTCATCCTGCCTTGGGCCTGGGTTCTGAGGAACATCCAGCTAGTGCCGTGCATTTTGGGGTTCTGCATGGAAAACATGGTTCCTGGTGACCCTATCCTAGGAATGACCATGGTGCCAGTCCTTTGGCTGTGCTGTCCTCTGCCAGCATCCCTGGCCATGAGCTGCTCTGTTCATTCTGCCACTGGCCCACAGAAAGTTTGGCGAGGACTCAGTGAGCCAGAAACGAGGAGCAGCAGCCCTTGTCTCCAAGGAACACGTGTTGGCCTGAGTACATCTCTCCCAGCAGCCCTTTGGTGCATGTGGAGCATATTTGCTGGTCCACGCATGTGGGTTAGACCCGGTGTGTCCCCCACCACAAGGGTGTGTGCCAGCACGTGGGGCCCTGTGGTTCAGCCAGCGACACAGAGCCTGGCAGGGTTTGAAGGGCACATTCCTGGCCTCTGCCTGCGCCCCTGGGCCACCCCTCCTGCCAGATGTGCTGACAGCTGCTCTCCTTTGCCTCACAGCCTGCTGGAGAGGAAGGAGCTGTGGCGCAAGCAGATGGAGGAGCGACTGCGAAACCTGCCAGACCCCGACACGCCGCCCGGTCACACCATGATGCCAGAGAGCCAGCGGCTGGAGACCCTCAGCAATCTGAAGCAGAGTAAGAGCAAAAGGAACTGGGATTCCAGCTCAGAAAAACAGGCAATCCTAGACAGGATAAGGGAGAAGAGACACAGGGACACAGATTCCTGCCACTTGGAGAGGTGCCTGGATTAAGGCATGTGTAGGCAGGGTGTGAGCTGTGTGCATGGAAAGAGCAATCAATCAATCAGTGTCCTGCAGGTTGCAGGACTGGCTCTCTGCAGCAGTCTTGTCCAGTGGACCTGATGTTAGGGTTGCTATTGCTCCTAAAATGTTCGAAGTATTTTGGTTGGAAGGGACCTTCAGAGGTCTCTAGTCCAATCCTTGGTTCTCAAAGCTGGAGCAAGTCCCTCAAGTCCTCCTCCAGCTGAGCTTTAAATAGAGGGATTCTAGGTCCTTGTTCTGCTCCTGCCATCATGTTCATGGTCATAACATTAGAAAAAGGATGGATTTTTTTGCTCTCCAACTTACACAACTTTTTTTTTTCTCTTTCACAGGCCAGGAGCAGCTGATAAAGGATCTGGTTCTGCTGCCGATGCGTGGAGACAGCCTCAAGATGCAGAAGAGGCGGGTAGAGCTCGAGAGGAAGCTCTCCCAGATAGAAGAGGCAATCAAAATTTTCTCAAGGCCCAAGGTTTTCATCAAGTTGGACTCCTGAGCTGGTGGGGCCAGGTGTGCTGTGCTGCTCTGCCTGAACATCCTTTATTGCTGGGCAAGAATGGACATCACTTTGGGAGGGAAGGAGAGGAAGCCAAGTTCCATACCCTGGGCCCATGCAGGTGCTGATACAGTGTCCAATATGCAGCTGGCATCTCTTGCTGACCTTTCAGTGCTGTGTCTTGACCACAGAAAAGAGAGGGAGATGCCTTAGTAAAGGCCCTGCTCAATGGTCTGGAGAACAGTTGTCTCTGCTGCTTGACTTCTCACAGATCAGCTCTCTACTCCAGATCCGTGGCATCACCTCTTACTTTCCCTTTTTTTCCTACTTCTAGAAATTGGTAGAAGGTTTCTTGTGCTGCTTCCTGTAGTGTTCCTTGTCACCCTCTTTCTCCTGAGCTGGACCATGGCCATGGCTCATCCTGAGCACCTCAGGGGACAGCTTGGGGACAAGGAAGAGGCACAGAGCTTCAGTGTTTTCTGCCCAGGGAAGGGCTGGGCTGTCAGGAGGATCTGGTGGGGTGTCTGGAGAAGCCTTTGTTGTCTGTGGGGCAGGAGATACTCCAATAAATCATCATTTCCATCCTGCAGTGTGTGTGCAGCTCCCAGGGGACCCAGCAGGGCCTGAGGAGTGGTGTGGGCAGCAGCAACCAGCAGCACTGGCACAGTGCAGGCAGGGGATGAGCCGTGGGTTTCAGAGGGCTGGGTGCTGGGACGTGGTGGTGGACATGGAGTGGAGACTGTGCAAAATCCTGACAGATCTCCATCCACAGGCTGGCAGCACAGAGCTGGGCAGGTGCCATCGTGGAGGTGAGCTCACTGCTGCCTTACCTGCAGATGCCATGCAGGAACCTGCACAGACCTTTGCAGGGATCCTGCTGCATGAAGCAAAGGAAAATTTAAGGTGTAAGGGATTGCTGGAGGGCTTGGTGCATCTCCTGCTCAGCAGAGGTGTGATGCCACAGCTTGGAGCCATATCCAGCTGAATTAAGAGAATTTCCAGGGATGAGGTTGCCTCCATCACCTTGCTGGGGCTCTGTCTCCAGACAGTGCCAGCCTCAGGGGGAACACTTTTTCCCCTGAAATCCCATCACGTTTTCCCATGTTGCAGCCTGTGCTGTTGCTCTGTCTCCTTTTGCTACAGGGTGGGGATACTGTGCACAGATCCCTCAAGCAGCTGCCTTATTTATTGCAGGGGTTGCTCCATCCTGGGCAGGATTTTGCGAGGTGGGGATATTGTGGAGTCTTCCAGCCCTGCCTGTGTCACCTGGCACACTGCAGTGCCCTGGGATGTCAGGGCTGATGCCACTGCCAAGGGCTGGGAAATACTTTGGCACTTGAGGGCTGGAGGAGGTGAGATGCCAACTGGAAAATCACCCCATGTGCCCCTGGGGCCACCTCAGGGCAAACCCCACAGCCAGGCTGAGCCGGCTGGATGAGAGGGACTGGGGGCCATGGGCACAGCCCCTGGGCACCTCCCAGCCCAAAACAAGCCTGGGCTAACCAGCCCTGCTGCCAGATCTGCTCTCTGGTCTGTCTGGGCCAGAGAGTGTGCCCTGAGTGTGCCCTGAGTGCCCTCAGCCCTTGCTGCATTCCCTGCCTGCCCTGGCCTGGCTGAGGCTGTGAATGGAGAGTTGGTGCTGACTTTTCAGACCCTGAGAGCTGCAGGTCTTCCTCCTTGCCAGTCCCACCACAAGCCCTTGGCAGCAGTGAGTGCCACCATCAGCTTGGCACTTTGGGAGAGGAACTGAGGGTGCTGGGAGCCCCAGCAGAGCAACAGGGGCAGGTATGCACTGCCCCCTGCCCTGAGCTTGGGGCTGAAGAAGGAGGATGGGGCTGCACTATCCCCAGCAGCACTTGCAGGGCTGAGTGACAGCCAAGGTGCTGCTGCCAGACCAGGTGTCCCCTGCATTAGTGAGGGCACTGCAGCAGGGACAAGGTGGGAATGGAGAGGCCAAGCAAGGCTCATTGCATCAGGCCAGATGGCTGCCCGAAGCAGCCTGGACATGTGCCATGGGACAGGCATGATGGGTCTCGATGGGTCACCCAGCAGAGCAGCAAAGCCACAAGCTGTGCCAAGGTCAAGGCCACCACTTCCAGGCACTGCCTTACGTGCACAGGGCTGGGGTACCCACCCGCTGTCCCCCTCCTCCCTGCAGTGACACGAACCAGGGACAAGCACGGTGCTATCTAGAAAAAGTTTTACTGTCCATTGCAATATATTAATGATGCATATTTCAATAAAACAATTAAAAACTCCCTCTTGCTTGGAAGGGGAGGCAAGGGGGCTCAGAAGGGCAGTGCCCGGCTCGAGTGGGTGCCACAGTGGGGCTCCCGGGGACGCGGGGGGTGGGAGAGGGCAGTGGGCAGCGCCTCTCCACCCCTGCCCGCTGGCCGCATCATCACCCCGGTGTCCACATCCAGCCTGGATGAGCAGAAACCCGGCCGGCCACCGAGCGGCACAGGCCCCTGCAGCTATAGGGTGAGGAGGGTGCCATCCTCCCGTCCACTGCCCCTGCCAGGGCTGCCGTCGTGGCTGCCGAGGGACTGCAGGGAGCCCCGCGAGCTGTGCGGGGACAGGCTCCGCTGGAGGGGTCCGTCCGCGGGGCCCCCGTTGGGGCAGCCCCCAGGGATGTAGTGGGACGCGCTGTCGCTCTCGATGACCAGGTCGCCCTCCTCGTCGCTCTCGGCCGTGCTGTAATTGCTCAGGTACTGCGAGGCCGGGCTGGGGGTCTGCTGGCTGGGGGTGCTGTCCGTGGACATGCCGGAGCTGCCCGAGGCCTTGCTGCTGCGGATGACGTTGTTGCGCTGGTTGGCCGGCTTGACAGTGATGATGAGGTTGTGGCTGTTGGCCACCATCATGTCCGTCACTTGGTCCAGAGACTTGCCAGCCACATCGATGCCATTCACCTCCAGGATCTCGTCGCTCACTGCCAGCAGCCCCGTGCTCTCGGCCAGGCCACCCTTCACCAGGCGGGAGATGAAGATGCCGGGCACCTTCTCGACGCCCTGCGGGGCCACGCGCACGCTGACGCCGTCGCGGATGTAGAAGCCCAGCGGTTTGTCGGAGCCGTGCTTGTGGAGCCGCACGCGCCGGTGGGTCTCGGGCAGGATGTCCACGTCGATGATGGAGGAGATCTGGCGGAAGTCCTGGGGCATCCCGATGAGGAGGTGAGGCTTGGCCCGGTAGTGTGCTGGGCGCAGCAGCCCCTTCTTCTTCCGCTGCAAGGAGTTGGAGGCGAAGACGCTGGCATCAGACTCTGCTGTAGGGAGCAAGGGAGGACACAGGTCAGGCACCGCAGCTGCTGGGGACACGAACGTGTGCCCTTGGCCCCAGGTGCTGGCGCAGCGGTCAGGAGAAGGGCCCAGCTCACAGGTCTCACTGGCTTTTCCTCCCCAGATCATCAGCCTGGCTTTCTCTGCAGCCTGTCTCTGCTGGGGCCCGTCTCCTGGGATTACCCAGCGTACACAGGCCAGGATTAGTGGGATCGAGGCAGTGATTCAGCCTTAATCACACTTTAAGCCAAACTCTGCAGTTTAACACTAGAGCTGCCAGCCCTGATGGTGTGGGAGCTGCAGCCATGCCCCAGTTTGGGTTTGGGGAGAGAGGACCCCCCCCATGAGTGTGCTGTGGTGGCAGCCAACTCCCTTAGCGTGAGTCCAATCCCAGGAGACAGCACCAGAGTTCCCTGCCCCACTAGAGCAGGGCTATCACTGGCATGGGTTAGTGATAGCCACCACTGTGTCCTGAAGAACTCTGCCACCCCCAGGAACAGAGACTCCCCACCTCCTGGAAATCCATCCCAGGGCTGCAGCATCCTCAGGGCCCCTGAATATCCCAGACTGTGATTTGTGCCAGTGTCTCTCATTCCACTATCAGGTACCTTCACGAAGGGTTTGACTCTCTCCTTCTGAACCGTGCCCTGGGGCTGCTCTGTCAGGCCCAGCTCCAACCCATCATGTGTGGCCTCATCCACCAGGTGCTGCGGAGTATCCCCTGCTTCCTCTCTGGTTTCTCTCCATGTCTTTCCATTGGGGAGCCCAGATCTGGATGCTCCATGGTCAGCACATTCCCCACAGTGTCCCCCACCAGCATCTGGACCCTGCTCCAGCTGCAGGACTGCTGGGGATCCCCCAGGCCCAGGAGACATGGGATTTCTCCCTAGCCAAGCCAGCCTGACAGGGCTCCTGGCTTATAAATATCTCCCTGCACACACAGCCTTGGCATATTTTTAGCTCGGGGAAGGGCGGCGGAGGCTTTCCCACAGCTATTTCAGCACACAGCTCCTCTCCAAGGGGCGCAGAGTGGCTGGGCCAGGCAGGTGCAGCACACCAAGGATGAGACCGACAGTAGTGCTGGCAATGTCCCACACTTTCCCCTGCCCCTCCCATGAGCCTTGGCCCAAGGAGGGGCAGTGCTGTTGTCCCAGCCAGGCTGCCCCACAGGGATGGCTTCACCCAACGGGGTGATGGCACAGAGGAGAGCCCAGCTGCAGCCTTTGCTTTTTGCCCCACTGTGGCAGGACTGGCTGCTGCGGAGCCCGCTGATGGGAGCACACCCGTGTGTGTGCACAGCTCCCTGCAGCCGGCGGTCTGAGAGGCTCTGCAGCCACATTCCTCAGCGACCCAGACCGGTTCAACGACAGCCCAGCCTTGGGATGACCTGGATCCATTTTAAATTAGCTGTGAATCACCCAGGACTTGCTCCTGGCCTCTCTGCACACCTCCCTGTGGTGCTGCCGGCCCCTCGGCCCCTCTCCTGCGGGCACAGCCAGGTGCTGGGGCTCCCTGGTGCTGCCTGCTCGCCTACCTTATCAGGCTGCCCATGGAGCACGCAGAGCCTGCTCGCTCTCCACATTGTGCTGTCTTGGCACAGTCAGCCGTGGGCCCTCACAGGCTTTTCCAGCAGCAGACAGGGTGGATCTTGGGAGCAGGAGCGGTGCTCCCACAGCAGCCCAGGCACACCCACCCCTGCACCAGCACTCCATGTCACAGCCTGGGTCCAAGGAACAGGGGATGGTTTGGTGCTGGCAGCAACAGCCCCTGAGCACACCACGGGCTCCAGCAGCCTGGATCACTGCTGCCAGCCCCTACACCATGTGGCCACAGAGGAAACACATGTCCAGGGCATCCCACACCACCCTGATGCAAAAGCCCAGGAAAACTGGCACAGCAGCCAGGGCTGGCCACCAGCATCACCCCTCACCCAGAGACTTCATACCACTAACATGAGCTGGAAACACAGACTCGCTCTGGATGCTGTGCTGGGAAAACTGTGGCTCTGGGTCAGACTCTGGCTCTGTGAACTGCTGACTGATGATGCTATGAAAGAGAAAATCTCGGTGCTACTAAACTGAGTGGAAGGGGATGGGCTTGTTTTCCCTGCAAACAGGAGAAATACTCTGAGTATTTGTCACTTGGAGGCTTTCATCCTCGCCGAGACGCTGCTCTCAGGATGTTATCAGGTGCAAGGAAGTGGTTCCCTGGGAATATGACACTAAGGTCAGGGCAAGCCCCTGATCTGCCAGGGAGGCACCAAGCCTCTTCCCAATATCAAAAATCCAGTGGCACCCAGCACCCTGAGAGCTCTGCCAAAATGATGGCTATTGCCTCCTCAGGGCAGGGAGCCTGATGAGGTTGCTGGCGCAGCGCTCACGGGAGTAACACGGGTGTTATCTGGGAGCCCACGCAAGCTTGGCTGGAAAACACAACTTCAAAGGGGTGAATTTCAAGGATCTGCCTTTGCTCACCAGGTCGCACGAGTCTGGGCTGGGGCAGGTGCCCTCGGCTGCCAGGGAGAGCCTGTGTGGGTGCCACAGCCCTGGCAGGGTTCTGGGAGCCTTCCAGTGCCACCATCTCCACATCCATCCACCAAAGCAGTGGCTGGAGGGTATGTGACCAGCCATGCCCCTGCTGGCACAGTCCAAAGGTGGAACCAGAAGTACTGCGGGATGTGGCTCATCTCTCTTGATAGGAGGACAGATCCGGTGCCCTGCTTACCCTTCTTCTGGATGATGACCCTGAGGAGGGGGTTGGCAGAGGACAGGGCTTTGTGGTAGTTGTCGTCATTGTTGATGGGCAGGAGGTCGCCGTGGATGTCCGTGTAGCCCAGGAGCACGTCCACCCGTGGGATCTGGTGCACTGTCTGCAGCAGCTGGTAGAAGTCCTGGAAGCTGCCGGCTCCGGAGCGCTTCATGGCAAAGCGGCGAAATTCAGCGTCGAACTGCAGAGGAGGACGAGGAAGAGGAGGAAGAGGGGGACTCTGGGCAGGGCTGGCTCCGGCCGGCAGGACCGATGCAGGCAGGGCACCACAGAGAGCTGCCCCAGGGCAGGCAGAGCCTTGATGCTGCCGGCTCCGGAGCCCGGCCGCACCAAGGCAGCAGTGCCAGTCAGGAAGAGCCCGTCCCAAAAACAAAGTAAAAGGAGCGAAGCCGTTTTCCTGCCCAAACACTGAAGTGATGGGGCAGAGAGATGGCCCCGCGGCAGAGGAAGGACCCTGTGGCCGTACCACCAGCCGTGGCAGACTCCGTGCTGCCGGGAGGCCCTTCCCTGCGACACGGGCGCTGCCGTAGCACCGGGTGAGCAACAGTGCTAATTAATGCCTCCTTCCGTCACGACGAAGGGGAAGCCAATTAAGAACAGGCTGAGGAACACTGCGAGGATCGGGCTGCCCGCGGGGGTCACACCCCAGCTGTCGGGGTAGGCGGTGGCCACCACGTCCTGGGAAAGGGGGCACCCTGCACCCTGCCGGGGGTCCCGAGCAGGCAATGGCACAGCTGGGCGAGTGCACATCTGCATAAGGGTGCAGAAAGGAAGTGCACACATCTGGGTGAGCACAGGGATGGCTGGGTAGGCACAGGTGGATAATGGTGCATAGCTGGGTGAGTGCACACATCTGGACAAGGGTGTGCCAGGTGAGCATATATCTGGGTAAGCAGACACGTCTGGGGGAGATCACATCTGGGCGAGCGCACAGTCATGCAGGTGTGCACATCTGGATGCACGACAGGGGCTCGTCCCTTGCTGGGGGTGCACATCTGGGTGATGGCATAGCCGGGGATGCGCATGCCTTGGCGAGCACGCACATCTGGATGAGTAGACATCTGGGCGAGGTGTGTCCCCGGGGTGATCGCACACCCAGCACACCCGCACCGGCGGGGCCACCCCGCACACCGGGGCTGCGGGAACGGCGCACCGGCGCCCTGCGCATCTGGCGAGCGCTCCGCTGCGGCGTTCCCACGGCCGCGCCGAGCGAGCCCGCAGCCCGGCAGAGCCCACGGTGGCGGGACGCCGCGGCCGCCGGGCCGGGCTGGGCTCGGGGAGGCTCCGGGCAGCGCCGCCGCAGCACAGGGGAGCGGAGAGCCCGCACGGCCTGGCTCCCGCGCCGCTCCCCGGTGCGCGGTGCCACCCCACGTGTGCTGCCCGACGCGGGGGCGACGCGCTCGGTCGTGACCCGGCGGAACCGGCACCGGCATCGGCATCAGCATCACCGGCCCTGTCCCCGGCGGGCGCTTACCTTGCTCTTGACCTCGATGACGGGCTCGGCGGAGCGCGCCGGCGTGCGGTGGTGCTTGGCCATGGTGCGGGCCGGGCCGGGCCGCGGGGCCGCACCGCCACCGCCGCTCCCGCGGCCACGGGGGATTTTCACCGGCCATGACGTCACCGGCGGGCAGGCCGGGCGCCGCCGCGCCATTGGCCCAGGCGGGGCCGGGGGCGGGGCCGGGCGGCTGCTGACAACGTCGCCGTGGTAACGGGGGTGGGGACGGGCGGGCGGCAGGACCCCCTCCTCATCCTCATCCTCATCCTCATCCTCATCCTCATCCTCATCCCTGTCCGCATCCCCGTCCCCATCTCAATCGCCTCCACGTCGGCCCCGTCGCTCCACCCGAGCACGGCTCCGCTCCCTGTTGGGCCGCCGCCGAGCCGGGACGACACCGGGCACCGCGCCGGTAACCTCGGGCATCCCATCGCTGTCAGGAACCTCACTAGCGACGCATTAAACCCAACAGCGGCCCCTCTTTGGGGACTCCGGGCTCCGGCACGCGGCCAGCATCCGCACGGAATCCCCTCGAGTGTCACCGGTGGAAGCCTCGACCCCGTCCGGGAATATCCCGGCGTTTCCCCATGCTGGCGGGAGGCTTCCAATGCTACCGGTTTGGTGGCCTTTGGCAGAGGGTAGCAGGGAACGTTTTCCAACTGTGCCCCTCGTTTCCCACCTCCTGGTTACACGTTCGTTCTGGTTTTTCTCCCTTGTCTGGCAGGGAAGTTCCGTGCTGCCCTGGAGCAGTGTGGGCCAGGGAAGGTTCATTGTTTCAGGGATGATTTGCTTTGCTGAGCAGTGGAACAGCTGAGGGAGTGGAGGGAAACTGCCCAAGTTCACCGGGTGTGCAGCAAAGCCTCTCCGTGCCCGTCCCAGTACCAGGCTGCCAGGACATGCAGCTAGAGCGCATCTCCTCGGTGCTGCCGGGCTGTGTCCACAGGTGATGCCCTTGGGATGTGTCTCTGGCAGAACTGGCTCGCTCGGGCACAGAAACACTCAGAGACAACCAAAGAGCCCCTTCCCCGCAGACCCCGCTGCAGTGCAGCTCTGCCGGCAATGCCAGAGCACGCCGTGAGCTCCCTGCCTGCCGGCACCAGGGCCACCTGCCCCAGCGCCTGAACGAGACCGAATTCTTGTTCATGGACTGCGAGGAATCTTGGAGCCAAAGGGGTCATGACAGCAGTACCATGAAACAGTTTTTAAAGCCAGACACCTAACGAATACAGTGCTTCCAACAGAATAAACATATCGAACCAAGCCCGGAGAATCAGCTTGGCTTGTCTGGATTCTTGCTGCCCTTTGATCCCTGCCCTATCCTGGCCCAGGGAGCAACCTCTCGACCCGACAGAATTGCATCACACCCCGGCATCCCCACAGCACCAGGCCTGCATTAGCTGGACTGTGGCTCCTGGCAGGCTCATCCCCTGCGTCACCGTGCCTGGGTGAGCACAGGAGCGTGCCAGGCTGAGGGACTGTGGGGCATCTCCTCATGTCCTGGCAAATTCTCTGCCGGCTGTTCCTGCTGTGCTGAGTGATTGCCACGCCATGAAAACCAGCCTGACCACAAACAGAGCTGTAAACTCATCAGCAATACCCCGCTCAGCCCCCACCGTTTTTGTTTTTTTTTTTTTTTTAAACAGAGTAATTGTGTTGAGGTCAGAGAGATAATCCTGATTTACACCGTGGTTAATATTTACGCAGGTGACAAAAGCAGCTTGCAGCCCTTCATCTCCAGTTTTGGTAAATTGAAGTTAATTGTTCAGCAGGACAGTAGGGTGATGTGCTGGTCACACCTTCTGTATTACAGCTGGTGATGGGGTCAGTGGCTCTGACCCAGGAAGAGGTGACCAGTCCGGGGAGATGGTCCCAAAAGGAATCGCCTTCCCGAGGCCCGGTGTCTTCCCTCAGCTGCTGGCAGGAGGGCCCTTGCAGAGACTGTCAGCTCTTTAGTGATTATCAGCTCGTGATTCCAGCTCAGCTCTGCAGGGCAGCCTCCAGGCCAAGCCAGACCAGAGAGAGACAAGAGGCTCGTGTGGCTGGTTCTGCACGGAAGGAGCTTTATTGTCGGTCCGTACTCCGGCGAAAGGGAAAGCCAGGGATGAGAGCTCTCTCTGACCCACAGGGGCAGAGGCCTTTGCTTTTATAGGGATACAGGGGATGGGTAAAGGCCAATGGGTTACAAAGGATCTGCATAGCGTCTCCTAAAGGATTGTGGGTCTGTCTTTTCTCGCCGTGACCAAAGAAGTGGTTGCCTTTCCAGGGAGTCCTGCTGGGCGATTATGAAATCTCTTATCTCAGCAGAGATCCCTCCAAGGCAGGGGCTGGGCATACCCCACACTTCTGGTTTGTGCTGTGGCCCCTTATCTGCTGCCACAGAGTGAGCTAAGCTAAGCAGACAGTATCAGGGCAAGTGTTTGTTTTGCCTTAGTCCCAGGAGCTCTGAATGAACCTCTGGAACTGGAGCATGGGCTACCTGATGTTGAGATGTGTCCACTGACTCCAGATCCACCAGTTCTTGGCTGCTGTGGGTGAGGGCAGTGAGGGCCTGGCTCTCTGGGGGGTCCAGCACCCCCGGACATGGAGGGGGGCTGCTGAGGTTTAGCACTCAGGTGCCTCAGGAGGTCGTTCCTCCAGCCCCTGCTCCAAGCCAGGTCAGTGCTGGATTCAGGTAAGTTTGTCCAGTGAGCAGGCATTTTTCCCAGCAATGGCTCAGACAAAGAATGGGCAGAGAGCAGCTCAGCTGAGTCCTGCCCCTCTTGTCTGTGATGAAGGAGAAACACAGGAGCCTGAGCTCGAGGCAGGATCAGCATTGGGGCTACAGCTGCTCACCTGGTCCACGGGCCAGCAACAGCACAGGGACTCCCAGATAAAACACACAGAGTCTGAGATCCTGGTTTCACTCCAACACCTGCACAGCCTTGCCCTGTCTCTGCCACCCACGGGAGCTCTCTTGGCTCTCTGACTTAACTGTGCAACCAATCGAGCAGCAAAGTCACCTTGACCCTAATGGAGGACAATGGCAAGGATGGCCCTGGACACTGCGTTTGTCTTTCCCCACTGCCATTAGGAGCTGAGGGACAGGGATCATGGTCTGTCCTGATGGAGCAAGAGCAGCAAATAGCTCTGGCAGTGTCTCCTTGCGTTGCTGGAACACAGCAGAGGTTGGGGAGGAAGAGCCCACCTGGGCACTGAGCCCGCCCAGGGACAGCAAGGACAGAGCAGGCAGGAACGCAGCCTCAGTGCTCGCTGTGGGATGTGACAGAGAAATGGGCTCCGATGGAATTCTCCACCCTCACAAGGACGTCCCCTGGCAGCTGCAGAGGGTTCACCGGACCAGACCCAGGCTCAGCTCACTTCTTCATGATTTTGTTTTGCCGGCTCCCACGGCAGCGCTGCCCTTTGGCTCGGCTCTTCCCCGGGAAGCCGCGGGGTGATGCATCCCCGTGGCAGAGTGTCTTTGCTGGTTGCTAAATCTGCTCTTGGCTGCAGACTCATCCGTGCCTTTGGGCAACAGGTCTGGCTGCCGAGGAATACTGAGCAGCTCCTGAAGCACGCAGTCAATACCTGGTGCCAAGAGATAAACCCGACGTCTCACGTTCCTACGGTTCTGTTTTGAAGGACGCGAAAACCCCCTCCTGGTGCATCAGGATCATTACCACGGGATTTTTAGGCGCTGGATCGCATCTCACAGGAAGATGGGCATAAGGAGGAGCACTCAGAAGCTGCTGGTCCACATTTTTATGGCTTTTTATTTTTTGTCAGTAAAAATTTCATGAATTATTAATTTTCCCCAGCATCTCTGCACACCTCTTTTGGCTCCATCCAGAAGTTTGGTTTGTGTACCTGTACCCACAAAGCCCGCAGCAAACCTACACATCGCCGGTAAAATAACCACCGGAAAAAGGGGGATATTTCACCGGGATCAGGCCGTGGATCCAGCACGTGCAGGGCTGTGCTGCTCCAGTGGGCGGAGCGGAGAGGGAAGGCGAAGCAAAGGATCCCTAAGAGCTGCGTTGATGCCGGAGGTGATGTGGTGGAGAGACGGAAGGAGGGAGGGAGGGAAGGAGGCACAACAGCGCTACCCCCGTGGCCATGGCCTCCGTCCCTCACGGCCGGGGCGGGGCGGGGCGGGGCGGGTCACGGTCGCCGTGGTGACGGCATAGCCCCGCCCCCACCCGGCACCGCCCAATCAGCGCCTCCGTTTCCTCAAGGCGCCTCACGCGAGGCACCGTCCCATTGGCCCACGTGGAAGCCCCCGCCCCTGTCCCGATCGCGGCCAATCAGCCGCAGCCACCGCGGCCCTGCGGCGGGGCGGGCTCCTATAAAAGCCCCGCCGGGAAGGTTTTGCAATCGCCGCCCGCCTCGCGCCCGCGATGGAGGAGCAGCTGTCGTTGCTGGTCCGGAGTCCCGCGCAGCGGCACCGCGACCTCCGGCTCCGCGCTGAGCCCGCCTGGACCGTGCGCCGGCTCAAGACCGAGCTGCGCCGGCTCCTGCCCGACGCGCCGGTGAGTGCGCCATCCTCTCTTCCCGCAGCCTCGCCGGGCGGGTCCCCTCGCCGAGCGGGTCCCTGCGGGCGGCCTCGCCGGGCGGGTGGATGGGTGGTGGGCGCTGAGTCCCCGCGGGGCAGCGGCGGCAGCTGCCGTGGGGCTCTCGCGGGGCTCCGGGACCGGTACGTGCCCCCCCGGGGTGTCCCGGTTGCGTCAGCCGCGCTTGGGGCGGGCTCGGGCTATTTTGGGACTTGTTTGTGGCCCGGCCGCGGTTAATCATTAACCGCCCTCCCGGGACGGCGCGTCCTGCAGGTGTGTGGGGACGTCAGCGCCCGCGGGAGCCCGCTGGCACCGGGCTGTGCCCGGGAGCAGCGCCCGGGCACCGCACCCAGCCGGGCAGCGGGCGGCCAAGGCCCTTCCTGGCGGGTTGAGGGCGTGTTCCCGCTGGACGGGAGGCACAGCGCTGTGCACGGCGGGGTGGCGGCGCTTGTGGGGATGAAATGCAGAAGTGTGACTTCCCCCTGAGCCGCTGGACACGAGAGCTGACGTGTGAGTGCTGCTGGAGCAGCTGCGCTCCGTGTCCCGCTGCTCCCACGGGCAGTGCTCCCACAGGAGGGTGTGTGGCCTTCACAGAATCAATAAACTTGGAAAAGACCTCCAAGATCATCAAGGTCAACCTTCGACTAAATGCTGCTATCCTTACTAAACTACATTGTGAAATGTCATGGCTATACTTATTTTTTGAAGAGTTCCAGGGATAGTGACTCCACTGCTTCTCTGGGTAGCCCATTCCAATGTTTAACCATTCCTTCACTGAAGAATTTTTCATAGTATCCAACTGGAGACTGCCCTGTAAACTTAAGGCTGTCACTAGTTGCCAGGGAGAAGGCCTGGTTCCCATGCTTTTGCCATGCTTTCCCTGGGAGTGTGGTGATCACCCAGAAACAGGCTCCATGTGCTTCCACCAGCTGCTGTGGGACAGCTCCTGATGAAGAGCTGCTGGGTCCCATCAGATGGGGTGTAACAGATTTACTTGACACCACCTCTGGTGCTGATCAGATTAGATGGAACTCCAAACCTCAGTTTCTAAGAAACATGAATGTTTTTGTTGGGACTGTAAAAGAGACAGCATGTAACCAAGTTCTTTGCCCAAGGGACTTTGTATTTCTGCAGGTTTGGACCTCAGTAATACCACACTTGGGCATTTAGTTGTTCTCATCACTTCAGCTGAGTTTAGATGTGCACAATTCCCTCTGCACCTTAGTGTGTGGGATACTCCTGGCTCCGTGCCTCTCTCCATCACTTGTAAGTTATGTTGGTTAGTGCTTGGCAAAGCAAATAATCCTATTCTTTGTTTTCTTTCTTCAAAGCCTGAAGAGGACCAAAAGCTGATTTATTCTGGGAAGCTGCTGCTTGATCACCACTGTCTGGGAGAATTGTTGCCAAAGGTATAAAAAAGTATCTTTTATGATGTGCTGCAATATATCTAGAGAAATGATTTTTTTTTTTAACAGATCATCCTTTATATTTCAGCAAGGGGAGCTGCATGCTCTTCATTTGGTGTACAACTTCAAGACTCCTGCAAATATGCAAGAAACCAAAGCAGAGGTAATTAGACTTAAGTTAATTCTGAATCTTGGGCTTGTAACTAAAAATGAGGAGTGTTGGATGGCCATTTTAAAGTTCCCTGTTACTGCAGGTTTTCCCTATTAGTGCAACAGCAGTATTGCTTTGTGATAATTTGTTTGGGAATGTGAGAATGTATTTGGATTAAGCTGAGTAAACAAATTGTGTCTACATTTCATCAGTAAAGATTCTCATGGCATCTGTTAAAAAATATCAGATGTAGTTGTGACCTGCTGCTCAGGGGAGAAATCCTTTCTGGTAAATTCAGTTTTATTAAATAGAATATGACTTGTCATGTCCCAGGCACTCTTTTGGACAGATTGAGCTTGTGGTCAGAAGAGAGAAGCAGAGGGAAGTGGTTCTGATCTGTATGGGGAGGGAAGAAGGCTGAGAGCTACAGACACTTAAACTGCTCCCATTAATGACTCATCTTTGGCTTCCTCTCTACAGGCTCAGCCTTAGTGCTTGAGCTTGGTATGGACTGGTCTCAATTACAAATGGCCAAAACCCATTCTTTAAAGTGGCTGGGCAAAAGTTTCTACAGGTGTGATCCTGTTGCCCATTATAGACAATGTGAGCAAACCCTACCCATGCCTGGTGGTTGCTAGATGGGAGCCAGCTTTGGCTGGATGTTGGACAGATGTATCACCACAGGACAGCTCTTCAACTCCATGTACAGCAGTTTGTGCAAGCAGTACAAATTTGCCATAGGAAAAAACCAAAGTGTCTTTTATATTTTATATTTTTATAACCAGATGGACACTGAATGTGTGCATAAGTAGCAAATACAGTATAGATCTTGTGAAAGGGAAGAGTAGCATCAAATCAGTCTTGCATCCAAGTTGTTTTGTTTCAGGAGCTTTACTGATAGAGGTGCTTGTGGCATGGTGCCCAAGAGCAGGGGAAGGACTGAGAGGTGCTGTGCAGGACTAGGTGTTAAAACAAGGGCATATTCTGTGGGGTGCAACCTTTTTGCATAAAGTGTGTGTAGTGTCCTGAGTAAACCTCACTGGCTGCATTCCTGTCTGTAGGTTAAAGCTGATCAGCCCAAGTTACCATCAGAAGCCAGGCAGGAATCAACTGTGTCTTCCTCAAGTGGTGGAAGATTGAGGAACTCTTCAGGTGGCCACTCTTCAGCAGAAGCCAGTAATGGGTAAATACAATTTTATGTACATCTTTAAAGGTTTTTAAATGATGTGTTTGATGTCAGCTCCTTATGCCATATATACTGTCATAAGTCCATAGAGCATGGACCAATATGGTGAGGATTTATATAAAAGCTTTAGTGGATGTAGAATAATTTGGATTGGAAGGGAGCCTTAAAGGCTATCTAGTCCAACTCTCTGCCATGAGGGATGCCTTCCACTAGATCAGGGTGCTCTGTCCAACCTGGCCTTGAACACCTCTGAAAATGTGGCCTCTAAAGGAAGATGCACTGCTCTGTTAGTTGAAAATCTTCCCTTTATTCATGTGAATAAAGGGGTGTCTTTAATAATCTAGAAGGAAGAATTGTAGTTGGGTGCACAAAATGGCAGAAGCTATTTACATTGTTCTGTAATAAATTACTCTTGCCATTTGTCCATGAATAGTGTTTGCTAATGAATGTGTTCAAATTTTGACCAAGGCTGGAAACAACTCAGCGTCCCTTCCAGAGCGTGGCTCCTGGCTTCTCTGCTTACACAACCTACAGCATGCTTCAGATGTCCTGGTTCCAGCAGATTTATGCAAGACAGTATTACATGCAATAGTAAGTGTTCTATTCCAAGCTGCCAGTAGGAAGTAGAAACTGTAATATGAGAAATTTGAGAGCTCCTGGCAATTCTTCCTCTTTTGATGGTGCTTGGGGGCTTTTTCATTGTAACTTGTGCTGAATGTTGTGGGAATGTACCCTGTACTGTGCTGCTCTGTTGCTGTTCAGGCCAGTGGTTCTGAATCTTGCCCATTGCATCTCTGACTCTCCATTGGGAGGGCAGGTGTCTCTAGAATAAATCTGATCCTGCTGATGAGCCTTTGCTCTTTTTTTGACTGCTCAAAGTAGCACACAGCATTGACTGGAAATCAGTCATAGGTCAAGCTGCGACTTGCAGAAGGCTTTTACGCTATCTGCAGATTGCTCTAAATATTTTTTTGAATATACACTTTATTGTTCATAAAGGGAAAGGTGCCTGTTTTGACTTGTTGAAGTCACTATACAGCTGTTATGGGTAGAACTAAAACTTGTTTTTAACCCTTTTGTGGCATCTAAACTTGATGCTTTCTACGTACAAGTGATCTGACTCAGACAGATTTTCAGGGCTTGTGTGAAGTGTGAAAGAATTTGACTAAGCCTCATTCTGTACTTTATTCTCTGTTTCCAGCCTGGCTTCTACTGCTGCATCTTCTGACCCATCCCATGCACAGCGTTCTCAGGAGATACCAGTGACACCTCCAGCTCCTCTCCCAGACCCATTTCCTGCCCAAAACCAGCCCGGAAACCAGAATGTTGCTGCTCAGGTTAATGCAGTGGTTGACCAGAACTTGAGGATGAATGCCCAAGGGGGGCCCCTCATGGAGGAAGATGAGGAGGGTGGCAATCGAGACTGGTTGGACTGGCTCTACTCAGCAACGCTGTTATATGTTTTTGTCAACATGGTCTATTTCTACTCCAGTATCAGCAGACTCCTCCTCGTTATGGGTGGCACTGTTCTGATGTATCTGTAAGTGTATGGTGTTAATATTTGCTGTTCAGAAGGGTTTCACAGAAGTACTGAGCTCTGTGCTGTGCTCAGCTCCCTGGCAGCTGAGCTTCATAGGACTCTTGGACTGACCTGGAAAGGGCAAACCACTCCTCCATATTCTGGTATAACTTAGTATTTAGAAAAAAGAGAATGATGCCTATGCCTGGATTAAATGAAGAATGTGGCTGATCTCACTAGGGTTTTGCAGTTTCTGGTGTGGCTCTCTTTCTAGTTCAGAAAACTGCTTGAAACTAAAGTAACCCCTGTTGTAAAGCTTTAGCAGCTCAGCAGCATAGAGCAGACCTGTAGGTTCCATGTAGAAAATGACAATTATTTGTTGGGAAACAAGTGGTTGAAGTCTGGAAAGAGGGTCTCACACTTGCTGTTTCATGCATCCATGCAGTTTTTCTGCTGTGTTGCACTTCTGGAGAGAAGACCAGGCTGAACTGAAAGGAGTGTCCTGAACTGCCTTTGAACCTCTCTGGGTGGGGGGATATAATTAGGATAAACACACAGTAATGATAATGGACCCTCAGCTTCCATGCTTGGGATGTCTTACCTGAGAAAGATAATCTGTCCTCCAAAATTCTTTGATCACCTGTGGAACAAGTGACTTAGGTCTCTGAATTTTAGGTCTAGGAGTTAAAACTGGAGCAGCTCTTCCAACATCTATGTAGACTGGGAGAGTGAAGGTTAATTGTTCCACTGGAACTCCTTAAATTTTACTGTTGCTAGTTGCCACCAGCTCTGACCAGTCAGATGTGCAGCTGTTGTGTAACAGGATGAGTAATGTTGAAACAGCATTAATTAATGAACCTGTTGCCTTCCCCAGGCACCATGCTGGATGGTTCCCATTTAGACGAAGACCAGTTCAGCCCTTCCCAGGCAATGTTCCTCCTCAAGCTGCTCTAAACCAGGACCAGAACAATAACTTACAGGTATTGTTTTGCTATATTTTTAAACCATGAAACCCTGTGAAGTTTTGCTTTTGGTTTAATAATTATGTGTAGTAGAAAAAACTTTTTCTTGGAACTTCTGTAAGAGCCTGTCTTCCATGGGGGAATAATTGCCACCTGAGTCCTTCATTGATGTAGCAAATTCCTTTCTTCTACAAAATATTTCAGGCTGAATGTTACCTTTTAGCTGCTTCTGTCCTTTAGGAAGTTGTAATGGGGGGTGGTCTGTCACAGGCTGGAACTGAGGGCAGGGTTCAGGGTACACCTCTGTAGGATTTGGGTCTGGAAGAAGTCCAAGTCTTTGATTTCAAGCTGACAGTTCTGATGCCAATGAAAGTTAATTGGCTGTAAATACATAATTCACATGATCTGGTGCTTGATGGCTGTCCTGGACAGTGTTCTTGGACACCAGTGTGAGCTAACCAGTACTGCCAATGTGCAGCTTGGGTTTTTGACTTTGGATCTGGGGCTACTTGAAAAATTTTGTATTCAAACAGTGACATTTGGGAAACAAAACCACACAGTTTGATGCCTGATTTTTCTAATATATTTCTGAAATTCTCCTTTACCAAATATGCTTAATTTTGGCAGGGGGAAAATGGAGGCAGAACAAATGAGTCTGAGATGCCTCCTGATGAGGGACAGGCTTTCCAAGAACTGCAGCAGGCCAACCCTTCGCTCATGAGCACAGCGTGGGTTTTTTTCAAGACTTTCTTTGCATCCCTCCTTCCAGAAGGGCCTGGACTGACCCGCAACTGATTTGTCACCAATCTGCTTGTCTGGAACTGCAGTGGACACCTGAGAGAACTGGATACCAACTCCAGACCAGGCATGGAAAGGGATGGCACTTCCTCTAGCTTTCACTGACCAAGCAAATAAAGCTGCAAGAAGCCTTACATCATTACAGCCTAGAGACTGAGATGCTTGTCCTCATTGCAAAGAACTTTGTTGCATAGCATTTATTAGGTATCTATGTAGAGGCTTGGCATTGTGGACTTGTGCACTAAAGGCACAGGCTCTGAGTGGGTGTGCAAAAATGTTAGGGAAGCAAATTGCTTCTTCTGTGCAATGTGATTCCTGTTGGAATGTTTCAAATGCTATTTTAATTACACTGAGTGTAGGACCTCAAACAAAAATTGCTAGATATGCATTAGCAGATTTTTAGGAAAGATCTATTGTTAAATTGCTTCAACAATATTTTAACTTTTCTTTGTAAATATTTTCCTATGAAGAATGTATTGTGCAATCTACTTGTTGGACAAAGTGGAGGACTGTAAGATTCAGTGATGTGGATAAGCAATTACCTCGGTGGAGTTGTGGACTAAATTTCATATTGCCAAATTCAGATAGTTTAAATTCAAGACTTAATTCCCCCTGCCCTTGCCCCTTCCCCCTGTTCCCCTGCCAAATCATGGGGGAAGAGTGTGTCCAGGTCTAAATAAATTTAGCAAAAACTTATGCAAAATGTAAACTTCTTCACTGCTTTTGGATGCAAAGTTAAAGCAGTCTAATTCCTGTATTCAACTTTGCCTCTCACTCCAGTGCAACTCTCTTGTATTACTTCATTGTGTTCCCTTTAGTTTCTGATATGGTTAAGGGCTGTTATTGCAATAAAATTTGCAGGCATTTATATCCACACTTGTATATATCCTCTACAGCAATCAGAAGACTACCTGTGCAAAGCACAGCATGTGCTCTTGCCTGGTTTTTATTGAAGTCATGATGAGGGAGTTGGGATATGAGGGGAAAAGGTGCTTCCAGAGCTTTAAACTCAGTTCCTTGCCCAACTGTGTTCCTCAGCAGCCTTTAGCAGGTAAAGTGCTTTGGGTAGCTTGGAGTTTGTTTTGCTTGTGGAAAGCTGCTAACAGAAGGGTTGTGGACATCTTGAAATGGGTAATTGTGTAGATACTTGGAAAGTTGGGCTCCTTGAGCCCTGCTTGTGACTCCTGGTGGAGTTGTAACACTCCCTTGGCTTAGGGTTTTAATTTGGCTTGCAATGTGATGTCTAAGAACAGCTGCCTCTGCTGGAACTTGTCATTCTTTTCCTCTGCTGCCTGCACTTGGCAGGACAGTTTGTTTAGGAGTGTCTTGGCAGGGCCAGCACACATCAGTTGGGACAAACAGTTGTAGCAGGTAATGCTTGATCTTGCCACTGCAGATCGGACTGATGTAGGACATGGTTTGTTGGTGTTACCTGTGGAAGCAACTTAATCATGGTGGTGTTTTTATTTGAGCAAATTCCTTTCCAGGCTTGTTTTTCTGCCATATCTTCAGTTTGCTGGAGACTTGGAGGATGAGTAGGACAGTGGTAAAATAGTCTAACTATTTAGAATAAAATAATTAGAGAGGAGGTCAGTTTTGTTACTACAGATATATCCTGCATAAGCCTTTGAGGATGTTCCTGGAGGAGGTGCCCACTCTTTTTCGCCTTGCTAATGCTCTGGTGCTGCTCTGGGAATCGCAATCCCTGAACAAAGGTGTCCCCAGGCTTTTGCACCCTTGCAGTCTGTGTCTCTGTCCCTGTGGTAGGCACAGGGTGGGTGCCAGGTGACAGCCATTCCCCCACCCCAGACACAGCTGCAGCTCACACAGCACCTGCACCCCAAGCTGCTGCACTGGGTGTGTTCCTTATCAAGGGTGTTTTATGAATCATGGATTTTTCTCCCTCAGAGTGTAGCAAACCATCACTTGGGTGTCTTGGCAAAATGCCTAAATTAACTGAGCTGTGCCTGTGCTGGGACTTAGCAGGAGAGGGCAGTTCCTGGCAGCCAAAAATAAACTGGTCTGGTATGGTTGAGGCAGCAAGTACATAAGTGCTGGATTACTTGTGAAATCTCTAATCTGAAAATTTATCAGAGACAGCAAAACATCTGTTGTCTTAGGCTTTTGCTGTTCCCAGGAGCAGGCAGATGGGTTTAGAACTAGTTGAGAAACTAATGAAGTGTAGCTAATGCCACTGCCGGGATGCAGTGGGAATCCTGGACCTTTGAGAACATTTTCCTCATGGCTCTGCCACTGGGGTGTTCAGCATGTGTTGTGCTCCTGAGAGCAGGCAGGTAGTGGCAGTGAAAGTCCTCTGAAGGTCCACAGGGTGGCAAAGTGAGCAGCAGGATAAAGCCAGTTCCTCTGCTGCTGTGTCCCCTGATACACTCTGGCAGCTGCTCCTGGTTGAGAGCAGTTCTCTGTCCCCACTGAGAAACAAGTCAGGGAGAAATGTACAATCTGTTTTTCTCAGACACCTTTGTTCTTGTTGTGGAAACTCCTAACAGGCTGCTTTCTTGGGGAACCACTCAAGTCCTGTTTGTCACTACGGATATGGTCCTGTCCTCAGCTCCTGGAACATAAATCTCATGGGAATGAGGTTGCTGCTGAGCAGATAAGCTGGCGATGGTGGCGTGTTTGTGTCTGGTTTCCACTTTTCTCAGAAGAGCTGTTTCACCTATGCACTTGCTTGCCTGTTGTCTCTGCTCTCAGCAGCCAGAGCCATCCCAACAGCTCTGCCTGTGTCCAGCTGAGTGTTACAACCTCCCTCTGGTCTTTGCCCTGTGATCCATTTCTAGCTGTGGGATTTTCAAAGCTGTGCACACAATCGTGTCTCTTCAGACACCATGCCAGCTCCTCCCCCACTGTGTTACCAAACGTGCCAACTGCATCTTCATCACCTCCCTCCAGCCCTTCTGCTGCATAAGAATAGCTCTTGAAATGTCTGCTAGTGTTTAATGTGGTGTGAATTTCGAATGGAATGATATCATGGAGGTGAATCAGTTCTGGTGTACAACTGGGTCACAAACCTTCAGTGAGGGCCTTGAGGTCAGTTCATGTTCAGCTGCTTGCCTGGGAGGGTTGGACAAATCCTGGCTTCTGAGCCCATGTCTTGTGTCAGCTCAGTGGCCTCCCCAGTTTCTTATAGCAGCACTGAAAGTTGTATTTGCTGCTCTTTCAGTGCAGGTTTGGCAGTGCAGGGTCAGTGCCACAGAAGTACAGCTGGCTGCACTTCCAGCTCCAACCCAGCTGCCCTGGGCACCCTCAGCTGTGAAAAGCCTGGGCTGACTTAGGGCCACCTGTGTGTGCCAGCTTATTTTTTCTTTTTAGAGGTTGTTATGGATGATACCAGTACAGAAGAGAAGGAATTGAGCTGACTTCAGGGGAATTTGGAGTTGCAGCGGGTTAGCCCTTCCCTGAGGTCAGGACATTACCCAAGGAGACTCCTTGAGGCTGAGACCCCTCACTTTTATCATGTGATTGTGGATTCCAGGTTACTCTTGCTTTCTAAAATTTTGAGACCTCTTGAGTAACTCGGGTAGTACCAATTTCATTTGGCATCACAAATCTGTATTCAAATGTTGGCATAGCTTTAATTTATTTAACTGATTTATAAAATATTAATATTTTTATTAACATTTGAATATGTTATTTGTCTCAATTTTATAAACCTCTAGGACAGACGGGAGCAGCAGTCTTTGGGCTGACCCCCCTGCCATCCCAGGGCTGACCTGCTGTGTGAATTCTGGCAGTGGTGCTGAGGCCCATCCTGCTGACGGGTGCAGCCAGGGTACCTGGAAGGCTCTCTCAGGAAGCATCTGCAGGGTAACACCAAATGTTTTGGTCAATGCAGCACAAAGATTAATGGCACTGTGATGTACCTCTGCCCTGGACAACGTGGGGATAAACAACCCCAGCTACAGGACAGCCCTCAGCTAGGTGGTGAGTACATGTGTGCGTGCACGGCCTTCAGATAAAGCCTTACACAGCAAGTATTTATCAAAACATCTTCCAGCATCCCCTTTGCAGCTTGGGTGCTTAATTTTCTTTGGGGCTTAAAGCCTGCCCTGCCTCCTGCTAGCCAAAATTAACCTTTCCTTAGGCTTTTAAATCTGACCTGATTTGTCCTAGCCTGACCTTGCACTGGGAGGAGGGTGGGCTGTGGTGTCCCTGCTGCCCTGGCCTCTGTCTGGTTACTCCAGGACAAGGATGCTCACAGCATCTCTGTGTTCCACATGCTTTTGCTATTGTAGGCAGAAAGTCTCCAGCCTTCCTGTTCCCAGTGGAGGTCAATGCCCGGCAGTTCCCTGTCCTTTTCTCTGAGCTCTGGTTGTCTGCTGACAGCAAACTCTGGGGCAGTGCTGGGGCAGGGGAGCTGGCCTGTGGGGGGGGCTGTGAATGCACTGGATCTACCAGGACCAGCACAATTGGTCTGGGCTCTTGGGCTTTCTGCCTTTATCTACCCTGGGACACTGGTGACAAATACCTTTGTATGAAAACGCCCATTTTCCCTTTCCCCCAGGCTGATGTGAATTGCTGCCCTGGGCAAAGAGGTGGTTGTGGCCTCCTGGGGCCTGCAGGATTCCCTCTGTGCCGGATGTTGGCCAGTGTGCCCACACCCCTTGAACTGAGAGCTGTAGGGCAGAAAATAGAACTGTTAGATGGTCAAATCCTCTTGAATTCAATCCTTTTGTAACATGCCCATGCTCTTTGCAGCTGCCCTGGGAAGAGCTCTCCCAGCCAGGGCAGTGGGGATGCCACGGCCGCTGAGATGATGCCATGTGGGAGCTCTGCTGCTCAAGCACCTGCTGTCTTTGTGCGTTGTGTTTCCAACAATTAGCTGTTCATTTATAAAGCACTTTGGGCTGGCAGCAGGCAGCCTGTCCACAGCCACCATGCTGCTCTCCTGGAGAAGCCAGGCTTCCCTCGGCGGGTCAGTGACCGTGAGTGCCTCCCGCAGGGTACCCGAGGCCATTCACTTCCTCAACTCAGGAAGAAAACAACACGGCAGGGTGGGGCTCCTGGACTGCGGGGTCCCCTCAGGAAGTGTGCTCACCCTGCACAGGGAGAGGAGGGAGGCTGGCATCTTGTCTTGCTCAGGGGGTTGAGGGTGCTCCTGCAGCACTGCAAAGTTCTTATCTGTCCTTCTCCATCAGTCTTTGCTGGCAGAAAGATTCACAGGAACCTGTGTTGTGAGCCTCCTGGCTGAAGTAACCCCACTCTGTTTTATCCTGGAGTTTGTTTTGGGGTTGGGATGGGCCCCAGCAGCACAGCAGAGGTGTGGGAGGACAGCAGCATACAGAGCACAGGTGTGTGCGTGGAGTGGATGTGAACTTGGGTCTCTCATGTTCCCCAAATAGCAGCTGAGAGTCTGGGTGCACGAAAAACTTCACCTTAGTGGGATTTTGCCCATCTGGATGGTGGCAAATAAGATTTTCAACTGATCCAGCCAAGAGGCAGAAAACATCCTAGTCTTATGGTCGTAAAGCTTTGCAGGGATGTGGGAGATGGGGGTTCACCCAGTGGTAGCAGGAAGCACCCTCTTCCCAGGAGTGTGCCTCTGTTTCCCCACAGTGTGTATAAAATCAGTGGAAGGGGGAGCAGTTAATTATGTAGGTCCTTTCAAACAGGACTTTGCTGGGGAATTACTGCAGGAATGCAAAATAAGGAATATTTCTGCATGAAGAAAAAATTGTGAACTGGCTTGAGGCAGCATGTGAGGCTGCTGCCTCGACTTTATCCTCTTCCAGTCTCCATCCCCCTCCAGCTTTTTCCACCCGCCCTGGTAACTCATGTGTAACTTTAACATGAGTTAAAGCAGTCTTGGCAGGAGCACCAAGCCCTGCAGCCCAAACTCCTGCCGAGGGAGGAAGGCAGTG
Source organism: Corvus hawaiiensis (assembly GCF_020740725.1). Taxonomy (NCBI): domain Eukaryota; kingdom Metazoa; phylum Chordata; class Aves; order Passeriformes; family Corvidae; genus Corvus; species Corvus hawaiiensis. The sequence continues at coordinate 6,787,239 of NC_063224.1, forward strand.
TGCGACATGAAGGGTGTTAAGGAAACTATAGGAAGATTAGGAAATTGTGATGAATTTTGATAAGTGGAGGAAGCAGGTCATGTCCTGCTTCGAGTGGGCTCTGCTGGGGGTATGAAAGCAGCCTCTGCCTCTGCCAAGAACCACTTGGTCTCATCAGTGCTCTCTGCTCTTGCTGAAGATGTGCTGGGCTGGCAGGATGATGCTGGGGACCTTCAGCATCTTGCTAGTGCTGGTCCACGCAGCAGCAGCGTGTGATTTTGGGCCCTTCCCCTACAGAGCCACAGGGATCGTCTGCAGGATGACCAAGCCCGCGGCATTGCTGTGTAAGTGCCTGCTCTTTGGGGCTGTGTTTGCCCCGTCTCTGCCAGAAGGTAGTGACAGATCAGCCAAGTGAGGGGGTTTCTTGCTTCTCTGTCTCTTGTGTAAACACCTGCCTGGGAGCACAGGTTAAAGCATGGGCACCTGATCTGAACAGGCAAAGGAACTTGAAAATTGTCCCCCACCCCTCTCCTCAGCCCCAGGGTTTAGTGCTGTTGCTGTTGGGGCTTGGCATGATGAAAGAGCTTGAATAAATGTGTGTTTTATTTCTCTCCTCACTGCAATCTCATCTCTTGGGGTCGCTGTGCAGAAGTGGGGAAATGTTCTCTGCTGCTGTGGGCTTATTTGCAAGGATTTGGGAGTTTTGCAGGTGGGGGAAGAACTTAGTTCTTCTGTGGAGGGTAGGATCAGCTGTGTCCTGTCCCATCCAACAGTGGTACATGCAGAGAAAGATGTATTCATGCTGGACCAAACTAAGAGATGGCATTTCTGGAAGGAAAAACCATGTACAAGCATGTGCCTGAGGCTGAGGCTGGAATGGGCTGGGTAATGTCAGGAAAATGGGCACAGAAACTTGAGTATCAGAATTTTTTCTTTATAGACCCAAGAGCTGACTGCAATACAAGTAAGCAGCAACAAAGCAAAGCACTGGGGTAAAGTCAACAGCTTATGTGGTGTCAGGATGAGCACAGCCTTGACCTTTCCAAAATCTGCTCCTGAGGTGTGTGAAAGCTGGCCATGATTCCCTGGAATCAGTTCCTGCTGATGGCTGTCGAGCCACATGTGCTGTTGTCTCTTGCTGCCATCAACTGTTAGAGTTAGGGAATTTTAATTTTTTAATTTACTCTGAAACTACTTCTAAGTGCTTTCTTAATCTAATGGGCATGCCTCAGATAAAAGCCTTCGGTAGTGCTTTAATCCAGAGTGCGGATCTGGTTTGCAGCTAGCAGAGGTTGCAGTTTGACATCTTTGCCCTTTTCTTCCACTGACAGTGAACAAGGAAACGGCCCAGGTCATTCAAGCAGCCTTCAGAAATGCCAAATTCCCAAACATCACTGGGGAAAGGTCCATGCGGCTCCTCGGCCGGGTGGCTTATGGGCTGACCAAGTGAGTATCTCCACGTCTCTGTGCCAGGGGAGGTGATGGGGGAGAGAGTGGAACAGGAATGGGCCTTGGAGGGAGCTTTGATCCAGCAATTCCTGGTGAAAGCAAAGGTCTGGACTGGGACAGACACACTTTTGGGTCTAAGTCTTGCTGACAATTTGCGTGTCAAGGTTTAGTCTGCTGCTGTGCTATTTAAGAGTTATTTTATTTTTCCAACTGAGTGGGCAGGCAGCAAGGCAGTGTGTAGAGCTCATTTTGGACAACGGGGATGGGCAGTAATGTCCCTGTGGGCTGGGGCACCTGTGGCCACCAATGACAGATGGTGCCCAGTGCACATTGAGAGGCAGAGGGGACCCATCCAGGGCTGCCAGAGCCACCCCTGTCAGCAGGATGTCACTTGGCTGTGCCTTGTGACAAACCAGGCTGGGTGTTGCTGTGTTACTCATTTTTATTTTGGGACCACAAACTCAGTGGTGCATTCCCAGAACAGACTTCCTGCCATGACCACGGCTGCACAGAGCTCTGCAATAAAACAGGGCTGCATTGCTCCATGTTTCCTGTTTAAAGCATTCCACAGCCTTGTGTGCAAATATTGTGAGAGAGGCACAGTCCACAAAGGCTGAGCAAAAGCATCACTGTCACTGTCCTTGTGCCTGGCCCTGGGATTTGCAAAAGCTCTGGAGTCTGGCATGGGTCCCTCAGAATTCCTCAGGAATAAACCTGTCCTGCCCAATCACAGAAAACAGCTCTGGGTTGGGAACAAACTGTGTTTCTGTTGTTTCTAGCATCCAGGTCAATGATTTGTCCATAGAGAGGAGCCAGGTGGAGCTCAAGGAGGACAATGCCATTCACATTGCCATTAAAAACGTGACAGCCTTGTTCAAAGGGACCCTCACCTATGGCTACGCCGGGGCCTGGTTGTAAGTACCTGGGTCTGGGGGCTGCTGAACCCCACAGCCCAGCTCCTGCTGCTGCCCATGGGACTGGCCCATGACACAAGTAGAAGTGAGGGGGCTGCACTTCCCAGTCTCTCTGGCAATGGCAGCACTGATGATTGCCTGAAGACAGGATTTTATACTCTAGCAGAGCTGCTGAGCCCCATCACTGCTCTGCTCATCTTGCTTTCTGCCTTTCTGCCCTCACCTTGCATGACGAGACCAGATGGCCCAAAGCATATGAGTTGACTTCTTCCCTCCCCTTCACTTCTCTGTAAAGTCTGACTGGATAAAAAGGGGAGTTTAAAGCTCCTAAGTGCCACGAAGGCAGCAGTTTGCAATGATTTAAAGCCAGAGTACCTGAAATGGGCTGTGGTATGCTGGGGGTTTGTCCACTGTAGGGCAAGGACTGATGGGAGAGGTGTTATAAAATCCACATCTGTTGGGGAGAAGCTGCTCCTGGCACAGGTTCCTAAATCTCCCCTCTTCTGCCATTACAGTTTGCAGCTTTTTCATTCAGTTGATTTTGAAATTGAGTCTTCCATTGACCTCCAGCTAAGCATCAAACTGAGTAAGTATGTTACAATACCCAAACTTTTTGCAGTACAACTTAATTCCCTCCCTGCTCTGGTTTGTGGGTTGCATGTACTCTTCAGGTTCTCCTGGGTCATGGTAGGGGACAGCTGAGTCTCTGATGGCAGGAGCTAGGGCAGCTGGCAGGTATCCAGATGCAGCATGAAGAAGGGTGCCTGGTAGACCAGCTCAGCTGGAGCTGTGAGCAGAAATCCTTGATCCAGGTGCAAGGGTAGCCACATCTGCCCTGACTTGGCAGGGTCTGGAATCTTTTGGAAACATACCCTGGAGATGTGGGGAACCCTGGCTGGCCCTCTGCAGTGATGCCCTGCTCCAGGCCTGCAGTGTCTGCAAAGTGCACTCATCCTTCTCATCTGAGTAACAAATAGTTTGTTTTTCTTTTTCCTTTCGTCCCATGCAGCGTGCCAAAAGGACCAAGTGGTTCCTGATGCCTCAGGCTGCTACCTGACTTTCCACAAACTCACACTTCACCTCCAAGGAGACAAGCAGTGAGTCTGCCCCCTTTCAAAATGTAGATTTGTGGTCCCCCTGCTGGCCCCTACTCACCCAAATGAGCAGACCACGGGTGGTCCTTGACTGTGCTCCCTGTCTTACACAGACCTGGCTGGCTGAAGCAGCTCTTCACAGATTTCATCTCCTTCACTCTGAAGCTTGTCCTCAAGAGGGAGGTAAGATCAGCCTGGGGACAGAGGAAAGCTCTGTGTAGCTTTGTAAGCCACACATTTTTCTTGCCCACAAGACAGTAGCAGTGTAATGTTAGTGCTCATGAAAAATAAGACAAATAAATTGAATCCACAAAAAAAAAAGAAAGCTTGGACAAAGTGAGAGGTGTTGCTGACCCTGAGGCTGCTGGACTCTGACCAACAGCCCCCACATCTCAATGAGGTTCAGCTCTGCTCTACAATCCAAAATCCTACCCCTTTCCCTAATTTTTGCCCCCTCTTCTCCTCATGTAGGTGTGCAAGGAAATAAATGCTGTTTCTCAGATGCTGACAAGTTTTGTACTTGATTTAGCAGGTAAATATTCCTGTTCTTTCTGCTTTCTGTTTTTGTGTGCAGCTTTTCATGTTTGAGCCCCAACAGAGCAGTAGCCACATCCATCAAAAATGTCCTTCTGAAATGTGTATGGGATCCCAAGCCCTTAGACAGCAGCAAAATAAACCTTGGTAATGTTATGTTTGGAATTTTCTGCATCAGGTTGATCTTTAAGGGTGATTGCACAGATTCAAAGATACATTTCAATTCATAAGGAATTTCTCCTTCAGTATGTACTGGCCAGCTGTGCAGGATACTGCAGGACCAACGTTAGCTAGAACAGGAGCATGCACTGCAGTATTAGGGATGAGATATCAGAGTATCAGGAGATTTTCCCAGTCCCAAATACCAGGGAAAAGGAGTGGAATGTAAAACTGAGCATAATTATTTCCCAGTGAAGAAATGGAGTCGGTGAGCTGTATTAGGATCAGCACTAGCATCCAAAGGAGTGGGAACCTTCGTCCCATCCCTGTGTCCTTTATAACTCCCAGTCACCTGTACCAAGTCCTAAAAGCAACTGTCACAAGCTCTGCTTAAGGTCCTATTTCTGATGTGAGGTTTCTGTGTTTCCTTCCTGCAGCCGATTTTGTCCGGGATAAGGATATCATTGTTGATATCTCCCTTGCATCAGATCCTGTAATTAAAGCAAGCTACATAGAATCCCATCACAAGGTGAAGTAACCCAGGCTGCTCAGAAATGTTTCCTGGCCATGGTGTGCTCTGGAGGACTTGGAGAGGCTGGTTCCATGGGGCTGTGCCGTGCTGTGGCACTGCAGCCTGGGCTGATGCCAACCTGCTACCTGCTCTGTGTCCAGCCAGGCCTTCGCCTTGCAATGGAAATGCAGGTGTTGACTTTTTGTCCTGTCTCCCTGCTGCTTGCTGTGGCCAACACACTTGTTATCCTTTACAGGGCCTTGTCCTGTACAGGAACAACTCCAGCGTGCTCAGTGACTCTGTTTTCTCCCCATCACTGCTGACCGAGTCCCGAATGCTCTACTTCTGGTTCTCTGAGCACAGCCTCAGCTCTCTGGCTTCAGCAGCTTTCTTAGATGGGCAACTGGTGTTGAACTTCACAGGGGAGAAATTGCAGGTGATTCCCAGAGGGGTACCCTCCTTACCTCATACATCATGTTCTGGGGAGAAAGAGAAAAATTCACTAAATGCCATGTTTTGGTGAGGGCTGGTTTCTGTAGAAGATAGAAATGTACAGTCAGTCACTGCATGTGATCCTGAAATTAGTGCCTCATCAGGAGTGTGCTCCCAGGCAGTGTTATTCCCTTCAGTGATAATACCAGCTGACAGAAACCTTATCTGCCGAATTGTAAAGGGATGTGATTTTCTGGGGGAACACTGAAAAGCGTGAGACCTGGGGGAGTTCAGCCATGACCTGCACTGGGCACAGGGCCCACCTCAGTGCTCTGGCCTGTCCAGCCTGCACCAGGGGCAACCATAACCTCGTCTTTTGTTTGTCCACAATCTGTTTCTGGTTTGTTTCTGAAGGAACTCTTTGAGATGGAAGACACAGAAGTGCAGCGGAAGGCAGTGCAGATGGTAACTTTTTTTCTTATTCAGAATATTGTATGTCAAATGAGGAAATTTCACATGGATTCTGTTGCATTGTAATAACTTGGGTCCCTCCTTTGACAACCTGAGTCTTGGGTGGGCCTGATGGAGAAAAACAGGGGCTGATGGAGAAGCAGTTTTGCTTTGCAAGGAGGATTTCTCCATCTTCCATGCTGGCACAATTTCCCTGAAACCTGGCTGAGTTATTGGGCTTGTATGAAGAGAAGGAGGAACTGGGGACTGCAAAAGGAATGCAGCTGTGTGGCAAGTTGGCAGGAAATTGGTATGGAAAAAGCCTGACTCATCTGCTGCTCCTTACTTGACCAGGTTTTTCAAGGCACATCCTATAATGACTCTGTGGCCAAGGTGTGGAGTCTCACCCAGCCCCAGATTTCTCCTCAGCCTGAAGGGACAGTCGTGAGGTCCTTGGTAGCAGTGGAGGTCAGCATCCTTCCTGCAGGAGAAGAACCCCTGGTGGCTCTGTACATGGAGAAGGTCAGTTCTTGCACCTCCTGACTGTGCAGACCTTGGGACAGGCTCTGTCCTGAGTCAGGACCATTCCTGGTGTGCAGGGACAGCAGTGGCAGGGAGTCCTTTGGGAAGGGTGGGTGGCTAAACCATGGGAGGTGGAGAAGGCAGATCAGTTTCTTTTAACATTCTCATCTGTTCCTTAGACATTTGAGGCTGGGAATGATGGTGGTGACCATGTTGGCCCTCTATTAGGCCAGCCCACTATCAGGGTGCAAGGTGGTCAAAGCAGCAGAAAGCTCTGATGAGCCCCCATTAACATTTATTTGACACAGGGTAGTGTCAGTGAGATATTTTAGGAGAGAATGGAGGCACCATGGGAATGTATTTATTTTGAAATCTCCTTGTTCCCAAATTTTAGCTCTGGCCTCCACTTAGAGGATAGTTGTGTCTGAAATGGAGATGCAGCTCTGAAGAATGTGAAGCTCAAAATATAACCTTTTCCTCACAGAGAAACACCACCTCACACAGCAATTTCCATCCTTACACAGGACTTGGTTCACAAGATAGCAAAAGTCCAGTGGATGAGCCATCCTGGAGCCCCAGAGACTGAGGCTCTGGGCCTGAGGGGGGAGTTTGTTGCATGCAAGTGGAGAAGGAAAATGCTGGCCTTCTCTAGCAATACCTGGAGGTAAAGCCAAAAGGACGTTGAACTCTGGCTTCTAGAAAACAACCCAAAATGTCCAAATGCAGTTCCCTCCTATAAGGAAAGATTAGCTAAGCCTCTACTCTGCTGCTCTTCCCTCTGCAGGAAATCACAGTCACTATCCAAGCTACCTATGAAGAAAAGAAACTCATTTTGCAGCCTGTGGACTCCAGGTTGGTACTGTGGTCTCTTGAGAGTTGCCTCTTTTGTCCCATATTTAAGAGCAGCACAAAAAGAGGATCTCTGCAGATCTTAGTGACTTTTCTTCCCTTTTTTTCCCCCTTCCCTCCAGTATAGAGATTAAAGTGTTTAAATGTACAGCTGATCCAAGCGGGGTAAGTCCAGAAAAAAGTATTCTCTAAGTTATTTGGGACTAAATGATGTCTTTAAAGCATTTCTGTACTAATTTTCTGGTTTTCAGAAGGACCCATCCATACAAAGGTTCCTGCAGAACATGATCTTGGTTGCTGGCATTCCAGAAGTAACTTCAAGTGAGTTTTCCTTTTGGGGAAGTGCCAACATACTCCATAAATTGTCTAACATCCCATCTCCTAAACCGGAGCACTGAAAAAATACATCAATAACACTGACAACTGGGAAGGGGGGAACCACGTTAATGTTTTGAAATGCTGCCAGATTCACTTGGGGAATGAGGAACCCTTTGTAAATGGCTGAGAAAGGAAAAGTGAGTTTTCTGTCAGGCTGAAGGTTGTGGGGCATTGAGGCACAATTAGCTTTTGGCAATAGGCAGCACATGATGAGCAGCAAGCCAGGATGGACGTCCCTGTAACTGGATGGGTTTGCTGATTCCATAGGTATTGGATCAGCTCTGACTTCCCTGATGAACAGCAAAAGGCTCGATCTCTTTGATATCATAAATCCTGAGATCATCACCAGAAAAGTAAGCAGAGCTCAGAACTGCCTGGCCCTCAAAGCCCTCTTGGGAGTGTGGCATGAACTAACATAGTATTTTCTGTTCTTTCCCTACTTTTTAGGGATATGTAATTGTACAGCTTGACTTTGGCTTCCCAAGTCATTTGCTTCTTCATTTTCTTGAGAAAAGTTGGTAGAGCTGATCCCTTCACAGAAGAGCACAGAAACTTGTGTAGAACCAGAAAGATTGTGTCTGAACCAATTAAAAGACAAGCTGATTTAAATCAGTTTTGATTGAATTTTATTTCCTTTTTCTGACAAACATTCTAGGCTCTGTACAATTGTACTTACATGGAGCCTTTCTTCTGCAAAGGTTTTGAAGTCTGCACCTCAATCCACACTACTTTTTCAGGATCTTTAAAGGGCTTGTGTGCTTAGGAGTCAGGGCTGGGTTCCTGAAGTGCACAGGCTTTGGGTTAGCGCCCTCATAAGGCAGCAGAAATGGGTTTTGCCACCTTTTGGCATCTCTGTTGTTACATTTTGGAAATACAGCATCTTTTGTGCTCATTCTGGGTTTCACTTCTGCCAAGAGTCTCCTGATGTTGACAGAATCCAGCAAGTCAAATAATATTACCAAACTCCAAGTAAGCTCAGAACCAGTAATGCTAAAAGACCTGGATATGGCTGAAAAAAGTAAACAGGATGTGAATTTGCAGTGCAGTACAATAACAGAGAGATCTTGTGCCCAGGGTAATTTCTTTACAGACCCTGGTGGCTCTGTGTAGAGCTCCAAACTGATAATGCCCATGTTGAGCCAGTGACAGCGAAGATGAGAAAAGCAATGAAAATTATAAGGAAACCAAAGAGATTATAAGAGAAAGTGTAAGTGTCTAGTCAGGCAGCAAGTTCCTGTTCCTTTCTACTACAGTGCAATAATTTATCTCAAGTGGCTGAGTTATTTTCCTGTACCAGATCATGCTTCTCTTTTTTTGTCTTGGAGGAGATCTTTGGTGACAAATCCAACACCTGTAATGGTGATCACATTAACAGAGGTAGAGAGGATGTTCTCCTCCCCCACAGAGCAGTATAAAAGTATTAAAGTTGGTCCCAGAAAGAGGCTGCTAGCAGGATGGGCTCTGTTTCCTGAGCTCCTTGGGCATGGTGGTTGCTCCCTCTGTGTTGCCATGGATGTCCTCCCTGGGGTATGAGCCAGGTCCCTCTGACCTGCTCCTCTCTCACCCGCAACACCAGAGGCACTTCCTTCTTCTGCGTGACTGCTGAGCTGAACATCCCTTCAGTGGTCCTGGCGTCCAGGCTGGTGGGGGAGGAGGCTGGAAGGGGCTCAGTGCCTCCATGGCAGCCAAGGAAGGTCTGACCCAGCTGTGTCCATGAAACAGCAGGAGCTGAGGGGTACCAGAGGTGTGATGCTGTGGTGTGGCTGACTGTGGCCTGGAAGAAGCCCTGGTATAGTGGGCAGTTTTCTACCTCCCTTTCCACCCTGTTCCCATCACTGCCTCTGCCAGCTATTTCAGTGCCAACTATTTCAGTACCAGCTAAGGGCTTGTCCATGTTCCCTCCTGCTCTAAAGCCACCACTGCTCAGGTGTTTTCACTCCCTGCATGACAATATCTGCTGAAGACCATGGGACTTGGCTTCTATCAAGCCACAGCGCTTTGGTTGTCCTAAATGACACTCCCCACTAGAGGGGTGAGTATTAATAAAAAGGAAATGGCAGAAAAAACCCCACCTTTTTTCTGCTTTTGAGGTGCCTTGCCCCTCTGGGGGTATTCAGTGGGGACTGGACTGGGCTGCCCTTCCATGGGGACAAAGGAGGGCAGTGGAGCTGGGAAAGGATCGGGAGCGCAGCAGTTTCATGAGGAGCAGCTGAGGGAACTGGGAGGATTCAGCCTGGAGAAAAAGAGGCTCAGGGAGGACCTTGCCACTCTACAACTCCCTGAACGGAGGGTGGAGCCAGGTGGGGCTCTCTCTGTCTCTTCTCCCAGGTAGTAAGTGACAGAACAAGAGCAAATTGCCTCAAGTTACAACAGGGGAGAATTAGGTTGGATATTAGGAAAAATGCCTTCACCAGAAGGGGAGACAGCCTGTGCAGGGCAGAGGTGACAGTGTTCAAAAGCTGTATAGATGTGGCACCTGGTGACACGGTTCAGTAGTGAACATAGCAATGCTTAATGATCGGACTCGATGATGTCAGAGGTCTTTTCCAAACTAAACTATTCCAGGGGGGAGCGGTGAGACCTCCTCTGCCTTCACGGGGGTCCCGAGCTGCTTTCCCCATCCCCGGCGGCCGCCGCTCCTCCCCAGCCCGGCGGGGAGCTCCCGCGGGGGCGATGCCGGAGCGGGGGCGATGCCGGAGCGGGGGCGATGCCGGTGCCGGGCCGCTCGGTAGCCCCACGTGGTTTCCCGGCAAAGCCGCTTCGCCGCTCTGGTTTCGGTTTCGAGCGCGGCGCTGCCGCTGTCCCGGGCTGGCCGCGGCGGGACGGAGCGGGGCAGGTGAGCGCGGCGGGACGGGGACATCGCGCTGGGCACCGCGGGGAGGGACGGGGAGAGGGAGTCCTGCTGCGAGCCCCACGAGGGTTTGGAGACTGGAGGTCTGGCTCTTTGCTCCCCAGCTCTTAGGCGTTCATATCCTATGGGAAAAGCCGGCATAGGGAACGGAATCTTGAACGCTGGAAAACACCTTCAAGGCCATCGAGTCCAAACTTTAGCCGAACAGGTGACTTGTGCTCCCAGGCACAGGGTGGACCAGAGGCGGGCTGGGAGGTGGCAAAGTGGGGCAGAATCTGGTAGGTGCCACCCCCGGCTCCTCCATCCATTCCCGGTTCCCCAGAGCTCCCCCACTCCCTGCGCTGTGCTCAAGGCAGGACAACCGGAGTCAGCGTTTTTGCCCGCAGACACAAGTGTTGCTGGACCTGGGTGTTTTTTCTTCTCTGATAAGTGATTATGGCACAGCGCAGTGTGCCCTCTTGACTTCCCTGGAACTCGGCTGCAGGCTCCCTCTGGTTTTCCAATACAACTTCCCTGGCCTTCAGAGCAATATTAGTAACATTTCATTGTTTGGTGCCGCCCATCTTGCTAGATCTGGAGATCTCTGCACACACAACTCTATCTAGACATGGGATCTTTTATCAAATCATTCGCATCTGCTACAATTTCACTTAAACCTTGTCTTCATTCCAAAGGAAAAGCAACTTGTTTTATCCTCTTAGATATAATGGAAGAGGGAATTAAATATTTCCCCGTGTGCCAGAATAATCAGATTTATGCACGTAAATAGAAATATTCTCATTGCAAGTGCCTTAACCAAAACCAAGTCCGAGTTTACTCCACGAAGAGCGTATTACGCTTCTTCTGTTCTGACTGGATATTTTTGCTCATTTCTCTCTTTTTACTGCAGATGAATTTTTAGTTGGGGAATTCCTGAATGATTTTACTTTCATTTTGCTCAGTCTTTTGTTCATCAGGTCCCAAAAGGCACAGAAGGACTTCGAAGTCTCGGGATGGTGCTGGGTTAGCACCTGGGGAAATTAAAGCAGTGGATATTGTCCTCCAGCTTGGTTGTTTGGTGACCCCCACACTGATTTTGGTGCTGGGGCTCTCTTTCTGGGCTTCCAGTAAGTACCCTGTGCCCCCAGAGCAGGCAAGAAGTTGATAGATTTGCAACAGGGAGTTTCACATTTCAGTTTAATTTTTTGTGGCTGGGAATGGTGCAAATGCCAAGTTGCGGAGAGAAAATTAAATTTTGCAAAGTGTTTTAAAGATGGTTTTGCATTTGAAGCACAAGGGTGAAGGCTGAAAAGTGTTCTGGCTTTTCTTGGGAGGTTTTCGTGCTTCATTTTGGGGTCAGAGGTGTTTTACTGAAGGTAACTGCCAGTCATTCCTGATGATCTTATTGAGCAGAGCAGTAGTACAGGAGCTGTGCGGTGTCACTGAGCTTTCAACGAACTTTTCAGTGTTGTTTCGTTTTTGAATATGAGTCTTTCATTAATTTGTATGAGTCTACTCTTTGTCTGAGTGGCTTTCAGTCTTCATTGGCATTAAGGTCTGATTTCATTCATTTATGTATGTATTTAATATGGCTTTATTAAGTCTGTTGTTCTTGGTCATCAGGGGAATAAGGTCAGGACATTGCTGTCTACAGATTTCTGTTTTTTTGCTGGAGAAATGTAAAATGAAATTTCCCAAAGCTTAACTGATAAGCCTACTGGAAAATGGAGTTTGGTTAGCAGGAAGCCCTGTTAATTTTCAGTTTGTTTAAGTTTGAGAAGCTTAAATGTTTTCTTTCAAACTTTCCAGTTAATTGAAACTTTTTTTCTTTGTTTTAAATGCATGTGTTACTATTAGAGTCCTTTATTTGTATGATTAAGGCTATAAAAAGAACCTCATAATAAAACATTTTGAATGAAAACTTGCAGAGTCCTTTCCAGTAAGGTTCAGAATTTAAGTTTTTGACAACATGCTTGACAACAGTTTTTGACAGCCTGAGGACAAAACCGATCATAGCTAAGCCCCATTTTTTTATCATTTCACCAGGACCATATTTCTTGTTTTTGTTAGAATAGTGAATGACAGGCAAGAAGGGTAAATGACAGGCATTAGAGAATATTTAAAAGCTGTGGGGGTTTACCCACATTTTGCTGGGTCCAAGAGCTGCCTCACTTTTTACATAATTTATCCTGAAAGTCTGATCTGGAATGGGAACAGGGTGAAGTCTTTCTTGCACTGATACCGTATTGTAACAGTGTATGCTGTATAGGAACCAGCTTTGACCTGAAGAGTCTGAGTAGAACAGTGCACAATACCACAAGCTTTGCTCTTATCAGATGTCTGCTTGGTTTTTGGAGCACAGGAACAGAGGAGGTGGATTAGATGCTTTCCATCCAGCCTCCTGCTGTAGCGCTTGGGTCACATCCCTTTGCTGCATTAGTTTGCCTCAGTCTCAAAACATCCAAGGCTGTTCAAAGAGGTGGCACAGAGAGGGCAGAAAGTGGTGATGGATGAAGAGGGAAGAGATATCCTCTTAAACATGAGTGGAACAAATGTCTAGACCAATTTTACCTCCAGTTTTCCAACTTGGCACCTTCTTTTGTTTTGTCTTCAGCTTCTGGGTGCATGCCATGCCCAGCAGCCATGTGGAGAGGTGTTCCCTGAGTGCAATGTGCCCCAGGTAGTGGCATGGCTCTGCTCCAGCACAACCATAACTTTATGATGAATTAGGGGATGTCTCTGCTCAGACAGAAAGGTCTTGACTCTTTCCATCAGAGTGCCCTTCTGTTGTTTTGAGTTCTTCCCTTGGCTCCATAGAAATCTCCCACTTTGCTCCTTGGCCAGATCAAAAAGGTGGCAAAAATAAAAGCCTCAAGGGGTTTGTTGTACTTTTACTGAATACATGAATGGTCAGTGTGGAGGAGAGCCTGTCTGGGGAGTGAGGGCTGAGCACTAGAGCAGGTGAGTTCTGCAGCATGACTCCCATGTGCCTCCACCCTGGTTGTGGTGGGGTGGCCGCTGCCCTTGGCTTGGGAACACATTTGCTCAGAAAACAGCACTTGCTGGGGAATGGCACCATGTGCACCATCCCTGTTGGGGATGAAAGCATATGACCCAACACGATGTTTCCACTCAGCACTTCTTGCTGAACTGGACTGGTCACTGTCCCGTCCCCCCGTCCCCCCCCCCCCCCCCACCTAAACTTGGGTGTTACGGCAACCGTGGGAGCTTTTCCCTCACCACACACAGTGCAGCAGTCTTGGACCTGGAGGGCCTGTTCTGTCCAAGTGAAACACAGGTAGCTGGTGGGGGGCTGGAGCTTGGAGGTTTCTCCCTGTGGTTGCATATCTGCAAACACGGTAGTTGTAGTTGGATGTGGGTTTCAATATCCCTGTAGGGTTCTGTCTGCTGGACACAGCACAGTCCTGATGCTGCTGTAGCCAGGCTGGGACCCTGCTGCAGGATGTTTGCAGTTGTGCCAGATGGTGATCGTGCTCCTCTTCCCTTTCCCTCTGGCAAGGGTGGCTGGACACCAACTGCCACCAGCTGCAGGGCAGGCTGAAACTTCCCTTCGCCATTTCTGCTGAGAGGTGGGGAGCTGGCACTGACACTGGGGGCATTTTCAGCCCCCTACACTTGAAACTCTTTTGTGAAAGCTGTGTAGTCTCAGAGGATCAGCTTTTCACAGCTTTTCTGGTGTGACTGATTGCCTGACTTGAGCAAGATGCTGCTGCTTCTGCATCAGCTTCCACGGAGGGGCTAAGAGCAGCAGAGTGGCATAGCCCAGCTCAAATCAGGCAGTGACACCAGAAAAGCTGTGATTCCCATGACATGTTCCTCTAAAGCTGTCTTCACTTGCATCCTAGGGCACAAGGCTCAGTCCTGCATTTTCATCAGACCAGGAGTGAATCCTCAAATGTTGAAACTTTGTGGTCACTGCTGGTTTGAGTGAGAAGAGATGAAAAACATCACAGCTGACCCTTGGGTCAAAGGCAGGGCTTTTAGATTTGTGACCCACGTAATTTCCATGGCCTGGCATGTCTACATCAAGCTCTGTTGTTGTTATCCCCAGGCATTTGCACCAAGTGAGGCATGTCCCACATATTGGGGTGTGTCTGTGTGCTGAGACTGCCTCTAGCAGATTGATTTCTGTTAGAATATGGAGCAGAAGCCACCTTTGCACTTGACAACTGGAAGGAGACTGATTATACCACAATGCAGGTAGGAGATTTTGTGCATGGCTTTGTGGGAAGGAAGTGGGAATGGAGGTGGCATTGTCACCAAAGCAGAAATGAGTTGTTCCTCCCCAAAGAATGAGCAGCAAGAACAGTTACCTGAGCCCTTTGTGCAGGGGAGTCCTGCACAAACTTGTGCAGCTGAACAGGTAAAGCAAAAGCTGCACACACAAGGAAAGCAAAACAAGGAATTCATTCACAACTTCTCATGGGCAAGCAGGTGCTCTGCCATCTCCAGGAAAACAGGGCTCCATCACATGTAATGGTGATGTGGGAAGACAAACATCATCACTCTAACTCCCTGCCTTCCTCCTTCTTATCCCAGCTTTATATTCTGAGTATGATGCCATATGGCCAGTTGAAGTCAGCTGTCCTGGCTATGTTCCCTCCCAACTTCTTGTGCATCCCCAGTCTATTTGTTGGTAGGGTGTTATGAGAAGCAGAAAAAGCCTTGACTCTGTGTAAGCACTCTTGAATGATAACAAAAACATCCCTGACCTCCCCAGAGGTCCTGGTACATGTGAGAGATGCTTGGGATGTTATATTTGGCTGATGGCCGCTGCAGCAATACCAATGTCAACAGCTTCTCCCTGGCTGGTGCCAGAGAGACTGCCATGGATTGCTCCTGTCCTTCCCAGTCCTGCTGTCCGGCACTGTGCAGACAAGGACTGCCAGCCTTGCACCATCATGACTGGGCTCAGATCTCTACTCGATACTCTGGGAGTAAGGGCAAGAAATTCTGGGTTAGGCCAAGCGGTAGAAAAGCAGATAAAGCCATGAAGGGCTGTGTGGGTGAACATCTTGTGCTCCTGTGCCCGTTGCTGCCCTTTGTCTTCACCCCTCTAGCCCCCATTTCAGGATGACGATCTAGACCTGAGAGCAGCTGTAGCAAGAGCCCGCCCCCAGCTCGTGGAGTTCCTCAGTCACTGTCCCGACTGGCTGCTCATGACTTCCCAGCCCTTTGTCCCCAAGGCGGCCCTGAGCAGCCTGGGTGGCATCACTGACCACAAAGAAAAAGCCTCAGTGCTCCTTGACCTGCTGGAGAAGGCTGGTCCTGCTGCCTGGAAACACTTTGCACAGTCCGTTTGCATGGAGTATGACCTGCCCCTGGATCTGGAGATCCTGCTCATGAGTTCTGCAGGAGAAGGTAAGAGAGGTCAGGCCAGCTTCCTCTGAGCAAACACCGCCAACACCTTGGCCACCCATCACCATCACCCAGTCTAGGCAGTGAGACCACCAGTGCCCTCATTTTGCATGGCCTTGTTTTTCTTGGAAGCACAACTTCTGGCTTAGAAATGTAATTTGAGGTTAAAAAACCTCCCAACATAAACAGATTAAACCAATAAAAATTGTGCACCCCCATCTCCAATAAAGCTGGGAGGCAATTTTTGGATGGATTTATTTGAAGGAGAAAAGACTACAATATCTTTGTTCTGTGGACTTTTAATCGTTATTTTTTAATTTTCCTGATCCAGAAAGGCAAGAAATACAGAAGTCTTAAAATTACGACACAAAACCACTTCCCCACATCTCTCATTAGCAGAGGCTTTAGAGAAAACGATGCAGTTCATAAGGACCACAGTCAGTGTGTGTTATCTTGCAAACTACAGAGTGTGCACACGCTCTTCCTTGTGAGGGCTTGTGGCACCAGCTAAGCTGTGCCCCTCCTTTAGTGGGTTGCTTTATCTAGTGATAAATTCTCTTCTGCATGAAGTCTGACAGGATAATACCTTCTCAACGGTACTATTTTTCACATCCTGCTTGCAGTAACTCTTATGAGTTGCATCAGTTGGGTGGATCCAACCTTTGTGACTAACTGCAGCAGCAGCTATTTTGGGAGATATGAAACAGGGCAAAGACCAGACAAGCAACAGGGAATGTGGACCATTGGGGGATTTCTCTCAGGACTGAAACTGAAACAGTTTTCAGCCTTTTGATTCTGTGACATATCATAAAAGAAGATGTCTCTTAAGGTTATGGAGCTGGCTTATGCTTGTTTAACTTTTGTAGTAACAGCTGAGCATCACTAATCCTTCTGAAGGTGAATTGCTTCTGGTTATGCTGAGGGGGTTTTGTGGCAGCTTTGAGCCGTGCAGAGAGTCAGAGAAGGCCGTTGACTGGGCTGCTGACTCTGCCAGTGGTTTATTCACAGAAAACCCTGTTTTCAGGAGCAGGAAAGTAGGGCTTCCCTTTTGGGCCACATTGTGGTTTCAGACCAGCCAAAGCTGCCCATACTCTTGAGTTTGTTTGTATCAGAGAGAAAAGTTGTTTTTCTCCTCCTTTGAAAGCAGAATTTACCTGTACTTTAGAGCAATCTGAAAGGAAAACATCAGATGGGGACCCTGAAACCTGGATGTTTGCATCCCTCACACTGAGTCTTGGTTTGTGCCACTGTCTGTGTTGCAAGCTGCTCACCTTTTGTCTCTGGCCAGCAGCATGCCAAATTTCAAGAGCAGAATGCTCACATTAACCATATCTAATTTCCCATTCAACTCTTTTAGGCAACTTCAGCCAGACAGAAGAAGCATCCACAGATACGAGAGCCCAGTCATCTGTGCCAAAAGGTAAGGCCAGAACAGACCCTGGGGCACTGTGCTCTTGGAGTTTATTTTCTCTGCCCATGGCCTGGGCAGGGCTACAAACACACCAAGTATTGCTGCTCAGCATTGGCAAGGTGTGGAGAAACCACTGCAACTTCATGTTTCATTGTTCTGTTCTTGGTGCTTTCCATGTGAACCTCCCCTGTTTTTGTTTTCCCTCCCTGAATTTCAGAAAAGCCTTGCTGGCCCTCTGCTAAGGAACTCTCTCATTTTAGTTTCTCTGCAAGAATCTCCCACCCACTCTACAAAACCCATGCTTTTTGCACTTTTACTGTGGTCAGTTCATTGGTAGGTGGAGGAAGTTGGTTTGGCTTTTAAAGAAAGAGCAGAAAAATTATTCAGGCATTGATCAAGCGGAAACCACTCCAGAGTTGTCAAAATATGAGCTTAAAATAACAGATAGTAGGGTTTTCTTCAGGGCTGAATTTGGAACTTCCTAGTTGGTGCAGATCATGAAGAGACACTTCTGCCTCTGCTTTTTGCTCAGAGACTTCCGAGTCACAGCACTGCAAATGTCACATGGCACTGTCTTGTGTGTCACAGGCAGATTGAAGATCTTGAAAACAAGAAGGAAAAAGTGACTTCTGCTCTGCATTCAGACTGCTGCCAGCTGCTGTGCTGTCCTAGTGAGACTGTCTTGCCAGTTGCTGGTGGAATGGAAATGTGAAAATAGTGCTGAATCTTACTAAGACCAGTTAAGAAAGACGTGCCTCTTTCAGCTCTGGCAATTCTTGCCATCTGACAGTGCACCATAAAAAACCAGGGAATTAACCACCATGAACAACCTTGGGAATCTGTGGGCCCTGCATTCCCCAGAAGCAGATATTCCCTGCCACGTTCCCCAGGATAACAAAGCAGTTCTTGTGTTCAAAGCAAGGCAGGTGCATCACCCAGCCCACAAAAAAACTCACCTGTGAGGTGCTGGTGGCCCGTCTCAGAAAAAGCAATTCTGTAATCTCAGCCTGAGTTTACAAATAGTTTTGTCTGTCCAATTTTTCCTCTTCAGCTCCCCAAATGCTTTGCTGGGGAGTCTTGCCCAGCTTTAATACACTGCCATTCAAAATGCTCTTTTGACACGGTTCTGACCTTTCGATTTTCAGGGTCTGCTCGCCGTCGCCATTGCAGCAGCTCTGGGGGTGACAAGGATGCCAAACAGCAACGACTGGGTATGTGGGTGTTCCAGAAGCTGTGCTGGGCTTCCCTCTTAGGAAAGGACCTATTTAACATCTTTGCAGAAACACCCAAGAAATCAGCTTCCAGGGTTAAGAGACCAGCGTGGGTGAAGAGGGAGCTGGTGAACAGGGAATAATGTACATAATGCACAGATACCTAATTCTCACCTTAGAGATAGTAAGGTTTAGTTTTCATATGAAGCTGTTTCATCTTTTTCCTGAATGTTGTTCTCCTTTGGCCTCTGTGCAAAAATAGGAAAAGTTAAGGGTTATTTTCATGAGTTCAAAATTCGTCATTTCTACCCAGCAACCTCTGATCAGGGCCATTGTTTCTAAGTGGTATTTTGGATCTGTAATGACTCACAACTAACTTTTTCACCCTCATACCCCCTCTGTTGTCTTCTCTCACAGATTCATCTGCAAAGTACCGGCATCTCCTCATTGATTCTATCCGCCAGAGGTACGGAAGCAGGAGAGAAGCAGGAGCAGAAGCACAGGAACAAACACAGCCACCTTTCAACCAAGCCTTTGTCAACGTTGTCATTCATCAGAGAAAAGTCTCCCGCTTAAAAGAGAGAACAGAGAAACCCCGAGAGGATGTGGCAGGTGCTCCTGAGCCAGAAGAATGTGCAGATACAGCCATGAAAGTGTCAGATCTGTTTTGTAGTGAGGCCCCATCGGACACGACAAAGGTGGTCTTTTTGTTTGGTAAACCAGGTACAGGCAAGACCAGGCTAATGCACAGGATTTGTCAGAAATGGGCAGAAGGTGTCCTACCTCACTTTCTCTTCACTTTCCTGTTTGAGTTTCGGCAGCTGAATTTGTTGAAAAGAAAATTGACCCTGAAGGAGCTTTTGTTTGACATGTTCCTTCAGCCAGAGGACAGCCCTGATGCAGTGTTCCAGGACCTTCTGGAGAATGCCCAGCAGACACTGATCATCTTTGATGGGCTGGATGAGTTTGCAGCTAACATGGACGTGTCATTCTCCTCTAAGAGAGGCCCAGCTGTTACCTCCCCTATGTCCATAGCCCAGCTCTTTGCAGACGTTTGTCACGGGAAGCTCCTGCCTGGTTGCACAGTGCTGGTCACCAGCCGACCTAAGAGGCTACCTGACTTCTTATTATGTACAGTAGGTGTATTGGCAGAAATTTGGGGATTTGACCATAAGAAGGTTGAGGAATATATCAGCCACTATTTTCGTCAGCATTCATTCCGAGAACGAGCCATTGCTCATGTGAAGAACAACACCAAGCTCCTCAGCATGTGCTTCATCCCTGCTCTGTGTAACATTGTGTGCATCTGCTTGGAGTATTTGCTCCTTAAACACCAGATGAGTGTGGAGCTTCCCCAGACTATGACACAGTTTTATATCAAAATGTTTCTCATCTTCCTAAACAAACAGCAGGGAGACTGCGCGGGCGATGAGGAGACTCAGCTGAACTGTAACAAAAAGGCCATTTTGGGTCTGTTTGATCTTGCACTGAGAGGCCTGGAAGAGAAGAAACTTGTATTTTATGTTGATGATATTCCCGAGGATGTGAAGGAATTTGCTTCCTTGCATGGATTGCTGACTCTATTTGAGGTGAAGACGAGTGGCACTTGCCCAGAGGTTGGCTATGCCTTTGTGCACTTGAGCTTGCAGGAGTTTTTTGCAGCACTGTGTCTCATGGTGAGTAGGAGGGTGGACAAGAATTACTTGAAGAAGAAGTTCTTCTTGAAGTCAAAATGGACTTTAAAGAATGAGACAAAGACCGAGTTTATGGAGAGTTTTCACATATTTCTCTCGGGCTTGTCGTCAAAAGAGTGTAGGACATTTCTGATGCTGTTAGCAGAGCAAGATGAAGCGTGGGTGCAGGAAAAGCAGGATGTGATCCTGCAATCTCTCAAGAAACTGGCAGCCACTCATCTGACAGGGCCTAAGGTCCTTGAGCTCTGCCACTGCACCTTTGAAACGCAAAACCTCGACGTAGCCCAGCACATTGGGAGCCTGCTGAATTTCAAGTATGAGTTTAAAAACTTTAGACTGACAACTCTGGACATGTCGGCTTTGGTTTTTGTCATAAACTCGGGCCAGGATTTGACTTGTTTGGATTTTGCAGGATGTCTTGTGGACCTTGAGTGTTTGGAGGTTCTGGCTGGCTGTAAAAATGTGGAACACTTGAGGTAAACACAGTGAGTGCTGTGAGTTGATGGGTGGGGAGAAGGACTAATGAGTTGGAAGGTCAGGCCTCAAGTTTGTTCTAGAAGAGAAAGGCGATGTGGGAAAATTTGATCTGAACAGCATAACTTCAGTACTGCAGAAATGTAGGAAATAAAGAATTCATGAGTGATTGAAGGATAATAAGGTGATAAATCCATTCTGGCTGTATTTTTGTATTTGTTTTTTCCATTTTGATTAATATGAACAGCAGGGTAGTTAATGCAGTAGATAAGAGGGAAGATGATAGGCATTTCTCAACACTATGAGGGCAGGGTGAGTCCTGCAAGCAAATGAAAATATCAGCTTTTAGTGTGTTTGTCTTTTTCCCCTTTTCTTCACATTTTAGCTTTCGTAGCAGGAGATGTGGTGATGACTTTGCTGCTGCTCTTTCAAAGGGCTTACGAGGAATGGGAAGCCTGAGGAAATTAGAGTAAGTCTTTGCTTGTAACATCAGTGCCTTCTCCCTTCCTGTCTGTTCCCTACCAGTTCAGTGACATTGGCTCACTCCAGGCTCACTCCACTGTTCTGTGCAGTGTAGGGAGGGTAACAGTGCTTCACAGAGCACCACAGACATGAGTGCCTCTTGCTTTATGCTGGCATCAAGAGCAGTATTGCGTTGCCCTGCTGGAAAAGGAGTATGAAGTTGGTTGCAGGTGGCAGAGCCAGGCTGCTGCCTCTGTGTCTGTGTGCTGGGCACACGGTGCAGGCACAGGTCTGAGACAGGCTTGCCATGTGCTGCAGGGGATTCTAGTCCTCCCTCTGCTTGGTTTGAGTGATCCTTTCTCTTTCCAGGTTGACAGGCGGGAGCATCACAGCTGAGGGGATGACTAACTTGGTCCAGTCTGCATCACACTGCCTCCAGCTTGAGGAAATAAAGTGAGTGTGTTGTGGCAATGACCATCAAATCAACCACTCCGTCCTTGGTTATGCTAATGAGAATGAATCTGTGTGCAGCTTGCAGGGCAATCGGATACGGGACCCAGAAGTGAAGAGGGTGATGGACCTGTTTTCCAGAATGGAAAAGCTGAAGAAAGTAGAGTGAGTAAAAATGGCTTAAACCTATTAAAAATGGTAGCTACTGTGAAGCCAAGCATAGCACAGAGATATGTGGGCCACCAAACCAAGGCACAGACACTTAAGTGCAAGCAGGACTGTGCTGGACTCAGTTTGAGATAGACCCAGCCTCACAGTTCTTATCCAGGTGTCTTAAAATCATCCCAAGGGAGTCCTGGCAGCACTGACACCTCTCCAGGAATTACAATGCATGTGCTCAGCTCAGTGCCTAGCTTGACTTTTTCTTCTCTTCCCCTTGGTGAAGTTCAGGTTGAGATGTCTCACCTCTGATTAAGGGAGGATTGGCTCCATCAGAGCTTCCCAACCTTTCCACAGCCCTCTTCTCCTGTGCTGCTCCTTCAAACGCTCCAGTGGCAGTCCAGTGCTGACTGAGAGGGACAGACTGCCAGCAAAACTCCCAGCATGGATCTGCAGCTTTTTAGGTGGAAAGAACCAGCCTGGCTTGTGAAGGGATTTAAAGCCTTTGAAGAGCTGCCAGGGGCAGTTGAAGCAGCAGCAGAGCTGCTGCAAGTGCTGGAGTCTGAGTGTAGTTTGTGTGACAGGACAGGGATAGACACAAAGCTATGAGGACAGAGCACTGCCTACTCACCCCAGCTGAAAGGGAGAGACTCTGCTTTTAAAGGTCTTCCACACACCCTCAGGTGCAAGCAGGTGAATCCAAAATACCTGCAGTCATTGCTGGATCCCATCCAGGAATGAACTACTGGCTTTGCCATATGGTTAGAAGTGTTTAAAAGCATGGCAGAAGGAGGGAGGAAAGGAGGAATGTACCTGCTCCTCTTGCTTTCCTGGGCACACTGATAACAGCTTGTGGGGAATGCCAGCCTGCCCCCAGAGAAGCAGCTTATCCTATGGAAAAGGCAGGAAACCAGTGCCATTTGTAATCACCCCTCCCTCACCCATCTCTATCACACACACACAGACACAGACACACACAGAGTGCAGTTCTCAGGGATGATTCCTTCGAGGCTCTCTGGAAAGGTGCCCCATGGCCCTGAGAACAAGCAGATCTTGCATTTC
The DNA here is from genome assembly GCF_020740725.1 of Corvus hawaiiensis. Lineage (NCBI taxonomy): Eukaryota > Metazoa > Chordata > Aves > Passeriformes > Corvidae > Corvus > Corvus hawaiiensis. The sequence continues at coordinate 6,809,642 of NC_063224.1, forward strand.
ATATTTAATGAGGTCCAACGAGTAATGAAACAGAATGAACATGCAATTAAAGAACAAATCCTCGGAGGCTGGAGGATTGTGTTCAGGCCTCACTGCTTTAATAAGCCACACTTAAACTGGATTTGTTGTAGTGGGAGTTTAACTGCACTGTGGGTTGGTGGTGCAATCATGAAGGTATGAAGAACCTCCACTAACTAACCCTAAACTGGTTAATGACCCTTCTGCTGCACATAGAAGAGTTATCTCTGATTCTAAATTCATGGGAGCTATAGCTTGCAGAGAAAGAACTATGATCTGATAATGCTTTTGTCGAGTCCTAGATGCAAAATTCAGAAGTTTGGGGGAAATCCCCTAACTAAAAGAACACGTGTGCGCTTCAGGATGTCTGGGGAACAGAACAGAGGGCATTTGTGTAGCAAAAGAATGTGCTGTGGAGTCCAGCAGCTGAGGTTTTGTTTTTCCTCATGTTCACAGCCTGAGCAACAACCATCTTTCCTTGAACGCTGTTCTCAGTTTGGCAAAGGAAGGCATCGTGTGTCAAAATGTTACTGAACTGTGTGTCAGGTACCAATACTTGAGAGTTCTTACAAAAGCAAGTAGGTTGTCTCTTTAGATACTGACTTTAAATGGACACTGTTTTTCAGCTTAATTGTTGGCAAAATCAATTTGACTCATTTTTTCTTTTCTATTGGAAACAAAATGTGAATTCATCATACCATGTACTTCCTCTTTGTATTTTGAATAGGTCATTTTATCCTTGGTCTATAAAACCATTTGCAGGGTGTGACATTTCTTCCTGCATAAGAGAATTTAAACTTGCTTTTAAGCTCTCCAATATATCAGTCAGGAAATTCTTTACCAACTAGCATAAATTTGCTATCAGTCAGCTAAGTTTACTGAAAATGTGTGGATTTAGCTCTAGTTCTGCGTTCCTTTAAATTACAGGGTTTGGGGTTTTCATGTGTCCAGGATGACAAAGGGTAGATTTTTTAAATCATTGTGTTTCTTGTGGTTGTCTTATGTTCTAAGTTTAACAGGTCAAAGTAATCCCTGGTGGAACTCAAATTGCGTATGGCTTTTTCTTATTTTTCTTGCTGGAAGGGAGTTTCTACTGAACCTTTTCCCAACAAACTTCTGGTCTTTCAAAAAAAACCAAACTCCTGGCCCAATCTTTTTCACTGTGTGACTGTCTCATCTGCACTGCAACCCCAGCTCAACACGTGGGGTGTCCTCTGCCCTCTGAGCACGTGGCTGCTGCTTGGCTGTGCCAACGACCTGGTGACGCAGGTGTCAAGGCCCTCTTTAGTATCCAGGCAAAAGCTTTGGTCCTTAGCAAACACCTCTGCTAAACAAATGGCATCCTTACACCTGTTCCCTAATACTCACCTGGATCTCTTTTTCAGGGTGGACACTGCGATTATTTGTTTTTCTGGCGTATCTGAGAAAGGTCCAAGGTGAGAAACTGCACTGTGTTCAGTTATGCTGATTGAAACCATCAGCTTGGTGTCACCATAAACCACACTGACAGCAGAACTGGTGACCTCTGCCCTTGCAGCTGGCAGGGCTGGGTCCTCCTGAGCGATGAGAAATGTAACTAAAATAGCTGGTTTTGCACACACCTACAACCAGATCCACAAAAGCAGATCTTTAGTGCCTGTGTAAGCTTGAAGTGCCATGTTTCTATTGCAAAGCTGCTGAAAAACACACAACACTGACCTTGTGGTTTCTGCTAGAAAATATAAACCAGGACCCAAGTTGTCAGATATTTCATGAAGGCATATTAAAAGCCAAATATCTTGCTTGTTTGCAGATCTTTGGATTTGAAGTTGGAAGAGAATAAAGAACATGTAATTCCAACTAGACACGTGAAGTTATGGTAAGAGTAGACATTGAAAGTCCTGCTGGTGCATGTGATTTGCAGATGACAGGTACTGTAGAAGGGCAGGAATAGCAGATGTGTTGGTCCTTAAGGAGAGAGGATATTTCCACATGTGGGAAAGTGTGAAATAAACCTGAATCAGTAAAGAAAAATAACAACAGAAATCCTATCTGGCCCAGACAGTGGCACCCCCAGCCCCTCATTGCTCACTAACCCTTCCTGTTCACAGCTTGCAGGATCACAGACTGTCTTCCCAACATGCCAAGAGGATTGTGGCCATTCTCCAGAGCTGTTCCTGTCTCTCTGAAGTGGAGTGAGTGCCTCCTTTCCTTCCTGTTGAGTGGCTGCAGGCAGGTGGTGGGAGCAGGGGATCATAGAAGGACAGACTGATTTGGGATGGAAGGAGCCTTAAAGATCATAGATTTTCTAAAGCAAGGTGATTTGGGTCTAAAACATGAGTCGTGTTGCCCAAGGGCTAAAACTTTTTTGGCTGAAGTTGATTCATGCAGAAATAAGCAAAGAAGGTTGATCTGGGACAGAAGAACAGTCCAGGAAAAAAGCAACTGTAAGAAAGGGAAAGCAAGCAGGTTTTGAGAGCTTTGTTGTTTTTCCTGTTCAAATCAGTCCTAACTAACTGGAAAATGCTTCAGTTTATCAGGCAACAAGCTTGGAGATGAAGGCTGCAGTTGCCTGCTGGAAAGCCTCACCTGCATATCGATTTCAAAACAGCTGAAGTAAGTGTTGCCTTGTACAAAACCAACTTGACCTCTTCTGAAGTGAAATGGTGTCAAGCATGCAGGACACTGGTAACTGCTTCACTAGGACAGTCCTGTGGGATTTCAGGGACCAGCTAATTGCCTTTTTCTTTCGTAGTCTCAGTCAAAACCACCTCTCTGTCACTGGCATTTGCAACCTGTTGAAGTCAGTAAATACCTGCCCGAAGGTGATGGAGGTGCAGGTCAGGTATGTAGGTCTTGAATCGTTCCTGGGGCTAATCCCAATATACAAGTCTGGGAGTCGTGCTCTGAGGTTTTTGTTGAGTCAGCTCAGGAGTGCGGTGGGTGAAGAACATGTCCCAGGGTGGTTGCTAACACTGACGCTTGGGGATACATTGCTGTAAGCTGATTTATCAGAGCCATCAACCACAATTTGAGAGCTTACAAAACTGGCTGTCCTTTTGTGCATGGGGGAGTTTTAAAACGCTTCCCTGCTCTCTGCCTTGGGAAGTTCTGGAGACAGGAGATCTCTGCGGAGCATGAGAACTGGTGACACCTCGTGGAGCAGAACTGGAAGTTCTCCTCTAGTAGTTGAAAACACACTGGAGTTCAAGTATAGCAATTTTGTCTGTGCTTTGTCTAGTGACTCAAAGAAACTGGATCATCAGATACTGCATCATTTGATCCAACCAGGATTTAAAACTGATGGAGATTATTTTTTCTTGCTTTGGGAGTGTTTTAAGCACAAGTGATTGGCGTCACCAGAGTTTTGCAGAACAAAACCAAACAAGAAGTCCTGTAAATAATCAAGCCATGACATCGATTGATTACTTCTCTTCTTCACAGCCTCGGTCGTGATATTGCAGTCCTGAGGTTTAGAGAAGACAGAGAGTTTGCTTCCATTCCTCCTAGGTAGGCTGTGTGCACAAATGGTGTTATCTCAGCATCCTGTTTAGTTCCTGCATCCTGTGTAGGTACCAAGGGTAGCATTTTACTTCACAGCAATTCCTACCTCCCTCCCCAGCCCCCAAATCTAAATGTAGAACTGTCTCCTGGCTTTCTCAGCCACTTTAAAAGTTGCCACTGCCTTCTGTAGTGTTTTATGTCCCTAGAGCACACTTCTACCCACAGCATCCTAAGCAGAGCAGGCTGTTTAATGACACCTGTGCTATCTGATAATAGTGAGGGTAAGAAACCAAGTGAATGCCACACCAAATTCTGAAAAGATTCACAGATCCATGCAGTTCAGAACACTAAGCATTCTGGATCATGGCACTCCTAAATCCGAGATGTTTGGAGTTTAATTTTTCCCCGCAGAAAAATATGGTTAAAACATCTTATCCTGAAGGTTTTGACCAAGAAATGGTTTCCTGTTGCTCCTGGAATTTTAGGTTCACTGTTTATACCCTTGTTCTCTGTGGACTGAGGCCACTGTAAAATAGCATTTCCCATGGTACACCTGCATTCCACCTCTTGGCCAGAGAGAAACAGCAGAGCTGTCACGGGGTACAGCCCGATGGTTGTGCTTGAAAGAGAGTGACAGCCTGAGACACATGATCTGTGGTTTCCTTTAAGGCACCAGTGACATTTCAAACTCTGATGGTTCAAGATTTGCATGTTCCATTTAGTTATGAATAGTCATATTTAGTTATAGTTTTAATGTTTGTCGTTGTGGTTTTTAGTTACAGTGTTACAATTTAGTTAGTTATAGGCAGTTCCATTTAGTTATATATAGTCAGATTTTTGTACACTCTTCACAAAACTTGTTTAGGCAAAAGCTAAATTCAGCTAAATTCAGCTAAATTCAGCAAAAGCTGAATTCTCCATCAAACTGTATCTCAGATAGAAATATCTTTCCCCTTCTCCCCAGTTGCCTGCATGCTGAAATATTTGGTTAGAAAAGGAGAGCTTGCAATTGGCAAGATACAGGCATGGGCTGGAGCCATGGTAGCCCCAGGGATTTGCCAAATTGCTAAAGCAAAAGTGTTTTACCTTTGTCTGGCTTTGTGCTCACTTAGGGAAGAGTCTGTGTTCTCTACTGATGACCAACAACATGGGGAGGAAAACCAGACAACTAACAATTCCCCAAAAATAAGGTACCTTGGCCAATTTTCATTGTACTTCATGCAAGTCCTGTCTCTGGATCCTGTATCCAATGTAATCTGCACCCCTGAGTGGTGAATCACAAGAGAACTGGGACTCTCCCCAGTGCCAGCCGCTCAGGGTGCAGCTGCCATGGAAGCTGCAGGCTGTGCTCTGGGTGGGGGGAATGGCTGGAGCCCCCAGCGAGGGGCTGTGACCTGGTACCCACCCTGAGCCTTACAAAGGACACAGGGACCTGCAGTGCCAGGCAGGGGGCGGCCCATCACCTGGAGACTCTGTGGGAGCTGGTGAACAGCAAGGTACTTCAAGGGGATTGTTTAATTTCATTATCTCCTCATTGATTCTCTAGTTTTCAGAGGAGTGAAGTTGATAGCCTTGTTTGAAATCCTGCAGACCTGGCTGCTTGATTTCTTTTTTCCCCATAGACTGACAGACTGTAATTTTCAAGCCAGTGACCTGAAGAATCTGTGTGCAGTCCTGAAGGAATGTGGCCGCATCTCCGAGCTGGAGTGAGTCCTCCTTAACTCCCATGGTCTTTATCTGCAGTTATTTGAGATGCTGAGAAAATGCCACTTGTTTGTTCTGCAGGGTTGTATTATTATAGATAATAGAGCTGATGGTGCCTATTGGGTTTTTTACCATGAAAATGAAATGCCTTTCTTTAAATCCTAGCCTATCACGTAATTATCTGGGAGATGAGGGACTTCTGCAGCTGTTTCAGTGCCTGCCAAAACTGAAAATGTTACGTTCTCTCAAGTGAGTAGCTCCTGTTTTTTCTTTATGCGTGGATTGGGTTTTGTGAAGTATTGTTTGTGGAAGCACAGTGCACATTTGGGAAGGGCTCTTCAGGATCAGTTTCAGCAATGTTCTGTGTTGGGCAGATGCACTGTGCTGTGTGTCTGTTTCAACCTCGAGTCCAGAACAGATTGACTCCACCTGAAGCTTGATTGAGTTCAGTGCCTGAGAGCCCCTGTGCTTGCTCCTCCATGAAGGGGACAGGTGTTCTTGTGTCAGGTGTGGCACCTGGTTTCTGAAACGGCCAGAAGTCTTTAGCAACTCACTGCATTTTTCCTCTTCGAGTTCCTCATTGGCAGTGGGAGCAGTCCTTCCTCTCCTGAGGGGAACAGCTTTGGAGGAAGGGAAGTGCTGGGAAGCTTCAGCTTCAGTGATGGAGTCTGAATTCATCTGCAGTGGTGGCTTGTGTTTATCTGGGTATTTCACCTGGCACTCCCAGTGCAAGTGCACTGTACAGAACTATGGCTTAAGGAGTATGGCACCATTCTGCACTATTGAAAGAAATATTTATTGTTCCTGTTCGATTAATTGAACTGTTCCCAAGACAAGACTGCTCCAGTTACAATCTCACTAGAACAGGTGGCCCTGAGAGACTGTGAATTCTCTGTCTTTGGAGGTGTTAAAAACCCAGATGTACAATGTCCTGAGCAGTCTCCTCCATGCTAACCCTCCTCTGAGCAGGAGAGTTTGACTAGATCAGCTCAGTTCCAGCCTCAGTTATTCTGTGATTCTCTGAAGACTAAAAGTGAGGGACGAATTTAAAATATATGGGAGTGAGTTGTGCTTGCAGAACTGTAGTTGGAAACACAGGCAGAAGGCAGCAAAGAAGCAGCCTGAGAGTGCTGCACAAAGATCACTGTTCTGTGGCGTGGTGTAAATTGCTCAGTTCTGCTTGCAGCAGCTGATTTCACCTTTTCTTCCTGTAGGTTTAACAACAACCAGATCTCCCTGAACTCTGTGTTTTTCTTAGCTCAGTCCTTATCTACACTGCAACACGTTAAAACAGTGAGCCTCAGGTATGGCCAGGAGAACTTTTGCTATTTTTTTGCTATTTAAAACCTCAAGCTGTGGGTTTTGAGGAGTGATACAGGACCTTGTGCTGTCAAACCCCATGCTGATGATGTTCTTTTCTGGTTACAGCTTAGGACGCACACAGGTGGTTCACCTGACCTTTTGGGAAAGAGTCAGGTAAAATCATACCCACTCATCTAAGCCCTTTAAACTTCTTGTGAAATTCTAAACAGAAGGTGATGTGTGGTCCCTGAGGTGTGTCAGCCAAAGAGCCCCTTGGCTCCAGACTCCAGCCAGGGTGGGGGACGCACAGTGAGCTGTTCCAGGGCTGATGGATTGACAGCAGCTTGAGGGCATGGCTTAGCCAGCAGCATCCAGCTGCTGATACAGGCTGCAGTCATCTCCCTGCTGGGCCAGGACACAGCCACTGCCCAAGTGCTGAGTGCATGCAGAACTCTCTGGAAGAGGGATAATAAGGCTCTTTTTCTTCTGGGGATGGGCTGAGCCTCATTCCGGCAGGCGGTGAGGGAAGGCAGATTGGAACATGAGGCCACTGCCTCACCCCCTTCATGGGGAGTTGGCTACATAGGGGCAAGAACATCAGCAAAACTCATGGGGCTGAACTGTTCTTTCCCCAGAAGCACCGGCAGATGGAGAAGTGGTTCCCTGGCACATCCCAAGGAGGAAGCAAAAGGACGGTGCTTTTGGTATGGCAGCCCCAGCTTCCCTTTGTCACCAGGACTGTAGGGAGAGATGATTGTGGGGGTTTGTGTCTTTAGTGCAGCGTGGTGTGTGGGACAGACCCATCCCTTCAGCTGTCTCCTCAGAGAGGAAAATAAATAGTGCATCTTTTGCTTGGTTTGAGGGGATTGTCTTGCTTTCCAGCAGGGGAAGTTTCTACCCATAAATAATGAGAGACAGATCTGTCTGGCTACTACATTTGTCTCATGGAGACCTGCCAGATTGTCACCCAAAAAGGCTTCTATTATTTCCTTTTTGGAGAAGGGCATAGGAGGCACCATTTCCAGCCTTCCTCTGGGAGAGCTGAGACAGTGCAGAGCAGGGAAAGATGCTGTCCAGTCTCCAGAGACAACTGAATGACCAATGACGTGGCTCTAGGGAGGCAACACCCAAGTATGGGTATTTTGGTGGACTGCCTCTCTCGAATCAGCTCAGAGATGGTGAAGTCATCTGGTTGTCACAGGTTTTGATTTCTCAGTCCTAGACTGAGGGTAGCAAAAAATATATATTTTATATATATATATATATATATATATATATATATATATATATATAGTGGAAGTGAGAGGGATGCTATGGGCCTTGTCCTGGGATGTCAGGCTCTGGGATATGCAGGGAATGTTGGCATCCTGTGGTCATGTTCAGCTCCTGAGTGCTTTGTTTGCTTCAGTCTCAGGGACTGCAGAGTGGGTCCAGAGGATGTGACCAGGCTGTGCCAGATCCTGGCTCAATGTCCCCAGCTGACAGAAATTGAGTAAGTATGGTGCACTTGTCAGCCTGTCTGCCTGTCTGTCTGTCTCCCCAACCCCCAGACACAGATTTGATGTTCAGGGTAGCAGCTGGTGTACATCAGCTCCCCTCTCACCACATTTTCCAGGGAGTCCCCACAGAACTTCACCCAGATACTTAGATAAACCCAGGCTTCCTACTGCCCTGTTTCAAAGAGACCTTGGCCTCTCCTAAGTCTACTATATCAGTGTGTGAATACCCCAGAACACATGTGTTCTCATAATCTTCCTTGGTCCTGTGTCAAGACACAATTTTTGTCATCTATTCCTTGAGACCTTGGCTTGTACTACAGCCAGAGCAAGAGCTCCTGGCCCACTAAGCCATGAACTCTGCTCCTGAAGAGATGGTCACTCCAGGCAGGAGCTTGGCACCAAGAAAATTGGAAGAATATTGGTCAGAACAAAAACTGAGGAAGAGCAAATAAAAGTAACATAATACCCCTATTGCATGAAAGACATCAGTAGCATCATTTTATAAATGTACAGTAATGGAAAAGTAAGACTCTTGAAACTGGAATGCTAATTGGCTGTAGGATGTAGAGAAACACAGAGATCAGGCTGTAAGGACTAAATCTTGCCCAACTTTCATGGCATTTCTGGACATGTCCTTTTACAGAATTTGCCCATAACACCGTGTGTGTGTGCACGTCCATGTAAATGTTATAGAAGTAATTAGGGATTGAACCAGTTTCTCCTGGGTTTTGTTTCCTTCCATGTTTTACAGTCTGACTGGAAATTCATTGAGTGTCCAGAGCCTTGAGAGATTACTGAGCTTTCTGCCATCCCTCTGTCATCTGACACTGCTGAGGTAATGTTTGGGGTCCCTGCTTTGACTGCTGCCATGAAACATTGGTTTGAGAAGTGTTAATACCACAGCATATCTTAGGAGCATTAATCAGTAATTGTAGACAAAGGCAAAGAAAATGCAGAAATGCTTTCACACCCATTCTTTTCTTGTTCCTAGAAGAAAAGCAGCACTTTAATGGTATTTAGCAGAGAGGAAAAAAGGACAGGAGGAAAGCTATCTGCCTAGGCACAGCATACCATATAATCCTCATTTAGCAGCTCCCATGGGACACGACTTCCAGCATCCACGACAAGTGTAGGAAATGTTGGTTGACACACCAGCTGTTTGTGTGGTCAGTGTCTCCCAGCTCTGCCCCTGCATGCATCTGACATCCTGCCACACTTGACACCAAAGGTGTTTTCTGGCAGCATATCAGCCATTTATGCTGGAATTCGGGCCAGGGAAGCGCTGTCAGGGGCTAGGGCACTCCACTGTGTGGACAAAAAGCCCAGAAGGAACTTGGCCATCTTTTACAAGATGTTGCAGCATGAAGGAGCTGCAGGGTCTCGTGAGACTGAGTTTGCCCAGTCAGGAGGTTGCTTCCAGTGTGGGGTACCTCTAGTCCAGTAGCCCCAAAGAGGAGTTGTTCAGTGTAAGCCCTTGGTCTGTACCCCCTTTTTAGTCAAAGGGGACAAAAGGAGACTCTCCTTTAGTTAAAGGGTGCCAATGCTCAAATCTTCAGGTCCTTGCTCCCTCATCCTGAGTTAAATGGGACGTATCCAATATTTTGTGTCTCAAATGAACAATGGGGAAATTGGGCCAGGTGTATGGGAGCCTCTCTTCTTAGGACCTGATTTAATTGTTTCTTCTTTCGCCTCCTTTACAGTATTAGGAGAAACCCCTTGTCCCCACGTTGTGCTGTTTTGCTCCTCAACTCCATCAACCTCTGTGAGCGGGTCAGAGTGGTGGAAGTCTGGTAAGACACTCAGACTGTTTGGAGCCCAGCAGCTCAGCCTTAAAGGGACTACAAAGCCTGTCATCTTTGAAGATCAGTGCTGAAGGGCTGTCTTTTGTGTCTGCTTTAGGTCCAGTGAAAATGCCTTCTTGCACTTAGGAGCAAGCATGCGAAGCCAAAGGACATCCTGCAGGTACTGGCATAGAACACTCACTGTGATTCACTTGTGGCTGGGTTTGAAGCACTAGTGCAGGGAGCCAGATTGCCTCTTGTATTGAGAATTCATGGGCTGGTGGCCAAGGAGCTTGGGCTAGCAGCTTAAGATTTAGGGCTCAATTCCTCTGCTAAAGTGCAATTCAGAACCATTTGGATGCATTGGGATGGCAGAGAGCCATGCTTTTCTCTTTTTTTCTGGACTGCTTATGATCATCTTGAGTTGCACCAAATTCTACTGCACAAGCACCGGAATTGAGCCCTCATCACTGCGTTTTCCAAATGTGTGCCTCAAATTCTGGGTGATAATCTCCATATGAACATCTGTGTGATGTGAGATGTGTCTGCAGCCTCGCTGGGAGCAATGGTTCCTAAGTACCCCTGGAGAGAAAACTGTCAAGTGTCTCCATTTTGGCACCAAGGAGATGGCAAAAAACATGAATGCTCCACAGAGACTGGTGTAAAAGTGCAGCTGCTGGTGGGCAGTTCTCAGTGCTTGGGCTGAGCTGGTTGCTGGTCATGCTTTAACTCTCCTGCTGTTTCACACAGGCTGACGGGCTGTGCCATTGGGGAAGGGCAGGTAGAGGAGCTCTGCAACATCCTGGAGCAGCACGGGTGGCTGGCAGAAGTAGAGTAAGTAGGGCCTGGGGTGTTACTATGACCTTGAGCAGAGTCACTGAGGGAGAGCTCTGTTTGTGGGGTTCAGCATTGCCTGGAGTTTCCCAGCCTGTCTGCGAGGGTATGTGTGCTCATTCAGACTGCTGAGAAACACAATCAGTTGGAAATAACACAGGTCCTTTTGTGCTGGTGGGACAACTTCCTTGGGATCTTCACTCCATGACTGTTTTGAGGCATTTGTTGCTTCACTTGAGCTCTTCATTTGAGCTTGCTCTGGAGCTTATGCATGAGGTAGTTTCATAAGGCAGTGGTTTGTTTTAAACAGACCATTATTGGCTAAACTAGAATTTAATTCCAGGAAATTTGAGCTTTTTCTTCAAAGCTTCTCAGAGGAGCATTGCTGTTTAAAAGAATAATAGACTTATAGAATAATTTGCTTTGGAAAGGATCTTTAAAGGCCATCTAGTTTAACCCCCTGTCATGAGCAGGGACATCTTCAACTAGATCAGGTTTCTCAGAACCCTGTCCAACCAGGTCTTGAATACTTCCAGGGATGGGGAAACCCCCACCTCCCTGGGCAACCTGTTCCAAAGGCTGAGTTTTGGTTGGCCACATTGTTCTTCTGCCTTTCAGTCTCTCCAGGAATCAGCTGGGAGATGAAGGCCTGAGGTGCCTCTTGGACCACTTGCATCGAGTGCCCGGTACCTGTTCCCTCAAGTAAGAGAACACACAGTGAATCTGAGGGGTGTTGGTGTGATCCCTCCTGAAGCTGGTGCTTGTGCTTCTTGCCCTCTCCTGCCTTAGGAGGAAAGCTCTGAGTCATGAGCACAACATGAGACCTCCAGACCACAGTGACTCAGGGTCTGCTCCAAAACCTGCAGAAATAAGCAAAGGTCTTTTTATTAGGGTCAGCAGGAAATAGCAATGACCAGAGTGGGGAGGTGTGACTGAAGTTGACCCAGCCTCCAGAGTTTTCAGTTTATCACTTTTCTGTGTGTGTTGTCCTCTTTGAGTAACTCAAGACCCGCAGGTGCTGTGAGCTGAGCTGTGTCCTATAGCAGCCTTTCCCCTTCCCTTTCTGGTGGGACAGTAAGTGCTCCAGCTGCGGCTGCCTCTGAAGTGCAAGAAACAAACTGCATTTACTGTGTCCCCAAGTCATCAGCGCTGTGTCCTGGAGGGGTTCTGTGCATTGACCACAGCTGAAGGGTCTCAGCACCCCCCAAACTGCTCTGTCTTTTTTGCCAACTGGAATTTTGCCTCTGTGGCTGAGGAGTCTGGGGACAACCCTGACTCCTGACACATGAAAATCCTTCCTTCTCTTTTGTGCAGTCTCAGCCATAATGGGATTTCTCAGGATGGAGTCCTGCATCTCATAAATGCCTTTGTCACATCTGGAAACACTACTGAAGTTCAAGTCAGGTGACTGTTGCTCTTCATTAATTCTTCCCTGCTTGTTTTCCTTTTAATTATTGAAAGTTTGTCATTTTCAGGCAATAATGAGGGCTACGTTTTCAACTACCTTTATGTCCAACTGCCTAAAGCATTTGTTTATGTCCATTTCTAATGGCCAAACATAGCTGCCAAGCAGAACTATCTTTCCACAGGGCCAGGTTATTTTTGTGTATAGAGACACAGATACTCAGCTGTACCACTTATTGTCATGTATGTATCTGTTAATGAACCTCTTCAGGGCAGGAGTCAGCATTTGCTGTCTAAGGTTCTCTCCAGTATGTTGAGATTTCAGAGGCAATAGAAAGCAATTTCCCATGTTCTTTACTTGGATTTGCATCTTTATCTCCTTTCCTCTCAGGCAAAAATATCCCCATGGGCTCTGGGCCCGTTGCTATGGCATGCAGTGCTTTTCTCACAGATTCCAGTCATGGGACTGGGCCATGCTCCACATCTGTGGGACCTTATCAGTGTTTATGTTCATGGGACCAGTTGGTCTGTCCTGAGCTGGTTTTAACCGGGGCACTTCCATTCATTCCTGCTGTTACATGTGGGTGCTGAATCTTTGGGCTACTTTAAAGCAGATAAGTCTCCTTTTGTACCTCTCCCCAGAGCTCAGCTGAGAGTGCAGAGGAGGCAGATAAAAGCAGGACAGGTCAGGATTCCTTCTCCAAACAGCAGTGCTGCTTTATGCCAATTTAGCTTTAGTGAGGTATTATTGAAGCATTTCCCTGGGCTAGTTTATTTCAGGGAGAGGTGAGCTGGGCCAGGTACCTCTGTCACTGCTGTGCTGGATTGCTTTCTGGAGTTAAGTATCATTAAATTCTGACCACTGGGAAAAATAGTAATTATCCCTCTAAATCTCGTACTCGTGTCTTCTCTGTGCAGTTTGTGCTCCAAAGCAACTTTAATCATCAAGCTGACAAGTGGAGATGACCCAAGAAAGATTTTGAGGTAATGTTACAGACTTCTTGTGGTGATTTCTTTGGCAAAGGTGGTGTCCTTTTTCTAGGGACAAGGCAGACAAAACCTCTTTATGCCCCTGGCTGCTGGCATGGAGATATTTTATATTAAGAGCTGACATGTTTCCTTTGACTCACCTTCAGAGAAGAGCTTTCTCACATCACAGAGAATCCCACATCCCTTTTTCTCTTTGCTTCCCCACTGCCTGTTCCCCACCTGGGCACCTGTAGGTGTGCCTCCAGTCCCTGTCACAGGACAGGGTGCCACAAAAACCAGTGCCACCGTAGCATGCAGGAATGTTCTACCAGAACACCTCAACAGATGCTTTTGAAGTGTTCCCACAATTGTTTTTGGAAACCCTTAAAGGTGTTTCAGGTTTTTGTGCCATCCTTCTTTCTCTGTGGGGTTAGGCTTTGATGCCTGAGATTTCTGGATCAGAAAGCCTGAAACGTGATGAACTAAGGCAGTTCTCTCTCTCATCCTTTCAGACTGGCAGAGTGCAACTTTCAGCCAGAGCACTCGGAAAAGCTGTTCTCACTCCTGGAAAAGTGCACTGGTCTGACAGAGTACACGTGAGTTAATGGCTCTTGGACCCGTTTGGGTGGGCTCGTTTGTGAGCTGTTCATTACAGTGAGCTTTGGTTCCAGGTCCTCAAATAACAACGTGACAGTCCAAGCTGCAGAAAGACTTTTGCATTCCCTGAATAAAGATCTGGGGCTGCTGAAAATCAGGTACTGTTTCACTGTTCTTTTTTAGATACTGCTCTGAGGCTGGTCTGATCTTCTAAAATCTCCTTTCATCAAAACCAAAAGTGAACCATGTTTCTTCCAAAGGCGGGTAGCATTGGCCTGAGAAATTTCCATGGCTGACTCTGTTACTATTTGGCTTTATCTCCTTGATTCCTACTGAGCCTTGTGTAGAGCTCTGGCCAGAAACTGTGCTGACTCTGTAGAGCACTGCCAGCCTTACAAAGAAGGGTGATAATTCTGGTGGACACATTCCTACTGCCAGAGCATCCTGCTCTTTACCTGGGTAGCAAATTCTCCACTCCTCTGCAGGGAAGCTGGGCTACTTCTGCCTGTTGCCAGTTTGCACCCTGTTTCCCATGCAGACATTACTCTGCTAAGCCAAGCAGCCTTGCCATGTATTGAGAGTGTGGAACACTCAGCTGACAGAGATGGATCCATGCATGTGAATAAAGCAGAGCTGCCTGCATTCTCCTTTGCAGCATAGAAGAGCCATGGGTGTGCAAAGAGAGAGTCATGAACCTTCTTGAGCTGGCTGTCCAGGTCTCTGGAAACATTACTGAGATCACGTAAGTGGCACCTCAGGTTCTGGTGTCTTTCAGATATTTTCTTTTAGCCTGATACTCTTAAGGAAATGGGACTGAAGCCAGCCCTGGATCTTCTGTTCTTTATTCGCTGTCTCCAGTGCATTTGTGAGCTATTAGCCCACTTGAAGCAATTTTAACCCAAATGGCTGGTGGGTAGAAGTGCTTAGAAGGTTTGTGGTCGCACAACTCAGAAGGTTTAATGGAAAGGAGACCATGTTCCTGGTTGCTCTTGGGAAAAAGGGGGCCAAGGTTAGGCTGGCTTTGGAGCTAGTTTAAACATTACAAACCTCTTCAGAGATGGATGATTAGCTTTCATCTTCCAGCAGAGTCCTGTCCCATCTGGTCCTCCTGATTTTTCCTACAGAAAATAGTATTTTTTCTCCCTCAGGAGTTCACAGTTTTATGATGTTCTCTAATCTCTACCTTTTCAGGATATGTAAAGATAAAACCCTCTTCCAATTAGTCATAAGTTTCCCAAACTGCCTGGAGAAGGTAGAATCAGTCATTAGCAGGTGAGAAAGCAACTATTTATCATTATTTTCTGTGTGCTCAGAATTTCACTGTGGGATGAAAAATATTTTCAGAGTGTCTAAGGCTCTGGTCTCCATGGGTTCAGTCTCAGAGTGCCTCTGTGCCACACATGTGGAAGAAATCTTCTGCTCGTGCATGTGTCCTTTGGGCTGCTCTTGTTCAGGCACATACTGGACCTAAACACGTAAAAAAATCCACCTACCTTTCTGGGAGCAAATGGGAAACAGGAGCACTTTGAAAAACCTGAGGACATGTTGGCTTCTGCATGAGTGTGCAGAGAGAGCAGCAGCAGTGTCCTTTTGTGCAGCTGAAGGAAGAGGCAGCTCTTGTCCTGGGCAGTGGGGATGGGCTCTGTTTCTCTATGCTGAACAGTGACATAAATGGGACATGGCAGGAAAGCCCCAGGTGGGCACTTGAAAGCCCTGATCTGTCCCTAATTTTGTCCCTGGGGGGCACCAGATGCTGCAGTGGGCTCTGCTGACCCTCACTGACAGTTGTGTTGTGTGTTTGTATCCTGCAGACTGAGTCTGTACAAGCCAGAAATCAAGAACTCCTCCTTCTGCCAAAGGCTTTGTGAAAAATGTGCTCAGCTTCAGGAGCTGAGGTGAGTTGCCAGGCATTGTAAAGGATTTTCTGGGAGGGGAGTAGCTTGTCCTTGGGAGTGTAGCATACTGAACACACAGCAGGGCATGGGAGAGGCCAGTTCAAGGTCCCAGTCCCTGCCCTTTGGGTGCCCTACGTGGAATGTTTGAATGGAAAATAGAAAAAACCCATAGACCTGGTGGCTTCCTGGGGTATCCTTTGAAATCATCTAACTCTCCCTGTGCCCAGCTCCCATGGGACTTTGCCAAGTACCAGTGTTGTGTCACTCCATCAATGTCCCAGCACTGCTGTGCTTTATCTGTGAGCCTGGCACAGAGCTTTAGCCACCCCTGGACATAGCCCAGACCTGTCATTCCCTCCTTGCAGATGGTCTCACGTGGAACTCCACGAGGATGAAGCAGAAATGCTAGTCAGGATTTTGCTACCCCTTCCAGAGCTGAAGATGTTTGGGTATGTCCAGCAGTGACCTTTTCCACATATTTATTATTTGCTCAATCCTGTGCCTCACACCATTCCTCTTAGTTCTGCACACAAGGGGTGTGGAAATCTCTCCAAACTTACTGGTCCCTGATGTCTGTGCTGTCTGGGATTTGGGATGGGCCAGTTTGCCTGTCAGTGGAGTAATCTCCTCTTTCTCAGTGTGCTGAGACCTTATTTGATATCTCCTTATTTGATCCTTGCTGTTTTGCAGGCTGACCTCTAGCAGTGTTACACCAACTGGAATCGATTATTTGATCTCAGGCTTGCAGAATTGCCAGGCCATTGAAGAACTCAAGTGAGTGTGCTGTTACCAGGCTGTCCAGGTCTTTCTAGAAGCTCTAGCTAAACTTCGGCCTCTCTTCTGCATGTACTTTGGACAGATGTACTTTTCCTGATGGCTGGAGGACTTCAGATAGGGAAGAAGCAACAATTCTTTTTTATTTGTAACAAACAGTGAGTGAGAGAGACAGAGATCAGTAGTCTGGGGCAGGGAATTCCATGGAGAATCAAATGTTTTGGTAGTTTTTTTTGCATGGATCTTGTTGTCTTGTGGTCACCTTGCTCCAGGAGGGGCTGGGCTCTTGCTCAAACCTCAACAGAGGTTTGGGATTCTGCTGGTATTTTATCAGAATCCAGACAGGTTCATTAGAATTGTGTTACAGAAGAGAACTGAAAATTATTCACAGGGACTGGAATACACTTCCCTATCTTTCTCACCCTTGTTCCACCACCCTCTGTGCCAAGTGCTCACACGACTGTCCCCAGGTAGTTAATTGTGCCTTTGTTATTTCACCTCTCAGCCTGGAATCCATGAAACTCAGCAGTGCTGCCGTCCCTGAGCTTGTCCTGGGGCTTTGTGAGATGCCATCCCTGAAAAGGCTTAGGTAAGTATGTGACTGCAGCTCAGCTCTGGCCTGGCTTGAGATGCTGAGTAGCAGGGGTTTAATGTCCCTTTTCCTGGGGCTGTTGTTTTCAGCTTGAACCACAACAGTATCGGTAATGATGGCTGCTCCAGACTCGCAGGAACCTTGAGGAATATGCACAACATGGAGGAAATCAAGTAAGTTTCTCCTTTCTTGCAAGGAGGTGACCATTAATGCCAACATTTGGAGAGACCAAATGTGCCTATACACGGTGTTGTAACAAAAGCAGAGAGGTTGCAAAATGCTCGTGTATGAGATACCTTGGACTAGAGGAAATCAGAACTTGATGTTCAGAAAATGAAACTTTGGTCTTACACCACTCTGCTGCAGTCATGTAGAAAATGGATTAAACAGGATCTAAATCTTCCCTGGGATCCAGAATAGGACTAGAGACTCCCTTCTGTCTTGGGAAAGCCTCAGACCCAGAATTTGCCTGGTCTGCAAAGATCTGAATCTGAAGTCAACCCCAGGCTTGCTCTGCTTTCTCCCTCTCTCTCTTGCCAGATGCTGTCCATTCTCCACTGTAGCAATTTGGAAAATAATAACAACCTCTCTTCATCCTGTCTTGGTATTCTGGCTGAAGTAATTTCCCACCCATCAACAGGATCCAGTGATTTTAATTGTTCTTTGCAATTTTTTAAATTCCTCATTAACACCTATTAATTTTTTGTGAGATAGCTGAGACAAACAGCTCTTTGATTCTGCTGGCAAGGCCTGAGGTGTCATCCAACAAATGGGACACATTAAATAAGATCTTGTACTTTGCCTGGCATTTTCCTTTACAACACAACCTTCCTTCTCTTTAAAGTTTAAGCCACAACAAGATTGGAGATCCAGGCCTGATAAATCTTGCTGCTGTCCTGCTGGAAATGCAAAACCTGAAGAAAATCGAGTGAGTCCCTTTGTTTCGGCTCAGCTGTTTTGCTCATGGCCCTGGTTGGTGGGGAAGCCTGTGTGGGAATCCTTGTGCTGCCTTCTCTTAGACAATGTTCCACCTTCCAGCATTTTCAATGCACAATCCACCAAACCAATGGAAGGTGTTCCCTCTCCTGCCCTTCCTCTGTACAGCCAGGACTGGCCACGACTTTCTCTGCAGAGCAGAGACTCCCTGAGGGTGAAGGTTATGGCTATGTCC
Source organism: Corvus hawaiiensis (assembly GCF_020740725.1). Classification (NCBI taxonomy): domain Eukaryota; kingdom Metazoa; phylum Chordata; class Aves; order Passeriformes; family Corvidae; genus Corvus; species Corvus hawaiiensis. Next base: position 6,827,665 of record NC_063224.1, read on the forward strand.
TCGTGCTCCAGAGACATTTGCCAGCCCTCACCAGCTGCTCAAACATGGAGATCTCTGGCTCAGTTGTGCCCTGGAAAATAAATCTGCAGCCTGTGGGGAATCTTACAAGTCTCATACCCAAGCAGCACCTTTCCTTGGGGTGTGTAGGGTTCCCAGTGTGGTGGCCCCCTGTGTGTCCACACTGCTTTCTTTTACTAGTGGAAGTAGAGGTGAAATTGAGAATCTGTCAAAGCCAGGACATGGCTTCTAGGCAAGGCTCTCCGAGACGTGGATTCAAACTGCTCCTTCTCCCGGGGAAAAGAAATTAGAGCATCCAGGCTCTTTGTTAGGCCCAGCTCTTAGAGTAAGCCTTGTACCTTTTTGAAATTAAAAACCTGGAAATGACTTGAAGCAAGAAAAAGAAATTCCCAGTTCTGTCTGCGAGAGGGACAACTGCTCCTTCCCCCAGTACCTGCAGGGCCGGGAGTTACTCAGCACTTGACAAAAGAACCTAAAATTCCCCAGATCATTTCCCAGAGACCCAAGTCTCCCATCACAGCAGGCAAACAGTGAAATATCTTAAGCTGGTACATTCTGGTTCTCATTTAGTCACTGAGAGTCTCATGCTTCTTTTAGCCTTTCAGGGAATTGTCCTAGTCCTGCTGGAGGGGAAAAGCTGATGGAAGCTCTTGCCCATTGCAAGCACATCAAGGAGTTACTGTAAGTGTCATTTCCAGTGTCCCTTTGGGAAGATGGGCAAAAATCAAGGCATAGAAATCTGATATGGCTTCAATAAAGATAAGATCTGTTTTACCACTGATTCTTGTGAGAGCAGGGTAAAAACTCTCTGCTACACACCACAGAAATGTGTGGTGCTGGGTGTGGAGGGTTTGGGGATTGGTTGCTGGATTGCCTTGAAGATTTCTAAGAACTGTACAGTCTGCATCAGTGGACTAATGGATTCAAGAGCTGAATCTGCAGGTTTATAGGGAGTGTCTCAGGCATAGAGCTGTTCAGTGCCTGTGTTGCCCAAGAAATCACCATTAATCTATGTGGCTGCAAAAATGGAGGAGAAGTGGACAGGTAAATGCTTTACATATTCAGATATATTGATGTTCTGTTCCAGACCAGTTTAAAGAATGAATGTGCCCTGCCATGTTAAATAAATAAAATTTAAAAATATCGAGTAAGAAAAAGTTACAGTTAAACTGAGCTGTCCATGTAACCATCAGATTACAGTGTGTGGACTAAGAGCACATATGAAAAAGTGCAATTTCACTTCAATTCCAGCTCAGGTAACTCAGTAAGAAAGGGAGACAAGCGTGCTCCAGAGAAGTACAGATCGATTTTACTTCCCTGTTTAACTTCTGCTGCAGGATTGAAAAACCTCATTGTTTCTTCCTCCCACCCTCAGAGTCCTTTGAATCAGGGACATTGGGTCCTTTCAGCACAGTCCCAGGCACATGTGGGTGAGGAATGGGGATCACACATCCATGTGGGTCACACACGGGTGAGGAATGAGGCTCTGGACTTCACTGCCAGTAACATTTCATTTCTGCTTCTTCCAGACTATCAAGGAATGGTTTTGGAGACAGGACAGCAGTGACACTTGCCCTCTGTCTGCCTCACATGACCAACCTGAAGATCCTGCAGTAAGTGCCAGCCTCTGCACCAGGAAGGCTGGATATCCTGGGGAATATGTGGATCGCTGAAGGAAGGAATGGGAAAAGGCACTGGTGTCTTGTTTAGAGAGCAATTTCAGTGTCCCAGGATTGAGAAGCCTTCCACAATTATTCTGCTGTAAAAGTCACATAAACCCTTCTTGCTTAATCTCTTGCAGCATTAGTTTTAGAGATGAACCAGGTAGTGAGTATACAGTAAAATAAGCCTTAAAATTGTTTCTGAGTATGTTGGTTTCTGATGCCTCTGGTGGAATGTAAGCATAAAGATGAGCATCTTTTCTGGACCCTCACTTTTTTGTGCAGCCACCTCTGAGTCATTTCTTTTACCTGAACTCAGTGATATTGTATTTTTAAAATTTTTGTGGGAGTCTTTCCAGGACTCTAACATGTAGGACTTTCTTGTACTGTTTCATAGTAACAAAGCAAGGAATTGGTGAGCTAGAAGAGCTCACTGGGCTCAGTTAGCCTAGAGGTGTCTCTTCCAGCCTGTGTCTAAGACATCATCAAAAGATAACTTAGAAAAGGAATCTCACTGGTGGGAGACCACCTCTGGATAGGTTCTTGGCAAGTTAAATATGAGCTTTTGTTACAGCTTTATTCCAAAATAATCCTCCAATGCTTATGTTTCCTTTGTTAGCTTCCATAACAATAACATCGGGCAGGCAGGAGGGCTGGAGCTGGCCAGAGCCCTAGTGGTGTGTGGGCTGCTGGAAGAGATAAGGTAGGACATGGCAGGTGCACTTGGGATGGTGCCAAACATATCACAGACTGGTTTGGGTTGGAAAGGACCTTTGATGATCATCTCATTCCAATCCCCCTGCCATAGGCAGGGACGCTTTCTACTATCCCAGGCTGCTCCAAGCCTTGTCCAGCCTGGCCTTGGACAATTCCAGGGATGGGGCAGCCACAGCTTCTCTGGGCACCCTGTGCCAGGGCGTCACTACCCTTACCAGGAAGAATTTCTGCTTCCTAATATCCAATCTAACCCTGCCCTTTGTCAGCTTGAAGCCATTCTCTCTTGTCCTGTCTCTCCATGCCCTTGTTCAAAGTCTCTCTCCAGCTCCCTTCTAGCCCTTCTAGGTACTGGAAGGTCGTCTTCTCACTCTCCCTTACTGTCATTTCCTCTCAAGTCACACCAGTCATTAACTCCAGTATAACTTTTTATTTCCAGTTTCACATGCAACACATGATGTGCTGCAGATCTGTCCTTTGATACAAGTATAACCCCGTGTTTCCATCTGCAAGCAATTCCCTGCTGCAAGGACTGAGGTTGTGAGTTACAGCAGGGCTGTCATTCCTACTGTACCAAGCAGTGAATTGACCTAAAATTGCTATGTACTGATCTGGCTCATCCCCGCTGTCTACACAGTCCTCAGTCTGGGTGGTAGTTATTAACTTGCTAGTTCACATAATTACATTTTCATGGTGGCTTTTCTCTGACGGTACCTGCTTTTTCTGCACCACTCAAAGCTTTTCCATTACCCTTACAGTTTAGCAGAAAATCACCTTGGGGAACAGAGTATCCATGCCCTGTCTGAGGGGCTGCCATGCTTCAAACGCCTCCAGAAGATTGAGTGAGTACCGGGGCACTGAGGGCTGCTGGGCCAGAGCGTGGCAGGACGTGGTGCCACGTGGTGTTCCCCACGGTTCTGACACCAGCTCACCGTGCCCTCTGTTCTCTCCCTGCTGCTGCAGCTTGAAATTCTGTGGAATCACTGATGATGCTTCAAGATCACTCTCTCTTGGCTTCCGACAATGCCCTTCCATGGAGGAGATAATGTGAGTGTGGGGATGGATGGGGAGACACTTCAGCACACACAGGTCACTCTTGTTTTAATGTCTGCTCCTATTTGGAACTGCAGGGCACTTCTGACCCTGCTGAATACTTGTTAATATTTTACAAGTACTTAGTACACTAAGTACTTTTCGGTGGTAAATGTAGCAGTAATTAACTAATTGATGAAATACACTGCTAGAACATGTCATGGCATAAAGCTGTGTGCTCAGCAGTCATTTCCATCTTCCACATCTCATTCCCTGGGTGTGCAGGGCTCTGAGATAACCACAGTCCACAGACACGCCCTAGTGTCTTATCATATATGGAAATATGTGGTGAAATGGAGGAAACTCCTCAAAATTAAGCTTGTAATCCAGGGGAATGTTTACCTGTCATGATAAGAAGGTGATTAGCTCTTGCAAACAGGCTAATCCGTGAGGGGAAATGTCACAGTAGTGGCACTCACAATTGGGATTTCTTGTCTGCTTTAGACTGTCCTGGAATGCCCTTGGAGATGGAGGAGCCCGAGAGTTGGCCACTGCTCTCCCAGAGATGGCAAAGCTGAAGGTGTTAGAGTGAGTACAGCCCTGAGAAAAACCCTGGGAAGACTCATTTGTCTGTCATTGAGCCTTCAATCACGGGACTTCCAAAGAGGGGGATGTACATTAGGAACAGCAGGCAGGCTTCTGCAGTTTAACTTCTTGCTTAGCCTGCTCCATGATGCACGAAGGGCCAGCCCTGCCTGGCTGATACACTTGAAGTAGCACTGATTTTATTTAAGGTGATTACAGCATGGGACTATTCAGCTGTTTTCCACTCTGGATTTGTTTTGGATTTCAAAATTCTCTTTTGATTTTTAAAACAGCCTGGAGAAAAACCGCATTGGAGCCTGTGGGGCCAAAAAGCTCGCAGAGAAACTTGCCAAGTGCCCAGAAATTCAGTTCATAAGGTGAGCAGGTATCACAGAGCTCTATGGCTGGGTCTTGGCTCAGCAAGGAAAAGTCAGGGTGACCAGTCTGGGGACAGATGTGACCTATTCCCCTGCTGCCCTGGGTTAGCTGGCATGGCATAGGGTATTGCATGGAGTACAGACACAAGCCAAGCAAGCTGAGGGTTTTCTAGGACAGCTCCACCTCCCAAGAAAGTCCAGGGAAAAAAGGAACTGAAAATCTTGCTGGCTTTAAATGAGGCAAAAATTAAGAGCCAGTTGTGTCATGTCCCCATCAGGGAGTTGTTGCATTTGTTCTTAAAAGTTTTCTTTCTCTCGTTCCTCCTGGTTTCACTTCTGATGTACATTCCTGCCCTGTCCCACTCTCTCCTGGGATCCATATCTTCCAGATACTTGGGTACCATACTTAGTCCTACAGTAACACATTTGCTGTCCTTGCAGACTGTGGGACAATCCAGTGCCCAAGGGCCTCGCTGAGAGTTTGACAAGACAAGACTCAAGACTGTGTTTCTCCTTCAGCTAGAAAAGAAGACCCTTTGCCTAACTAGGAGTTACTCTCCGTCTCCCACTGCCCTCAAAACTGCACTGAAGAACCCAGGAGCTCAAAGTTCCTACAACTGAATGCTGTAACTATTGGGTCTTTCTTTGCTGCACTGAACCAAGTGTAGACACTGTGGTTTTTTGTTTGTGTTGGGTTGGGTTTTTTTGTTGTTTGTTTTTGTTGGGGTTTTTTTGTTTGTTTTGTTTCTTGATAGCTTTTATTGTACTGAAGAGCAAAATACTGTCAAGAGTACTTACTTTCCAGAAAGTTATCAGCAAATAGTGATAAGAATGCTTATGTACTACACACTATTTATTTATGTATTGCACTAGTGAAAAAGGGACACAATCACCTTCATCCAAGCTTCAACTGTGTTAAAAGTTAAATACTTAGTCTTTATTTTGAGGGAGGGGCAGTGAGTGACAGACCCAGAAAGAACAGGGGCCATGATTAAGTTCTCACATACGGTCACAAAAAAGCAGATATGAGTTTTTCTCAGAGCTGTGAGATTTTGGAGTCACCATCCCTGGAAGTGTTCAAAAAATGTGTGGATGTGGCACTTGGAGACATGGTTTAGTGATGAACATATTGATGCTGGGTTAAGGGTCTGATTCAATGATCTTAGAGATCTTTTCCAACCCTAACAATTCTATGATTGTATTATTCTAGGATGAGATGCATCTTCTCAGGCATCCAGAAAGCCAGCAGAGTATTTAATTATCCTTAATCAAGATTACAACACCTACAGGGTGTTGCAATAAAAGAATACACATCCTCCAGGAGAGGATGTAAAATTATTTACAAAATTGTCATTTGTTGGCATTGTTACAGATGAACTCCAACAGGCTGCTTGAAAATCATCTGTAACTGTGTGAAATTCCTCTATGATTTTTAGGAAAAAAATCACAGAATCACAGATTGACTTGGAAGGGACCTTAAAGACCTAGTTCCAAACCCCCTGCCATGGGCAGGGACACCTCACACTAGACCAGGTTTCTCAAATCCAGGTGGCCTTGAACACTTCCAGGGATGGGGCAGCCACAGCTTTTACTGGGAGAAGAAAAAAAAGGTAAGAAAAAAAAAATATTTGGTTTTGTTTTCTTGATAACAGCCTCTTTTTCACACAGAATTGCCTCAGTTTTCTGACAAAAACTTCAGGATGTTTGAAATTTCAAGTCATTGCCCAAAAAAGATCAATATTTATACTGTGGTAACAAGAAAACGCTGATACTGCCATAAATTTCAATGAGAAAATTTGAAAGGACTGAGGTTGTAAAACAACTTGTAAGAAAACTGACTGCTCTGAGTGGGAGGAATGTGCTACTACTGATTATTTTCATGTGGGGTTTTGTAGAGCTTTGTGGGGTTTTTGGACTGGTTGCACTAACCTCTTTCAGGGGAAGCAAGGGGTCAATTAGCTTGAAACGTTATCCACATGAAAGATCCTTCAAGTCTCTACTATCCCCTGAACCCCAAAGCCTATGTGTCGCTGGGCAGTGGATGCTGGACCTGTGGGAACTGCAGGGAGAAGAAGATCCCAAACACCGAGTTTGCTGCTCCTTAGAGGAGACAGACTGAAACTGCCCTTGGACCCGTGGAATTCTGGCTTGTGTCACAGGAGTGCAGCCACACTGTTCTCCTCTATTACCCACTGCTGTAATGTTTTCTTTACGTGTTTGTGCTGGAAATATTCGAGTCTTGTGGTGGATTTATTTATGGATTGTGTTTGCAGCAGTGTTTGCCTGGGGAGATGTAACTGATCTGATTTGGGCAGGGCGGGCATCTGGAATGAGCTGGAAATGCTGGTCCAGCAAACCTTTGGGCAAATGGTTGTGAACAGCTGGTGCTGGTTATTGCTGGGGGAGCCACTGTCCCTATTTAAAGATCGGCAGCATGCTCTGTGACATGATGACGTGGTGGTGTAAAAGTGGGACACATTTTGCAGAGACTACTGTGAACAGGATTTAAAAACAAAAACAAAGGGAAAAAGAGGTAGTGAAATTTGTCATGAGGACATAATTCAATGGAGTAAGCAAGTACCTCAGATCTAAACACTGGCACTTAGGAAAAGCTTCACCAAATGTGGTGAATAGATATGAGGAGGAAATTCTTCCCTGTGAGGGTGGTGAAGCACTGGCACAGGCTGTCCAGAGAAGCTGTGGCTGTCCCATCCCTGGAAGTGTCCAAGGCCAGGTTGGATGGGACTTGGAGCAGCCTGGGATAGTGGAAGGTGTCACTGCCCATGGCAGGAAGTTGGAACGAGATGATCTTTAAGCTCCCCTCACACCCAAACTATTCTATGATAAATGAGATCTGAGATTCGCCCCCTGCAGTTCCCCTGATTCCTGAAGTCAGGAACTCTACCTCTGTACTGTGAGGTTTGCAGGGACATAACACAGCACGCTGCAGATTCTCTTGCAGCACTGCTCTTGAGATGTTAAAAGAGGGACTCTGAAATCCAACTGCACACCTGCATTTCTCAGGGTCTTCCCCAAATTCAGGATTCCAGTCTGACCTGAGAAAGTGGCCATCCAAACGGGAGCCAGGGAAGGGAACTTGCCGGAACAGCAATGTTTTCCAGAACACCAGGTGTCAGCAAAACCTCAAAAATGGGGAGTGGGTCTCTGTAATCCAGCGGTTCCGGATAAAAACGGGCTCTGTGCTGTATTTTGTGTGCATGGGTTGCATTTTTTTCAAAATCAGAGATTTGGACCGAGTTGTACATGGAGCACAACAACACAATCGGTCTGTGGCTCATTTCTTCCATGTCATGCCAAGGACTTCTGGGGCGTGCTTCCCATTTCCATTGTGCTTGCGATGTCCATGTTCCAGCTTGTGCTCATTTCTGAAAGTTTCTGAGGTGAACTTGGGGGCTTTGTCCAGTTTTGAGGGGTTAAATGAATCTTCTGGAATGCAGAAGACGTGAGGCTATTAGGGATTGTGTGTGATGGCCGAACACCAAACCGATTCCCAACCACCTAATTACCGTGGGCCATTTTTAGAGCTGTTACTATTAGGTTTCTGATTTATCATGGTCCAAAAACGGAAATGCATCAGGACTCTCTGCACACCCCTATTGTTTCAGGCTGCCTGCAGTCTCTGGAAGACAATGTCTGAGCTAGTCAGTACTGGTTTCATACACAGAAGGGATTTTGCCCCCTGAGACCAGATCTTTAGAAAGAAATACTGTGCTGTAAATAAACACGCTGCTGGAGGGTGGGAGGGAGCCTGGATTTTGTGCTGGGAGCAGCTGGAGCCAGGCTGGGATGGGCTCCTGCACACGATGGCGGCAGCTCCAAAGAGCTGGAAATGCAGCCGCTGTTTCCCCTCTGCTAAAACCAGTTCCAGGTAGCCCTGAACCTGCTGTGACTTGGGACCATCGTACTGGCAGGAGAGAAAACACAGGAAAAACTTATCTGGGAGAAAACAGGCATACTGGCATTTGTGAAATACCGTCTGCCTCTCCCTTTTCCCCTCAGAGTGACATTTTAAGCCTCAGGCAAGGAGGTAGGAGGGCAGGTCTGGCACAGACCCCACTTCTCCCACTGAATTCCTCTTTCAGGCACAACCTCATCCCTTTCTGTGATGGTTTCTGGCCAGGTTTACACAGAAAGAACGGGTTGCTCCTAAACACGAGGCTCAGCTTTTAGCTGGATGTTGGCTGTTGTGTTCCCTGAGCTGAGCAGGAGCACTGGTGACCCCTGAGCCTGTCCCGTGTCCACTGCTCCACTCCTGGGGCTGGGAGGGGAGTGGGGCTGGCAGAGGGAGCACCTTGTGTGTGCTAAAAACTTGGGGCCTTAAAATTCCTCTGCCTTCCACAGCTCAGGGTGAAGGAGAGGAAAGTATTCCAGCTGGCCAGGGGAATACAGGAGTTGCTTATTTGCCTATGATCTTTCTAAGCATGAGCAGAGCCCATAGTAAAGAGCTCTGAACAAACACAGATGGTTTATTTAATCGGCAGCCTCAGAGGGAGGCTTTCAGCCTTATTACCCTATCTCTACACCAAAAACATCTCTATAAACATCCTGGACACCTGATGATGTGTCCACCAAGTGTCGCGTGAGGTTGCTAATGGCACGTTGGGGTCAAACCCCGGTGGTACCAGCCTCGAAGGGACCACACGCAGCTCCTTGGGGTGAGTAGGGTGATGCGTCAGTGTGACAGTGGCCAGCCCTGTGGCTTGGGTTCCCCTTCACGTCTGGGGTGTGCATTTGGGCCTGCTTGTTTTCCTTCTTTAACCAGCTTTTCCCCATGGGAAGTGGAATCGGGGGGACACGGTCCAGGCCTGCATGATTTTGGCACTGGGAAGCACCCACATTAGCTGGGCAGGGAGAACCCTGCTTACACCCAAACAGCACAAAACCCAATGGTTTTGCTTAAAAGTGATGGGTGTTGATCCAACAAAAGTTGTTTTCCTTGGATCTGAGTGCATAACACGGACAATAATTTTCTATATGTATTTTTTAGGCTGTTTTTAAGCTTTTTGCTTTTTTCTTTTTTTCCCCGAAGCAGCCAGCGAAGAAGTTTTGGGGTGGATCTCTTTCTCTTTTTTTTAAAATCCGAAACGGATGATGCTCGTTCCGGGAGGGGGGAGCCCGAGCACGGCCGCGCCCGCCGCCCGCCCCTCGCCATCAGCGTACGGGGCGGGTGGGCGGTGATGGCGAGGGGCGGGCGCGGCCGTGGGGAGGTTCTGAGCCCGCAGCCCCGCGGGAGCTGCTCGGCTCGGCCCGGCCCGGCCCGGCGGTGAGTACCGGCAGCCCCCGAGGATGGCCCGGGGATAACGGAGCGGGGCGAGGAGCGGGGCTGCCCGGCGGGATCGTCTCGCGTGGGTCGGGCGGGTGGTGAGATACCGGGTGGGAGGGTGGGAGGGTGTTGCTGGCCGGGACAGCGTAACACCGGTGTCAGCCGCTGGATGGGGACTGCAGGGCAGTGTCCCGCAGGGCTCGTCCCGAGGTGTGTGGTGGCGCTTCTGCCCTCTATCCGTTTGGACAGATCCTCCGTCCTCCCAGCCAGACCCTTCGTCTGCTGGGACAGACCCTCTGTCCCCTGGGACAGACCCTCCATCCTCGACCCTTCATCTCCAGGGACAGATCCTCCATCCCCGAGACAGACCTTTCATTCCTTGACCATCCCTCAGGACAGTCCCCCTGTCACGTTATGCTCTCCTTCCCCAGCCCAGGTCCCTTCATTCATACGCGGTGTGGAAGTTGTTCTGTCCCCACTCTCTGTGTGTCTGTATCCACTTCTAAAGATGTCAGCTGGGCGTGCGAGCCCCAGGCAAATGCCAGGGCCTGGTGGCTTCACTCCCCAAGCCTGGGGATATTTGTAGGGTTTTTTCCTGGCAGCTGCTGCAAGCCCCTCTCTTTATCCTCTGGCATTGAGGCACAGGGGGGATCTGGCCAGTTGGAGGCTGGAGAATCACAGAGTGGTTTCTTCAGGAGCTGTTTGCAGCCCGATGCTGCTACAGCTGGCGATGATATCCTTCATGCCATGCATTTTGGGGGGACTGGGAGGGTTTACGCTCACGGATGTGCTGCCTCTCCCTCCTCTGTGCCCAGCAAGACGCTTTGTTCTCTGAGGAAGAGGCGAGCGGAGCGTTTCGCTCAGCAGTGTGAGGGTGCTTGGGGGATGGCAGGCAGGGAGGTGTTTTCCTGTCAGCTCTGCCAGCCTGAAGACCTGATGCAATAAGTCTTTGTGTGAATAACCCTAATTTAGGCAAGTGGCTGGACTAAAGCCAGTGGGGCTGCAGGACTTGGTGGGCAAACACACCCTTTGGAGCTGGTCACCACAAGGAGGGTGGAACAGGAAATAGAGGTGAGTAGAGAGCTGAGCTTCGGTGACAGAAACATCTCCGAAGGGGCTGGGTCCGTGCTGCTGACTCCCCAGGGTGTGAGCTGCTTTGTAGAAAGGAATTGGGAGGATCCTCATGAGCCTCGAGGACCAGGTTTGAACCTGCTGGCAATACACCTGAACCTTGCTGGAAAAGCTGGAGTTGCAAGCACAGCCCAGGTGTGCTCAGTTCTGATCCTACTCCCCTGTCACCTGCATCAGCGTCCTCGAGCCAGCCCAGGTACTGGGGCCTGTGATGCCACTGTGCTTTTCTGCAGTCATAAAATTATTTCTTATCAGCCAGAAATAGCCTTCCACTGAAGCCCGTTGGGGGCAGGGAATGGAGAGATGGGAGGAGGAAGGCTGGGAACAAAAGCTCGGGACATGTGGAAAGGAGCTGTTTTGAAGAATGCAGTCAGTGGAGGATGTTTTCCTGTAGTTGCCTTAGGGAAATGCTGCATTTGCTTTGGTTACAGCTGTCCGATAGCCTGGGACATACGTTTTCTGGTGATGTGTGTTTTTCTTTCCCTGTTGTTGCTCCTGGAGCATCCTGACTGGGATAATGTGGAGGGAAGGAGCGAGAGCATCTAGTGAGGCTTCCAAGTGTCCCCAAAATTTCATCTTCTTGTGGTGTAGGCAGCCCCTAGCACCTGACTTGAGTAGACACGCAGTCCTGGAGCTGCTCTCTAAGAGCCAACATGGTCCCCAACCCCCTGGGGACAGAGTTTCCCAGCAGCCTGCCTCCACTGGCACTGTTGGCATGTGCCCCATTGTTCCCAGGACCTGCTTGGTCAGGAACACAGTTTGCATCTCTTGGAGGGGCTGCAGGCACTGCCCTGTAGCAGTGTGAGGGTGGGCAGGGTTGTCCGACTGCTGTGGCGTTTCTCTCTCCCTGCTGCCCCTTGAGCTCTCCAGCTAAAGGGAACTGAGATCCTGAGGATCAGCGGGTTGTCCTTGAGACATCCTTGCTCCTGGGGTCTGTGCTGCAAACAGCAAGGGACTTCATGCTGGTTGCTGACAAGCTGGTGCAGTTTGTGAAGCCATTGCTTGTCGGGGTTAGACAACTCCAGTGCATGGCCAGTGTGTGCTGTAGGAGGGGGCCCGGGCCCCAGGAACTGGGGATTCCAGTGTGGAAAATCCTCAGCTGCTGGAGCTGAGCTGTGGATGAAGATGCTCTTTGCACTGGGGGGATATATCAGCTGCACAGCCCTCAGCAGTCCTCGATTCTGCTCCTCTTCCAGCAATCCCCCTCCCTCACCCCAAAACAGTAGGATTTTGTGGTGCTGGAGCAGCTGCTAGCTACCCCGTGATTTACCAGTCTGCCCAGTTGTGTACTGGAATTGCATCAGCTTTGTTTGCCTTTTAGCAGTCTCAGTGTGGTGTGTAAAGAGTCTGGGAGGAATAACTTCTCCTGCTCCTCTTACACTTGGTGGAAAGAGTTTCCCACTGACTTCAGTGGAAACCTCTGCCCGGAGGGAGCTGGCTGGAGCTGCTCGCACCACCGTAAATCAGGGCTTGTTCTCCGGGAGTCGTCGGTGTGCTGGGAACATAATTCCGGGTTAATTGATGAAAAGCAATGCTTGCAGCCTCCTGTCTGGGCTCAGAGCTGCCAGCTCTCATAAGGAACTCTTTATGTGAGAACCTTGGCTGGTGTTCAGAGGCAGGGTGGGGGGATAGAAGGAAAGGTGAATTTTCTGGTGTGGTGGAGTAGCCTGGCATTTGAAATAATGCTCCTGGCGGGATGTAAAACCCACAAAACAGTGAGGGGAAAAAAAAAAGAATTGAACATTTCCCCACCTTTTCAGCCCCTGAAATCTTACAGTTTGTCTTTTAAACCTCCATAAAGTATTTGTTGAGGGACCTGAGTCATTTCTTTTTTTGCTGCTTTGGCTCAGTTTCCTGGCTGCTGGCTTTGCAAGGTTACTTGTTAGGATCATGGGTGCAGGGGAAAAATTAATTCCTAGGAACTCAGGTGAGTTTGGAGATCATAACATTGTTAAAATGCCAGAAAAACAAGTGAGTGTGAAATTCAGCAAGAAGGGCTCCAGTTTTATTTGTCTGCTGCTTTTGCTAAGGCCTTGTGTTTGCGAGCTGTCATATTTTCTGCCTGTAGCCAGCAGGAAAAATCTTGTGTCTAAAATAGTCGCCTTCACCCCAGCCCTGGATTTTCCATCATCACGTGATCCCAGAAGCTGAGGATTTAGGAAGAAACATCAGCTGTCGTGAGGCTGATTTTAAAAATGAGACAAGCTGGGAACACAAGTTTTGCTGTTAAACAAGTCCAGTGCTGTGCAACCATTTAAACCCAGTCTGATATTCCCTCAAGCGGTGTCTAAAGCTGTTGAGAA